>NC_041387.1:149244555-149383256 GCF_002162155.2 Triticum dicoccoides | reverse complement strand
AAAGCCGACAAGGGAAAGGGCGTGAAGTCGGCCGAGGCGCAGCGGCTCGCGGCGCTGCGGAAGGAGCGGGCGATCTTCACCCCCAGCTCGGCGTGCAGGAGTTGAGGGAGTACTTCTACCTCTTTTGGGCGACGGAGACGCATGCGCATCTGCGCACAAGGGTACTCCCGGCCGCTGCCTCGGAGTCGGCTCCAAATGGGTACCCGTTCTTCCCGCTATTCTTCTATTGCGGGCTCTGTCCTGACCATGGCAGTTTTCACACACTTGTGCGAAAACTTTGTCGGAGTCCACCCTAGTGTAGCCCTTTTCCGCCATTACTTCATGCCTCGGGTAGAGAGAGGAGAGCCGCTTGCCGGAGGGATTGCTTGGATCTCGAGAGTCGGCAAGAAGGATGCGTACTTGGAGGGTGAGCTCCGCAGCAAGTGGGAGGAGTGGAGGGCGGAGTGGTGTTGGATCGTCGAGGAGGATCCGCAGCCCTTCACTGCCGTGCGCCAAACTCCAATAGTGCGCGGCAATGACTGGAGCAACATGGCCCCGGAAGACGAGAGGCTGAAGATCGCCATCACTAGGATTCTTCGCCTCAGGCTTGCCGGGCTCACCGTAGGTGCTGTCGGGGCAGATTTCCTCCGCCGCCGCATTGCCCCCCTGCAGGAGAGGGGGAGGCCCGCCTGGGAATTCAAGAATTCAGCGGACATCATGAGGCTGCGGCCGGGCCTCAACTACAACTTCACCGTCTTGGAGTTGGATGCAATGCTCTTGGAATTATTCAAACGCGCCCCCAGCACCCATTCACACTGCCGAGGGGCGTAGTTCCTTTGTGCAATAACTCTTCGCTTGACCGGATCCGCGCCATGATGCCTTTGTGCGATTCACACGGCATCGTCCCAACTTGGCAAGAGCCTGCGGATGACGTTGTGCGAGCGTTCTTCGACACCCTGGAGGAATTGCCGGTCCGCGCTGACGAGTAGAAGAGCCTTACCCGTGACACCACCGACGAGGAGCTGCAACTCATCGCTACTAGGGCGGAAGAGGCTGCGGCCGCAGCTGCTGCGGGTGTGTTTGGGTTTACTGTGGAGGAGGCGGAGGCTGCAGAGGCGGCAAACCTTGCCGAACGCGCGGAGTTCATGGGCGAGGAGGAGCCTGCTGGTTCCGAAGCCGAGTCGAGCGAGGCCGGCGAGGAGGAGGCTGAGCCTTCAGAGAGCTTGCCGCAGGAGGAGCCCCCGGCCCCACCAAGGAGGCGCCTTCGCAGGGCCGGGGACGCAACGGGGCGGCAGCCGGCTCCACAGCCACCGAGCCGCACGACGCGCTCTACCGCGGCAAGCAATGTTGCCGCGGGAGCGCCTCACGCAACAGCGGCAACTGGAGCGGGATCTTCCCGGGCCACCGCCACTGCCCCCGCCAAGTGGGCAAGGGATCCTACTCCTCCACCTCGCCGCACCGGAGGAGGGCCGGACTTCGATCTTTCCGCGCTTAGCTCCGACGAGGAGGAAGAAGAGTGAGTTTCTTTGGTGCCCTTATAATCCTTCAATCTTGTTGTTTATATCTTGTATCTGACTTGCTCAAATCTGGACTCTTTTCTTTTCAGAACACTGGCCCAGAGAGCGGCGAAGAGGGCCAAGGCCGCGGTGATCATCGTCGAGGATGACCCTATCGCGTCGGCAGGAGGTGGGCCCGAGACCATCTTGACGGACCCGGCAATCACTCCTCGGAGCAGCCCCAAGTGCAGCCCCCAGCGTAAGTTCATAGTTTAGCCTTCTGCTGTCGGGCGCTCTTGAGTGCTTTTTCCTTTGTTGATATCTTGCTTGTTGACTTGTGCAGGAGCAGAGCAGCCTCATCAGGAGCGCCCGGAGGCCGGTCCCGAAGTGCCACCTGCTTCGACTGCGCCGCCAAGGGAGGAGTCCCCGGCAAGGGAGCTCTCCGGAGAGATAACACTCCTAGTGCTGCTTGTCTGATTGTATTGAGTGGTGTTCTTGCTCTCGAGCGAGAGAGTGATGTGTTTTCTGGGCTATGAATGGATCAAAGCCGACTGTCTGAGGCTCCGAACCGAATCGAACCCCCTCTACGTTGCGCATGGGCCTCCTTTTATACGCTAAAGGGGTCACCGATAGGTGTCAACGCAGAGGAGGGTGAAAACGTAAAAAGCGAGGTAGTTGATACAGTTGCTTGTACAGTGCACCCTAACTAACCCTGACGGCAGGGGACAAGGGCATTAAATGCCCGTCTGAGTCGCCCGAACAGTGCAGAAAAGGACCGTTAGGGGCGCCACCATTCGCCATGATGGCGATCTTGTCAGCTTCGCATGCCACTACGCACCGCTGGCTGCACAGCCTCCCGCCACGCGCACCCGGAAAGGCCCCCAGAGCGACACGTTGGTGGGTGCGCTGGAGCGTGGACGCAGAGTGGCCGCCTACCGCGGCAAGCACCTTGCCGCTGTCGTTATCTTCGCTGGGCCCAGAAGCTCGTCGCTCACCGGGCCTTGGTGTACCTTGTTTAGTCTTCCCGGCAAGCTCCTCTTGCCGGGGCCTTGCTGCCTTGCCGGAGCGCGTGGCGCGTCGCGGCAAGTTCCTTGGAGCGCCTCGGTTGGCCTTCCCGGCAAGCTCCTCTTGCCGGGGTCTGGTCTCCTTAGCTTCAATACTTTGTTCTTGGATGGCTCCAAGGGAACCTTGGGGGATCTTAGAGATCACCCAGCAAGCCTTTGCCGCGGGGTGCTGCAACTGCCCGTGCACAAGTTCGGGGTACTAGGGTACCCCTAATCTAGTACACCGACACCCTCAAGATAACTTTTGTCCCATTATATTTGGTAGACCCTTCTTGAATACTATTAATGCCAAGATAGATTGCGAAAATGATAATGTTACTGTTGGTTTAGGGGATATGTCTCATGATTTTAACTTCTCCAAATTCTGTAGACAACCTCACGATAAAAAATTGCCTTGTAAGGATGAAATTATTGGTCTTGCTTCTATTGTCGTGCCTCCTAATGATCCTTTAGAACAATATTTGCTAGACCATGAAAATGATATGTTTATGAATGAAAGAAGGGAAATAAATGAAGTATTCTTTAAGCAAGGACCTATTTTGAAACACAGCTTGCCTGTTGAAATCCTTGGGGATCCTCCTCCACCGAAGGGTGATCCCGTGTTTGAGCTTAAACAATTACCTGATAGTCTTAAATATGCTTATCTTGATGAAAAGAAGATATATCCTATTATTATTCGTGCTAAACTTTCAGAGGATGAAGAACAGAAATTATTGAAAACTCTGAAGAAGCACCGTGCTGCTATAGGATATAATTTTGATGATCTTAAGGGCATTAGTCCCACTCTATGTCATCACAAAATAAAATTGGAGAAAGATGCCAAACCAGTTGTTGATCATCAACGAAGGTTAAATCCTAAGATGTAAGAAGTGGTAAGAAATGAAATACTAAATCTTCTGGAGGCAGGTATAATTTATCCTATTGCTGACAGTGAGCGGGTGAGTCTCGTTCATTGTGTCCCTCACAAGGGAGGTATTACTGTTGTTCCTAATGATAAGAATGAATTGATCCCACAAAGAACAATTACAGGTTGTAGAATGGTAATTGATTTTTGCAAATTAAATAAAGCTACTAGAAAAGATCATTACCATCTACCTTTTATTCATCAAATGCTAGAAATACTATCCAAACATACAAATTTTTGCTTCCTAGATGGTTATTCTGTCTTCTCTCAAATACATGTGTCAGAAGACAATCAGGAAAAGACCACTTTTACTTGCCCTTTTGGTACTTTTTCTTATAGACTTATGCCTTTTGGTTTATGCAATGCACCTGACACCTTTCAAAGATGTATGACTTCTATATTCTCTGATTTTTGTGAAAAGAGTGTTGAGGTTTTCATGGATGATCTCTCCGTTTACGGAACCTCTTTTGACAACTGCTTAAGAAACCTTGATTGAGTTTTGTAGAGATGCAAAGAAACTAATCTTGTCTTAAATTAGGAGAAGTGCCACTTTATGGTTAATGAAGGTACTTTCTAAGGGCATAAATTTTTTGAAAGAGGTATTGAAGTTGATAAAGCTAAAGTAGATGCTACTGAAAAGATGTTGTGTCCTAAAGATATCAAAGGTATAAGAAGTTTCCTTGGTCATGCAGGTTTCTATAGGAGGTTTATTAAAGACTTCTCTAAAATTTCTAAGCCTCTCACTAATATCTTGAAAAAAGATGTTCCTTTTGTTTTTGATGATGATTGTGTAGAAGCATTTGAAATACTTAAGAAAGCCTGGATTTCTGCACCTATTGTTCAGCCACCTGATTGGAATTTACCCTTTGAAATTATGTGTGATCCTAGTGATTATGCTGTTGGTGCTGTTCTAGGACAAAGAGTTGATAAGAAATTAAATGTTATTCATTATGCTAGTAAATCTCTAGACAGTGCCCAGAGAAATTATGCTACTACTAAAAAAGAATTTTTAGCAGTTGTATTTGCTTGTGATAAGTTCAGATCTTATATTGTTGATTCCAAAGTAATTGTTCACATTGACCATGCTGCTATTAAATATCTTATGGAAAAGAAAGATGCTAAACCTAGACTTATTAGATGGGTTCTCTTGCTATAAGAATTTGATTTGTATATAATTGATAGAAAGGGAGCTGAGAACCCCGTTGCAGACAACTTCTCTAGGTTAGAAAATATTCTTGATGACCCACTGCCTATTGATGATAGCTTTCCTGATGAACAATTAGCTGTCACAAATGCTTCTCGTAATACTCCATGGTATGCTAATTATGATAATTAAATTGTTGCTAAATTTATACCACCTAGTTTCACATACGAGCAAAAGAAAATGTTTTTCTATGATTTAAGACATTACTTTTGGGATGATCCACACCTTTATAAAGAAGTAGTAGATGGTGTTATTAGACACTGTGTACCTGAGCGTGAACAGGAATAGATCCTACGCAAGTGTCACTCCGAGGCTTACAGAGGACACCACGCTGGAGATAGAACTGCACATAAGGTATTGCAATCCAATTTTTTGGACTAAAAACAGTAGGGTAAAAACCCCACCGCAACTTTCATTAATAAAAGGCAGAAACAAATAAATTGTCTGAAGGGCTTGAGATAAGCCTAGAAGAAAAACAAAAGAAAAAGAAGATAAGGAACTAAAAAAACTAAAGAAACTAAAAGAGAGCTACTAAAAAGAGCTAAAAGAACCTAAAAACAACAAGTAGCCCAATTACAACAAGGTCTCCATCCAAGCAGAGAATTAAATTTCATATTTCTTCTTCATCCTGTATTTGAGAAGTTTGAGTTCCTCCGTGAATATGAATTTCCAGCCTTGTAATGATGATGTGATATTCTCAAAGATTTTGTTATTTCTGGATATCCATATGGCCCATGATCCCAGTATGATGATCTCCATGAAAAAAGGGCAGTTGAGCTTGTCTTCAAGATCTTGATACGCTTCCAGTACTGATAAATTTGGGGTTCTGGTAGGGAAGATGAAATCCCAACATCTGATAGCAAAAGGACACCCCCAAAAGAGGTGATGCAATGTTTCTTCTTGCTGGCAATCCCTCACTGCACAATTATAAGCTTCCAATACAAAGTTTTTTCTTCTTAAAAGGTTCCTTGTATTTACTCTATCATGTAGCAGCATCCAGAAAAATAGTTTGTGCTTGGGTTGACAAGTGCTTTTCCAAATACAGTTGAAATGTGGTGGAGTTTGCTTGTGACCAATCAAAACATTGTATGCTTTAATGGAAGAATAAAATTCATTTCCCCATATGTAACTCCAAGTATCCATTGCATCCAAGTAATCAGATTGCCTTAAAGAGATGCATATGTCTTCCATTTGTTAGAACTCCTCATATGCTTTTGTAGTTAGAGGCAGGTGGAAGAGGTCTTGAAGATATTTAGTGTTTATCACTTGTTGCACACTAGTGAGTGGATCTCTGGCAAAGGAGTAAAGGTGATCAAATTTGTGCTTGAGAACAAATTGGTTCCACATATCATCCCAGAACAAAGCACTTCTGCCATCACCCACATTGCACCTAGCTATAGCTTTAAAATAATCAATAAGGGCCATGTTTGATTTCCACCATAAGGAACCCACTTTCTGATCTCCTGGGAGTTGTCCATTGCTGTAATAAGTTTCCCAAATGAGATTCACCCAGGGAATATCGTGTCTATTATAGAATTTGTGTAGGTTTTTCATGAGCAGAGTCTTGTTTTGAGTAAATATATCCATGACTCAAGACCACCCTGATTTTTTGGTGTATAAACAGTAGTCCATGCCACCAATGCTGGTCTTCGATCTTCCATGTCAGGGCTTCTCCAAAGGCAGTGTCTCAAATACTAAATGATGTGTTGTTTAATAGTGATAGGGATGTCAAAATAGCACATGAAGTAAACTGCTAGGGATGCCACTACAGATTTAACTAGCAGCACCTTCCCTACTTGAGCCATAAAAGTAGAGATCCTAGAAATTCTCTTAGCAACTTTATTGACCAGAGGCAAACACTGCTCCCAGTTGGTTTATAAATCCCCAATGGAAGTCCTAGATAAGTAAAACAAAACTGTCCCCTGGCACACTTCAAAGTGTTTGTGAAAATGCTAACTCTGTCTTCTGCAATATTTATGGGCACCATGATTGATTTCCCATAATTTACCTTTAATCCAGTAGCTGATGCAAAGGTGTTTAATAGAACTTTGAGGCTGATTAGTTGTCTAGCATTAACTTGCATAAGAACCAAAGTATCATCTGCATATTGTACTATTGGGAAATCTGGGCAAGAGTTAACCTGAATAGGTGGAGTGATACGATGTATTCTCATGGCTTTGTTCAGAATTGATTGAATTAGATCAGCTACCAGAACAAAAATTAAAGGCGATAGAGGGTCCCCTTGCCTGACTCCTCTTCTGTAGTAGAATTTTTTCCCATGGACTCTATTTAACATCACAGCTCATGAAGCATATGTCAAAAGTAGTTACATCCAAGATATCCACTTCTCTCCAAATCCCTTTGCTCTAATAATGTCAAATATAGCCTGATGTTCAATAGTGTCAAAGGCCTTTTCAAAATCCAGCTTGATTACTAACATTTCTTCTTTTGATCTATGACACTGATTAATATATTTATAAGCCCAACCAAGACAATCCTGAATCACTCTGTTCTTTAAAAATCCATACTGATTGAGGTGCACCATCTTGAGAATCACTTTTTAAGCCTATTTGCCAGTAGTTTTGTAATAATTTTGAACACTCAATTAAGCAATGAAATTGGTCTAAAATCATTAGGGGATACTGGCACTTCCTTTTTTGGGATGAGAGTGATAAATGAAGTGTTTATGCTCTCAAGGTTAACATTACCAGCACGAAAGGCCATAATAAGAGCAGTAACATCCTCTTTGATTAAATCGCAACAGGCTTCAAGAAACTCATTATTAAATCCATCAGGACCTGGTGATTTGTCTGTGGGTAAGTTTTTCACAACCTCATCAATTTACTCCTGTGAAAAAGGCTTCTCAAGATCTTTAAAGAGTTGAGGATCCACTATGTTCTTATATAAATCCTTTAAATAAAAGTGCATGGTATGGCCATTGGAATGTCCTAATCTCTATTTAAAATCCTTCCAAAGAATTGCAGCTTTACCTTTATGATCAGTGATTTCCACTTGGTCCTCATTCAGTGGCATGGCAATTTTCTTGTGTCTATGATTAATTGAAGCCTTTGTATGGAAGAATTTTTTGTTCTCATCTCCAAATTTAACACCCTTCATTTTGCTTCTCTACTTCCAACAGATTTTCTGATTGCTGAGAACTGTCAATAAGAATTCTTTCAATATAGTTCTACAATTGCTCTCAAACATGGTGAGATCTATGTACTCCTCCAAGAAGTCCCACATGTAGATACATTCAGTCAGTTCCTCAATCTGCTTTTTAAGACAAGACAGCCTTTTTGCCCCAAGTTTTAGTGCTCTTCTCAAATTTTTGAACTTGGCATTAATCTTCTTGGCAGGGTCAGTAAAACCCATAGGAATATTCCAGGCTGCTAGGACAATTTCTTTAAAGGAGCTGTGCTTTAACAAATAATTCTCAAATCTGAAAACCTTTGACTAGGGAATTCTTGTGCCAACTTTAATAACACAGGGTAGGTGAACTGAAATTGGTTTTGCTAATGGAAGAGCAGTGGTCTCAGGATAGCTTGTCATCCAGGCTGCAGAAGTGAAAAACCAGTCCAATTTTTCAAGAAGTGGGTTGTCTTGCATGTTTCTCCAACTGAATTGTCTAACATTAAGAGGGAGTTCAATTAACCCCAAGTTTCTAATAGCTTAATTGAATAGTAACATTTGATTGACATCCCCCCCAGGTCTGTTTCTGTCCTTAGGTGATCTAATGAAACTAAAATCCCTCATGACTATTGAGTCCACATCATCAGGCATTTGAATATTACTAAACCAATCAATGAATTCCAGTTTTTCTTCAGAGTTGCAGGGCCCATAGATGTTTGTGGGAATCCAAGATGTTAGAGTGGTGTTACAAGTGAACTGCATAGTTAAAGACAATTTATTCTGGAAGAGCATTTCACCAGAGAAAAGTGTTCCATTCCAAGCAGTTAGGATATCTCCAGAAGCCCCAATTGATGGCAAGAATTCAAATTTGTTGAATCTCTGTGGATAAAAGTTGTGAACATATGGAAGGTCAAAAATTTCTCTCTTTGTTCCTTGAATGCATAAGATGCCAGTAGCACTTCCCTCATCTTTTTTTCTAATAGCAAGCCATTTCTCTAGGGCATTCAAAGCCCTTACATTCCAATTAAAAATATTCCAGGATCTGTTTCTACTCATGATAAACCAGATGAAGTTTTATTTGATATACTAGGAACCATCTCCTGATATAATAGCCAAGCTGAGCTATATTCTCACAATTAGATACTGCAAATCTGTGGAGCATTGTATTTGTAAGCAAGCAGTTAGAAATAAAGTGATGAAGGCTCAGCGTGAAAAAGAGAATACGTGACATAGCATGTCCAAAAGAAATCAGAGCAGTTCCAACATCCCCATACAAGCAACAGGTCTAAGTTTCAAACTTTATTAAAACAGACCATGATACAAAAGAGGCTAGCATGTCTCATAATCAGACATGCTACATGTTCTGAAATCATTAACCACAACATACATCATGCAACCACCAACCACACTAGGCATAATCATAATTCCTACCCTATGACTGCTACTAAGTGGAGAGCACATCATTGCACAATCTTGGAGGGATTTGTAGCTCCAGTGGCCTTGGAAACCTTGGCCTCATCCTCCTGACCTTTCTTCTTGGGCCTTTTAGAAAGCTTCTCCTGTAGTTCTTCATCTGATATCTTGCAGAAAGCTTTAGTCTGGTATTTGACCACTTTATTTTGCACAATTGGAGGTATAGCATTGCAAGGTAGGCAACATTTAGTATAGCAGGACTTCCTTCTATAACCATTATTCTCTTTCTTAATTATATCACTTCTTCTTACCTCAATTTCCACCAGAGGTTCTTTGTCCCTTCTTTTTTTTGAGCAACTTCTCCTAGAGGCAGGTTTATCACCTTATTAGGAGACACTTGTTTTAATGGACTTCCTGAAGGAAATATGCCCTAGAGGCAATAATAAAGTTTGAAATATTAGGAGACACTTGTTTTAGGGAACAGAGGAAGCTTGAAATATGAACATGTCAATGGGAGGGAGTAAGCCCCATGCATGCATGCATGCATGCAACATGCAACACTCACATGTACACATGGACGCACGCAACACTCACGCACCCATGCGGCACACAGCACACGACGCAACACACACGCTCATGCTCAAGTGCTCAACCTACTCCCTACGTCCATGAAAGACTATACATTTGGAGATTTACACATTGACCAGGGCATAATTAATGCCCAAAAGTAGCAGATTTATGTGTGCATGCGACCATTGAGAGAAGAAGATTAAATGAAGGTTGTTGCATGCTGTAATTAAGGATAGACATGTATCCTATACCTACAACACAAGTTGGTGCATTAGTCAATCAATATCAATTTAGATTAAAGGCTAAATGCATTGGAAATGTAGATGTACATCATGTACTACACTCTTTGTCTTATAGCTGATGTACACTCTTTGTTGGAAGACCGAGGGAGTACACGTGCATGCACTCACATACACATCCAGGGCGGTTCGCGCGCAAGGGTTGGACGCATGTCGCGCCTGCGTAAAGTTTTGTTTAACTGATTTCCTTGCTCTGCCAACTGACAGGTGGGACCCAGAAACCAGGTGACAATTTAACCAGTCAACATAGTGTCACGTCAACTATGTGGCTGGTCAGTAGGGTGCAATACAGTGCTCAATGATGAGCTAGTGATCGTATAATCACCGCAAAACTATATATAGTGACTGTAAAGAGCGTATTGTTACATACGTTGACCGCCAGTGTATTTTTCTCATTTCAAATTAAGCCATATTAATCAGAAAGGACGCAGTATGGACTACTAGTACAAGTACTGCTTTGATGTGTCCTGTCAACTCGCCGAATGAGGAGAAGCTTGCTTACTACGCCTCTCCCTCGCCCACGCGCGCGGTGGTTTGCAGGACTAGGAGAGGGTTTTGACTACAATGTGCTGTCCCTCTCCCTCTCCCTCGCCCTCGCCCTCGCCCTCGCCCTGGACGTGCAGCAATTCAATCGGTGTCAGATTGCCAGAAGTATATTGTATTGTAGTATCATCATTGTTGGACCTTCCAAAGAGGCAAAGAGCCAAGTGCAAGGTTCACACGAGTACGAACTGTTGAACCTCCCGAAGAGGCAAAGATCCAAGCGCAAGGTTTTATAGGAGTTGTCTTCCTAGTAGGAGTGTACCACAACTATAGCAAACGATGCTACTGTATGATGCCGCCACGTCACGTATATCCAAAGCTGTGCCACCTTTTTTTTCTCAAAGAGCATGTTGGAGCCCGTGCAACAACCACACAAGTTGCACGTACACATAACACATTTACTAGTAATAAATTCTAAAGGACAAATGCTAGTATGCCACACAAGTTCATCTCCAATTCATGTGATATATTTGTGCACGACTAGTCTACATATATTCATAGTGCTACCGTTAACAATTACCATACTCCACTTACACATTATAGATGGGTTACATGTCCTCCTCTAGGTTCCAGTACCAGGTGTTCTTCATGGATGGCACGATCCATAGCGATGGGCAACGGGAATCATTGTCGAAGCTTTCTAGTCCGGTTCCACACGATGGAGACTCATCCAAGCTGAAGCGGCATAAATCAGGGATAGCGTGTCCCAGCATGTCGTTCATCCGGCGGTGCGCACTGAACACACAACCATGCTTCATGAATGGCAGGCCTTCTGTGTCATGCACGGTAGGTGGCATCCTCTTTACAATGGGGTAGCTGTCCCCGATGAAAAGCGAGTACTCTCCAAGAGTGTTCCTCGGCACCCACGTAGCATCACGGGGGTCGAACTCGGCGCCGTTCATCTGGTACATGCGGCATCTCAGATCTGGACACATGGTGACGTACATAGTCAAGGTCCATGCATAATAATGTTGTGCTCAAATATGGCGGTCAGTAATACTGTGCAACAAATAGTACTACTCCGGTATAGAGGAAATAAAATAACCGCCTTATTATATATAGCCACTCTTGGCTACATGGATGAGATAGTAAGACATGGAAAAATAAAAATGGTGGCAGCTAGTGGGTTCAAGTCTTCAAGGGCCTAGCTAGCTATACGCGTCCTCCAAGGTAAAAAGTACTCCTACTAGTACTATTAAGTATACTACTAGTACAACAATGAAAGAGAAGGCGAGAGGGTTAAAATGGAATACCTGGGTAGATGGTGACGGTCCGATCGTGGTAGATTGTGTGACCATGTTGCACATCAGTGGTACCATGGGTAACGACTGCTAAGATAGTTGATCCCAATATGCTAAAGTCAGCTGCAAGGTTCCAGGTTAGACCGAATCGCGGATGCAAATGCACATCCAGGATCGGCAATCTTATTTTGATCGGGGGATGACTGGTCCCTGCAAAATAATGGAGTACTGTTAGGGATGCAAATGATGGTTTGTGCATTTTGTTTGTAATCTCCCACACCATAGGATGGCAACCAGAGGAACAAGTCACCTGGCTTGTCACCGTGATGATGCAGCCTAGATGGCGCACGGCGTCTTCGAACGTGTAGGGGTACAAATCTGCCGCCGCCAACATGCGCCAGCCTCTGTCGTTACTGCCTCTTGCATTGATGGCAATCCTTATGTCGAACACCGCGATGAGATAGTAATCGTCGTAGCCGC
The DNA here is from genome assembly GCF_002162155.2 of Triticum dicoccoides. Lineage (NCBI taxonomy): Eukaryota > Viridiplantae > Streptophyta > Magnoliopsida > Poales > Poaceae > Triticum > Triticum dicoccoides. Next base: position 149,370,934 of record NC_041387.1, on the reverse strand, counting down.
GTCGCTTTGTCGGCGGGTCCGCAGTTGCTATCTTCTTAATTCTCATGTAGGCATCATCATACGTATTCAAGCCCAGCCAGTCCGAAAGGCCGATCCCAATGGTGGAGAAGGGGTCTACCGGATTGGCCGCACTGCTGTGGATGTTGTGCAAAATGATGGTGGTATCCGGCTGGAGGTATGCAAGCCAATCTTCGTTGGCACCGACCCAGACCTATATATAAGATGGTGGGCAGCGGAGAAATTACGGGATGAAAATGGAATAACTAAGTACTACATGATCAAACTACATTACTGACCTGCTCATCGGACAAAATCCGACAACCTATCAACGTCGGCAACTCTAGCAGAGTCAATGTGCAACCATGGCCAGGGAGCGGTGGACTGTTCTATGGATTGTCCCATAGAAGAACCTTCTCCTTGAGGATGCATGGAAGACCAACAACCATGGCCTTTTCCCAAGCCTCTTTAAGCAGCGTCTTCAAAAAGTTGGTGCAGGAAGCACCGAGTCTTGCCGCGGTGAGAACGTCAGAGCAGCGTGCGATTTCTCCCAGAGGATTATCGTCCAAGGTCTCCCAGCCCCGACGATGAGGAGAACCGCCTGGCGAATCCATGGGAGCAGCGACGAACTGCCTTGTCTTTGGGCGGAGGGGAACTGGCGAGGAGGAGATAAGAGCGTAGTAACCGCAGGGCCTCGTCCCTTCCAACTATAGATCGTTCCTCAACGAAGGGGTGAGGCTATTATTTACTACTAGTACTAGCATTATGGAATGTTATGGGATTGCATTATACTATAAATAATAGCACTAGTAAGCAATTTTTAGCACTAGGTAGTAGTTCTTGGCTTGGATTAAGAAATTTTGGGTATGTTTTTGCCATTTTTTGTACACGCCAACTAGTGTCAAAAATGTCTTACATTATGTGACGGAGGAGTACGTACTCCTATTGTAGCAGTACTAGTACTACTTTTTCTCAACTAGTAGTGCGATGTACTATACTTCTAGTCTAGTCTAGTATAGTGCACCAGTTTTGAACTCTTGAATCTCAGGGCCAAGGAGCTACAGTTGGAAGTGGAGGCTACTACTGTTCTCAAGAACCATCGCTATACTATCAATGCAGGGAAAGTACACATGCGTAATGGCCTAGCGGGTACTCTCGATGCTCTATTCAGCCGCTCCTCTCACGTTGCTAGCCTACTCAGCCGCTCCTCTCATGTTGCCAGCCTAGTCAGTCGCTCCTCTCACGCACACACTAGCAGCCTGTTTATCAGCGACGGTTACTGCGGGGGCAGAATATTTAAGTTATTTGATACAACGAGACTAGGCTTTTCGCTTCCATTTGTGGAGGTGTAATGGATCTCGTCGAACTTTGTTAGTAGTTCATTCTTTATGAATGAGATGAAGCAAAGCTTTTTCCTCTATTTAAAAAAACACGTCAACAAGAATTTCTTTTATAGTAGAGCCGATAATGGAGTGAAGTCCATGAGTGCAACACCACAAGCTACAGAGTAGTAGTAGATCACTTTACGTACACAACCATATTGCACAGTTCCCAATGCCCCGCCAGGCTTTTCCGGCTCCTTGGGCTTAATTGGGAGGCGCTAGTTTAAATATTACTAGCTGATGAGGAAGCTGCAAGCGAGGTGCAGCTAGGGCGAGCACGCGAGCCATGGGATGCTGGGAAGGAAAACCCGTTCATGTAGTTAGGCTATCGAGTGCACCCAGATTGTGGGGCCGCACGTCCGTTTGACTTCAAAACTCAAAGTACCCGTGTAAAATATTGGCTCGTAGCGAAGTAGAGTAGTACCATTTTAAAAAAAGGCCGTCATGTGTTCAGCCGGGATCGAACCCATGAAACGAGGTATACACTCCCGCGACCACTAGTAGTACTCGTTGGAGTACAACGCAACCTGGAATCGCCTTTTGTCGCTAGTAGTACGTACATTGTTCCTTGCAAGAAACCACTAATAATGCAAGAAACCACTAAAATTCCAAGAAACTACTACCACTTGCATACGTGGTAGACTTAAGATAAGACTACCTTATCAACCATTGTACATGCTCTTACCAACCAGCCCTACCAAGAAACGACTACTCTACAAAGTGTCATATAGGCACGTTTCAACCCATGGCCCTGTTTGGATACATTTGTTGTCAATCTAACCCTGCCATCCAAACACCACTTTGGTTAGAGTTAGTTCAGGGTTAGAATCTAATCTAACCTCTGACAGGGCCCATGTCGCCCATTAAGTCAACGCCTTCTATTCGACCGGGCGTTATGACTTGGGGGACCTACATGTCAGTCTGCACACAAATCCCCGAGTGACCTCCTACCGTCGGCCCGTCCACCTAGTCATCCTCGGCCATGGGATGCATCTACCGCTGCCGGCAGAAGGCGAGGTCAAAACCACCAGCGGTGCAGAGCCCATGTTGCGGCAGCCTAGATGCCAGCTCCGTACGGCGCTCGCGGTCGCTAGCTAGCCAAGATAGCTCCATCCAGCTGCTTATCTGCAAGGTTTGCTAGCTAGATTGGCATGGCAGTGCGGCGGCCTGCTCGCGCGCTAAGGCCACCCATCTGGCTCAAGCGAAGGCCAGCGCGGTGGCTTGCTCGCTCGTGAGTCACGCTCGGGCCAGCCTGCCAACCCGTGCGGAGGCCAGTGCGGCGTCCGGCCCGTCCTGTGGTGCGGCGGCCAACTCGCTCATCACCGGCGCCACCGACGAACACGCATCAGTACTATTTGAAGTAATGTTCAGGAAAAATAATGATTTCAAGGGGGATAACAGGATAGAAGGTCAGATGTCTGTCCCTCGTGTCAACGGTCAAACAAAATGTGTTGGTTTAAGCTGCCTCGTCAGCACGGACGTGTGGGCCAACCATGTCATAAATGGGTTTAAACGAACCTAATCGGTAGGAGTACTACGAAGTAGTTTTTGGCGTTGATTAAGAAATTTTGGGTATGTTTTTGCTATTTTTTGTACAATGGGTTCTTCCTAGGGCTGGTTGAAAGTGGTAGTTTTTTGTTAAATACTCTACATATTGTAAGGAGGAGTGAAAGTTAAGCTTTGGAAGCCAATAAGCAAGGCTAGTTACATAGTGCATATGTGTACATGATTGAAAGTAAATATCAACCATGAGTGACTAATATCTTGATGGAAAACTCGAAACTATGGAATACTAGAAAAAATGCATGGTTGGAAATACTAGCAATGTTCATGTGCGTTGCAAGGAATCATAATTAGAATAATACTTATTCACAAACTTGATACAAAACACTCTAATTTTGATATACATATGTCACTAGAGATATTATGTTTCAATTAGAATATATTCCTTCGGCTGTTTTGGTGAGGTCAGCAAGGGATGTGGTTCGTTTTAAGATACTAATTACGGGTTTTTCTACAAATTGGTAGACAAGTGGGTTGTTGGTGATAAAAGGCAACAACTTACCTCACAATCGTTAGATGTAGATCTAATGATCACAGACGACGGATGGCAGACACACCATCATCACCAACTTAGTCTTGTGTAGGAGTACTAGCAAGATCTGTGCATTGCACGGAACATCAAGATGCATTTTTTATAAAACACTTGTTGTGATTGACCCTTGCGGGAGTAATCCCATATGTAAAAACTAATGATATCTCGACAAATATGAGATAAGGTGAAGAGGAGTGGGGTGTGGTGGTGATTGGTGGTCGGACTGAGCAGAGGCATGGGGATTGACGACGCCGACAGCGTCCACCACGCCAGTTTGTTCCAGAGGCTTCCTTTATTAATTGCTCAAAATGAGGTTTGCTGGAGATAAGGATGGACGAGGGAAGGCCTTGTCTGCAAATGTGGAGAGGGGTACGGGTATCTTTTAGATTAATTTCCATCCGTCAGATATAGATCAGACGGTCTATATTGCAAGATGGCACACGTACCATCATCACCAACTCGGTTTTTTATAAGAGAAGAAATATAAGTATGGAGATACGAACGTATTATCGATACTTGCTTCCGTAAACTAGCATCTACATTCTATTCAATGCCTCGGCATGTGGGGCCTTAGCACAATGACTTCTCGACTGTGTAAAACAAAGATTTTCCCTCGCCGATAAGGAGGGGGTGACGGCGGCGCTTTTTTTGGCTTGCTCTAGTCCTAGTAGTCATACTAGGTGGTCTAAGCACGTGTAGATTTATTCTTGTTCACGTCTCGTGTTCGCCATACTGCCACAACTGTTGATGAATAGACGGTAAGTTATTCACAGGGAAACCCTTGTTGAGCGTGTTTGTGAGAGAGAGAGAGATAGTGTGCATGTGTGATATGTTAGAGATTGAGGCAATGATAACAGATTCTTTGTGTCTATGTGTGTGGAGGATAGAGAGAGATATGTACATGGGGCTTTGTGGTTTGTAACATGGAGACACATATACATAATTAGAGAGTGAGTGTGTGAGATACACATGCGGACATGGGGAGAGATGAGGATCCAGATAAATGGGTGTTTTTGCGTGTCTGTGTGTGTTTGCGCACGCGTTTGTGTGTGAGAGGAAGTGTGTGTATGTGGAGTAGAGAGACCACTGATGATGTAAACCTAGTATAAGGGAAGGGGGAATGGTGTGACATGTGTAGTAGCAGGATAGCACGGGTACGGGTGGGGGAGCAGACTATTTGGAAGGGACATCGAGTGTGTGTGTGGGAGAGGGGTGTGAGAGCGAGCGAGAGAGAGAGAGAGCTAGCGACGGAGATATATATATATATATATATATATATATATATATATATGTTGGAAATATGCCCTAGAGGCAATAATAAAAGCATTATTATTATATTTCCTTGTTCATGATAATTGTCTTTTATTCATGCTATAATTGTATTATCCGGAAATCGTAATACACGTGTGAATACATAGACCACAATACGTCCCTAGTAAGCCTCTAGTTGACTAGCTCGTTGGTCAACAGATAGTCATGGTTTCCTGACTATGGACATTAGATGTCGTTGACAACGGGATCACATCATTAGGAGAATGATGTGATGGACAAGACCCAATCCTAAGCATAGCACAAGATCGTGTAGTTCGTTTTGCTAGAGCTTTTCCAATGTCAAGTATCTCTTCCTTAGACCATGAGATCGTGTAACTCCCGGATACCGTAGGAGTGCTTTGGGTGTACCAAACGTCACAACATAACTGGGTGACTATAAAGGTGCACTACAGGTATCTCCGAAAGTGTCTGTTGGGTTGACACGGATCGAGACTGGGATTTGTCACTCCGTATGACGGAGAGGTATCTCTGGGCCCACTCGGTAATGCATCATCATAATGAGCTCAAAGTGACCAAGTGTTTGGTCACGGGATCATGCATTACGGTACAAGTAAAGTGACTTGCCAGTAACGAGACTGAATGAGGTATTGGGATACCGACGATCGTGTCTCGGGCTTGTAACGTACCGATTGACAAAGGGAATAGTACACGGGGTTGCTTGAATCCTCGACATCGTGGTTCATCCGATGACATCATCGAGGATCATGTGGGAGCCAACATGGGTATCCAGATCCCACTGTTGGTTATTGACCGGAGAGCCGTCTCAGTCATGTCTGCGTGTCTCCCGAACCCGTAGGGTCTACACACTTAAGGTTCGGTGACGCTAGGGTTATTAGGAAGACTTGTATGTGATTACCGAATGTTGTTCGGAGTCCTGGATGAGATCCCGGACGTCACGAGGAGTTCCGGAAGGGTTCGGAGGTAAAGATTTATATATGGGAAGTTGTCATGCGAACACCGGAAAGTTTCGATGACATATCGGTATTGTACCGGGGCCACCGGAAGGGTTCCGGGGGTCCACCGGGAGGGGCCACCCCTCTTGGTGGGCCACATGGGCCGCGTGGGGCAGGGCAGCAGCCCCTGGAGGGCTGGGCGCGCCCCCCCCTTGGGCCCATGCGCCTAGGGTTGGGGGGAACCCTAGAGGGGGCGCCCCCTTTGCTTGGGGGGCAAGTCCCCCCTCCCTGGCCGCCCCCACCCCCCCGTCTAGATCCCATCTAGAGGGGCCGCCCCCCCTTGCCCCTTCCCCTATAAATAGAGGGGTGAGGGGAGGGCTGCAACACACAACCCAAGGCGCAGCCCCTCCCCTCCCCAACACCTCTCCTCCTCCGTCATGAGCTTGGCGAAGCCTTGCCGGGGTGCTTCTTCTCCACCAACACCACGCCGTCGTGCTGCCGTTGGAGCTGTCTTCCTCAACCTCTCCTTCCTCCTTGCTGGATCAAGAAGGAGGAGACTTCGTCCGTCCCGTACGTGTGTTGAACGCGGAGGTGCTGTCCGTTCGGCACTTGGTCATCGGTGATCTGAATCACGTCGAGTACGACTCCATCATCACCCTTCCCTTGAACGCTTCCGCACGCGATCTACAAGTGGTATGTAGATGCAAACTCATTCCCTTGACTCGTTGCTTAGATGAACTCATAGATGGATCTTGGTGAAACTGTAGGAAAATTTTTAATTTTCTGCAACGTTCCCCAACAGTGGCATCATGAGCTAGGTCTATGCGTAGTTCTCTATTGCACGAGTAGAACACTATTTTGTTGTGGGCGTAGATCTTGCCAACTTGCTTGCCGCTACTAGTCTTATCTTGCTTCAGTGGTATTGTGGGATGAAGCGGCCCGGAACAACCTTACACGTACGCTTGCGTGAGACCGGTTCCACCGACTAACATGCACTAGTTGCATAAGGTGGCTGGCGGGTGTCTGTCTCTCCCACTTTTGTTGGAGCGGATTCGATGAAAAGGGTCCTTATGAAGGGTAAATAGAAGTTGATAAAATCACGTTGTGGTTATTCGTAGGTAAGAAAAAATTCTTGCTAGAACCCAATTGCAGCCACGTAAAAGATGCAACAACAATTAGAGGATGTCTAACTTGTTTTTGCAGCAATTGTCATGTGATGTGATATGGCCAGAAGTTGTGATGAATGATGAATGATATATTGTGATGTATGAGATCATGTTCTTGTAATAGGAATCACGACTTGCAAGTCGATGAGTATGACAACCGGCAGGAGCCATAGGAGTTGTCTTTATTTTTTGTATGACCTGCGTGTCATTGAAGAACGCCATGTAAATTACTTTACTTTATTGCTAAACGCGTTAGCCATAGAAGTAGAAGTAGTCGTTGGCGTGACAACTTCATGAAGACACAATGATGGAGATCATGATGATGGAGATCATGGTGTCATGCCGGTGACGAAGATGATCATGGAGCCCCGAAGATGGAGGTCAAAGGAGCTATATGATATTGGCCATATCATGTCACTACTATATAATTGCATGTGATGTTTATTATGTTTTATGCATCTTGTTTACTTAGAACGGCAGTAGTAAATAAGATGATCCCTTATAATAATTTCAAGAAAGTGTTCCCCCTAACTGTGCACCGTTGCTAAAGTTCGTCGTTTCGAAGCACCACGTGATGATCGGGTGTAATAGATCCTTACGTTCACATACAACGGGTGTAAGACAGATTTACACATGCAGAACACTTAGGGTTAACTTGACGAGCCTAGCATGTACAGACATGGCCTCGGAACACAGAAACCGAAAGGTTGAACACGAGTCATATGGAAGATACGATCGACATGGAGATGTTCACCGACGATGACTAGTCCATCTCACGTGATGATCGGACACGGCCTAGTCGACTAGGATCGTGTAACGCTTAGATGACTAGAGGGATGTCTAATTTGAGTGGGAGTTCATTACAATAATTTGATTAGATGAACTTAATTATCATGAACTTAGTCTAAAACCTTTGCAAATATGTCTTGTAGATCAAATGGCCAACGCTCATGTCAACATGAACTTCAACACGTTCCTAGAGAAAACCAAGCTGAAAGATGATGGCAGCAACTATACGGACTGGGTCCGGAACCTGAGGATCATCCTCATAGCTGCCAGGAAACAATATGTCCTAGAAGGACCACTAGGTGATGCTCCCGTCCCAGAGAACCAAGACATTATGAATGCTTGGCAGTCTCGCGCTGATGATTACTCCCTCGTTCTGTGCGGCATGCTTTACAACTTAGAACCGGGGCTCCAAAAGCGTTTTGAGCAACACAGATCATATGAGATGTTCGAGGAGCTGAAACTAGTTTTCCAAGCTCATGCCTGGGTCGAGAGATATGAAGTCTCCGACAAGTTCTATAGTTGTAAGATGGAGGAAAGTAGTTCTGTCAGTGAGCATATACTCAAAATGTCTGGGTTGCACAACCGCCTGTCCCAGCTGGGCATTAACCTCCCGGATGAGGCGGTCATTGACAGAATCCTTCAGTCGCTCCCACCAAGCTACAAGAGCTTTGTGATGAACTACAATATGCAGGGGATGGTGAAGACCATTCCTGAAGTATTTTCAATGCTGAAGTCAGTAGAGGTTGAAATCAAGAAAGAACATCAAGTGTTGATGGTCAATAAGACCACTAAGTTCAAGAAGGGCAAGGGTAAGAAGAACTTCAAGAAGGACGACAAAGATGTTGCCGCGCCCGGTAAGCCAGTTGCCGGGAAGAAGTCAAAGAATGGACCCAAGCCTGAAACTGAGTGCTTTTATTGCAAGGGGAAGGGTCATTGGAAGCGGAACTGCCCCAAATACTTAACAGACAAGAAGGCCGGCAACACTAAAGGTATATTTGATATACATGTAATTGATGTGTACCTTACCAGTACTCGTAGTAACACCTGGGTATTTGATACCGGTGCCGTTGCTCACATTTGTAACTCACAGCAGGAGCTGCGGAATAAGCGGAGACTGGCGAAGGACGAGGTAACGATGCGTGTCGGGAATGGTTCCAAGGTCGATGTGATCGCCGTCGGCACGCTACCTCTACATTTACCTACGGGATTAGTTTTAAACCTCAATAATTGTTATTTAGTGCCAAGTTTGAGCATGAACATTGTATCTGGATCTCGTTTAATACGAGATGGCTACTCATTTAAATCCGAGAATAATGGTTGTTCTATTTATATGAGAGATATGTTTTATGGTCACGCCTCGATGGTCAATGGTTTATTCTTAATGAATCTCGAACGTAATGTTACACATATTCATAGCGTGAATACCAAAAGATGTAAAGTTGATAACAATAGTCCCACATACTTGTGGCACTGCCGCCTTGGTCACATTGATGTCAAGCGCATGAAGAAGCTCCATGCTGATGGACTTTTAGAGTCTCTCGATTATGAATCATTTGACACATGTGAACCATGCCTCATGGGCAAAATGACCAAGACCCCGTTCTCCGGAACAATGGAGCGAGCAACCAACTTGTTGGAAATCATACATACCGATGTGTGCGGTCCAATGAGCGTTGAGGCTCGCAGAGGATATCGTTATGTTCTCACTCTCACTGATGACTTGAGTAGATATGGGTATGTCTACTTGATGAAACACAAGTCTGAGACCTTTGAAAAGTTCAAAGAATTTCAGAATGAAGTAGAGAATCAACGTGACCGAAAGATAAAATTCTTACGATCGGATCGTGGAGGAGAATATTTAAGTCACGAATTTGGTACACACTTAAGAAAATGTGGAATCGTTTCACAACTCACGCCGCCTAGAACACCTCAGCGTAACGGTGTGTCTGAACGTCGTAATCGCACTCTATTGGATATGGTGCGATCTATGATGTCTCTTACCGATTTACCGCTATCATTTTGGGGATACGCTCTAGAGACAGCTACATTCACTTTAAATAGGGCACCGTCTAAATCCGTTGAGACGACACCGTATGAATTATGGTTTGGGAAGAAACCTAAGCTGTCGTTTCTAAAAGTTTGGGGATGCGATGCTTATGTCAAGAAACTTCAACCTGAAAAGCTCGAACCCAAGTCAGAAAAATGCGTCTTCATAGGATACCCTAAAGAAACCATTGGGTATACCTTCTACTTAAGATCCGAAGGCAAGATATTTATTGCCAAGAACGGATCCTTTCTAGAAAATGAGTTTCTCTCGAAAGAAGTAAGTGGGAGGAAAGTAGAACTCGACGAAGTACTACCTCTTGAACGGGATAGTTGTGCAGCTCAGGAAAATGTTCCTGTGATGCCTACACCAACTGAAGAGGAAAATAATGATGATGATCAAGGTACTTCGGATCAAGTTTCTACTGAACTTCGTAGGTCCACAAGGACACGTTCCGCACCAGAGTGGTACGGCAACCCTGTCCTGGAAATCATATTGTTGGACAACGGTGAACCTTCGAACTATGAAGAAGCAATGGCGGGCCCAGATTCCAACAAATGGCTAGAAGCCATGAAATCCGAGATAGAATCCATGTATGAAAACAAAGTATGGACTTTGACTGACTTGCCCGATGATCGGCGAGCGATAGAAAACAAATGAATCTTTAAGAAGAAGACGGACGTGGATGGTAATATTACCATCTATAAAGCTCGACTTGTCGCTAAGGGTTATCGACAAGTTCAAGGGATTGACTACGATGAGACATTCTCTCCCGTAGCGAAGCTGAAGTCCGTCTGAATCATGTTAGCAATTGCCGCATACTATGATTATGATATATGGCAGATGGACGTCAAAACGGCATTCCTTAATGGACATCTTAAGGAAGAACTGTATATGATGCAGCCGGAGGGTTTTGTCGATCCTAAGAATGCTAACAAATTATGCAAGCTCCAGCGATCCATTTATGGGCTGGTGCAAGCATCTCGGAGTTGGAACATTCGCTTTGATGAGATGATCAAAGCATTTGGGTTTATGCAGACTTATGGAGAAGCCTGCGTTTTCAAGAAAGTGAGTGGGAGCTCTGTAGCATTTCTCATATTATATGTAGATGACATACTTTTGATGGGAAATGATATAGAACTTTTGGACAGCATTAAGGCCTACTTGAATAAGTGTTTTTCAATGAAGGACCTTGGAGAAGCTGCTTATATATTAGGCATCAAGATCTATAGAAATAGATCGATACGCCTCATAGGTCTTTCACAAAGCACATACCTTGATAAGATTTTGAAGAAGTTCAAAATGGATCAGTCCAAGAAGGGGTTCTTGCCTGTATTGCAAGGTGTGAGATTGAGCTCGGCTCAATGCCCGACCACGGCAAAAGATAAAGAAGAGATGAGTGTCATCCCCTATGCTTCAGCCATAGGATCTATTATGTATGCCATGTTGTGTACTAGACCTGATGTAAACCTTGCCGTAAGTTTGGTAGGAAGGTACCAAAGTAATCCCGGCAAGGAACACTGGACAACGGTCAAGAATATCCTGAAGTAACTGAAAAGGACAAAGGACATGTTTCTTGTTTATGGAGGTGACGAAGAGCTCGCCGTAAAGGGTTACGTCGATGCTAGCTTCGACACAGATCTGGATGACTCTAAGTCACAAACTGGATACGTGTATATGTTGATTGGTGGAGCAGTAAGCTGGTGCAGCTGCAAGCAGAGCGTCGTGGCAGGATCTACATGTGAAGCGGAGTACATGGCAGCCTCGGAGGCAGCGCATGAAGCAATTTGGGTGAAGGAGTTCATCACCGACCTAGGAGTCATACCCAATGCGTCAGGGCCGATCAAACTCTTCTGTGACAACACTGGAGCTATTGCCCTTGCCAAGGAGCCCAGGTTTCACAAGAAGACCAGGCACATCAAGCGTCGTTTCAACTCCATCCGTGAAACTGTTCAAGATGGAAACATAGATATTTGCAAAGTACATACGGATCTGAATGTAGCAGATCCATGGACTAAACCTCTCTCGCGAGCAAAACATGATCAACACCAGAACTCTATGGGTGTTCGATTCATCACAATGTAACTAGATTATTGACTCTAGTGCAAGTGGGAGACTGTTGGAAATTTGCCCTAGAGGCAATAATAAAAGAATTATTATTGTATTTCCTTGTTCATGATAATTGTCTTTTATTCATTCTATAATTGTATTATCCGGAAATCATAATACATGTGTGAATACATAGACCACAATACGTCCCTAGTAAGCCTCTAGTTGACTAGCTCGTTGGTCAACAGATAGTCATGGTTTCTTGACTATGGACATTAGATGTCGTTGACAACGGGATCACATCATTAGGAGAATGATGTGATGGACAAGACCCAATCCTAAGCATAGCACAAGATCGTGTAGTTCGTTTTGCTAGAGCTTTCCAATGTCAAGTATCTCTTCCTTAGACCATGAGATCGTGTAACTCCCGGATACCGTAGGAGTGCTTTGGGTGTACTAAACGTCACAACGTAACTGGGTGACTACAAAGGTGCACTACAGGTATCTCCGAAAATGTCTGTTGGGTTGACACGGATCGAGACTGGGATTTGTCACTCCGTATGACGGAGAGGTATCTCTGGGCCCACTCGGTAATGCATCATCATAATGAGCTCAAAGTGACCAAGTGTTTGGTCACGGGATCATGCGTTACGGTACGAGTAAAGTGACTTGCCGGTAACGAGACTAAACGACGTATTGGGATACTGACGATCGAGTCTCGGCCTTGTAACGTTCCGATTGACAAAGGGAATAGTACACGGGGTTGCTTGAATCCTCGACATCGTGGTTCATCCGATGACATCATCGAGGAGCATGTGGGAGCCAACATGGGTATCCAGATCCCGCTGTTGGTTATTGACCAGAGAGCCGTCTCGGTCATGTCTGCGTGTCTCCCGAACCCGTAGGGTCTACACACTTAAGGTTCGGTGACGCTAGGGTTATTAGGAAGACTTGTATGTGATTACCGAATGTTTTTCGGAGTCCCGGATGAGATCCCGGACGTTACGAGGAGTTACGGAAGGGTCCGGAGGTAAAGATTTATATATGGGAAGTTGTCATGCGGACACCGGAAAGTTTCGGTGACATATCGGTATTGTACCGGGGCCACCGGATGGGTTCCGGGGGTCCACCGGGAGGGGCCACCCCTCTTGGTGAGCCACATGGGCCGCGTGGGGCAGGGCACCAGCCCCTGGAGGGCTGGGCCCCCCCCCCCTTGGGCCCATGCGCCTAGGGTTGGGGGGGGGGAACCCTAGAGGGGGCGCCCCCTTTGCTTGGGGGGCAAGTCCGCCCTCCCTGGCCGCCGCCCCCCCCTCTAGATCCCATCTAGAGGGGCCGGCCCCGCTTGCCCCTTCCCCTATAAATAGAGGGGTGAGGGGAGGGCTGCAACACACAACCCAAGGCGCAGCCCCTCCCCTCCCCAACACCTCTCCTCCTCCGTCACGAGCTTGGCGAAGCCCTGCCGGAGTGCTGCTTCTCCACCAACACCACGCCGTCGTGCTGCCATTGGAGCTATCTTCCTCAACCTCTCCTTCCTCCTTGCTGGATCAAGACGGAGGAGACGTCGTCCGTCCCATACGTGTGTTGAACGCGGAGGTGCTATCCGTTCGACACTTGGTCATCGGTGATCTGAATCATGTCGAGTACGACTCCATCATCACCCTTCCCTTGAACGCTTCCGCACGCGATCTACAAGTGGTATGTAGATGCAAACTCACTCCCTTGACTCGTTGCTTAGATGAACTCATAGATGGATCTTGGTGAAACCGTAGGAAAATTTTTAATTTTCTGCAATGTTCCCCAACAATATATATATATTGATAGATAGAGAGAGAGAGAGAGGAAGAGAGGGGGCGAGAGGGGTCGTTTGTGTCGATAAATGGCGTATAGATAGGGAGACATTATTGATGTTGTCGGAAATTGGCCTATGTACGGAGAAGCAAGGGAAGCAAGTCATCATGTGTGTGATAGGGACTTCATGAGAGATCTAGAATATATGGTGTAGAGAACAATGTGCGAAATCGAGAACAATGAGACATTAGGGAGCTATGGAAAGAGTCACGACATATATGTATACAGGGAAGGAGCTGGGGCCAGTCCGCATGTGGGAGAGATAGAAAGAGGAGATTGGTGCACAAGGACACAAAGTGTGCTTGTTTGCAGTGGGGTGGTGTGTGAGGTGAGTGCGCGAGTACCACATAACTAGGGAGATAGACGTTTGGGGGCGATGTTTTGTGTGTATGGGAAATATACACTCTACATAGTGCGTGTGCTTGGGCAAGAGAGATAGCGGGAGACCTAGAGAGTGAGGGAAGAGATGTGTGCATGCCCGAGAGACAAAGTGATATAGACCTATATTGGGGTTCTTACTTTACAAGAGAGGGGGGTGTTAATGTGCTCCTATGTTGGTGTTTGGGGGAGAGAACGACTTCTCTATGTGTGTGTGTGTGGTGGGGGCGAGGGGGGGGTGGCTTCTGATAAAGAGTGAGGTGTCTATATTTGAGGGACTTTAGCGTAATTGAACTGATCAATTTGTTACACAGTTTGTACTATGAGATAATGATACTTTTGAACATGTGTGATATACCTTGATGTACCAGAATTGCAAACCTAAGATTGGAATTTTGGAATTCGACTCCATCATTAGCTTTTGTAATTCATTTAAACGGAGGTACATTTTTAAGCCTGGATTTCATGATTTCAAATTCATATATCAAACCTAGAGATATACACATACATGCATGTTCAAACTTTATAATCATCCACTTTATTCATACACATACACATTTTTGCTTTTGTGATCATATTTAGGATAAACACATTTGGAATTTCGTTTGAATTGGACTGTATGATGGTATTTGCTTGTAGTAGCTCAATGATCCATATTTGAATTGAATGGACAATCTAAGTTTCGAGTTGGAGACATTGATTTTCAAAACTTGCACATTTTTTTGCGTGCAAAACAAACAAATTGTCGGCCATGATATCATAGTCGGTCGTACGAGAGCAGAAAACTTATAATTTTAGGCACCAAAAGCTTTCAAACTTCCCACTCACATCGAAATATCACGTGCCCGAAAGTTTAGCCCTGCGATATTCCTGTTTTACCCCTGCCTCATGAACGGAAAAGGGCTGCTTTGGTAACTCCATTGTTTTCCCCTCTTTGCCCCCAACATTCTTCACCAGAGCCCCTCCCCTTATCCTCCCCGACCCCCAACCATGACAAGCCGCTGAATCTAGTCCTCCACCACAGCGGTGGACCTCACACCCCGCCGGATCTACCTTCCACACCTTGGAACCCCCAACTGCCAAATCACCACTTCACCGGATCCGCTTCAGCGACTGGCTTGTCCACCGCTCCAGATCTCCTCGTCCACCATAGTGTATGCCTTTCACTGACTCCATCGTTCGCCCCTTCATTGGCCCTTCATACAAGCCCTCGCCACCGCAACAGATCCGCCTCACCGAAAGCACTGTACAACGCGCCCGCCGAAGCCTTCGTCCACTACACTAGACCCGCTCCACGGATGCCATATTCAACTCCACCGGCCCTGCTTTACCGGTGCCGCAGCCTCATCAGGTTATTTCGATTTGTACTCCTTCGGTTTTTCTCCTTATCGTGCAATTGTTCACTTACCACAGATGAGCTTTATTGTATGTCGACAGCCGCCGCAACCATAGCACCGAAGCCGCTTCAGCGACAGTGATAGCCGACCCAATCTCAACCGCTACACGAGCACCATCGACAATCCTTAGCTATCAAGTATGACAACGATACCCATACACCGCCAAGAATCAGGTACTATTATCCAACGGACGGCGCCTACGTTCACTTTCCTAGCATAAGCACCGCACATTTGAATTTCGTCAGGGCATCATTCAGTTTTTCATGAGACATGTTATTCTGCTTGCACCTGTAGGGCCATACTTCTGGTAGTGAACATGTTACATGTGCTAAATTACATACCAGTGCACATATAGTTAATATGCTTTAGTTTTGTCCTAAGTACTCCCTTCGTTCCAAAATAGATGACATAACTTTGTACTAACTTTGTACTGAAGTTAGTACAAAGTTGAGTCATCTATTTTGGAATGGAGGGAGTATTACTGTACTTCATAGATATCACTGCCTACTATTTTACTTCTTGAATGCTATATTTATGATAATGGTGTTGTTCTGATGCCTCCTGTTGGTTCCATCAGACTGCTTAATGTTCTCTATGATTAATTACACATCAGCAAACTAGCATGTGGTTCCGCTGCTTTTTTCGGTTTACCCTACATTTTTTGATGCTAGCTATTACATCACTGATCCGAGCCTCTGTTCATTACTTGTTTGTGTGCTCTTGATCTTCTCAAGTTGCATGACTAATTTGATGCTTCTATTAATTATGGAGCTGCCAACCCCATCAAGCAAAATATTTGTTGTTTTGGGGCTGGCACCTTGAACAAGCATAAAAATAGAGGGAAGCAGATATATTGTCGTGTATGCACACACCTGTCACACCCCTAGAGCTTGCTTGTAACTAGTGGCATTGCATCCATGCATCATGTCTAAATTTCTTTAAATATTGAATTGAGGAATTGGAGAGCCTCAGAAATCATTTAAAAAAAGATGATCAACATTAAAAATTGCTTCAAATGTTTCCAAGGAAATGTTCCTTTTCAGCTTTGAAAAATATTGGCAAGAATAAAATGCAAACCAATATTTTTGGAGTGACTGAAACATTTATTTTGGGCCTTTGAATTAATTCAATAACTATTTGCATTGGATATATATTTGATATGTAAATAATATATGTCCAATAATACTGGAACATTTTATGTGGTTTGGTATATTTTAGTTCTAGCCACATAACTATTTTCAGGATTTTATAAAATGGTTTAGTATTTTACCAAACCAAAACAACACAGAACAATATTAAAAAAAAACAACAGAAATAGGAAAAGCAGAGAGGAGAGAAATCTTACCTGGCGCTCACCTGGTAGCCTAGCCGGCCCAGCTCCTGTGCGGCCCAGCCCATCTGGGCCTCCCCTGTCGTCTTCCTCCCTGCCAGGAGGACGGGCACGCGCCCGGCGCGCGCGGCCACGCGCCCCGGCCACCTCCTGCTTCCCACCGCCGCCCCGACGCGCCTGCGAGTGCCACGCACTCCCCTCGCCCCCTGCACCTCTCCTCTCTCCCCCTGGACCACATCCCCTCCTCTGCTCCCCTCTCGCGCACACCACCGAGCGGAGCTCGCCGTCATCGTCGCTGTACCCGTGGCCATCGGCCACCCCTAGCCTCGCCGATGCGCTCAAAGGCTCCGCTTCGACCCCCTCCTCCTCCTCCACCGAGCCACGCCCCTCCAGAAGCCCCGAACATCCTCTCCGGGCTCATCTCCTACCTCGGACCTGCCGGTCGCCGTCGCCCAAATTCGTGGAACTCCGGCCGTTCCCGAGTAAGCCGAGCCCCTCTTCATGATCGCTGTGAGCTCCTCCATCCTTTCCCCCTCTTCCCCGCTTCATTTGATCGCCATAGTCGTCGCCCCCTTTATGGCCGAAACGCGCCGCCGCCTGAGCTCAACGTCGGCGTAGCTTCGGTGACCATTTGGTCCCGGGCATGCGCCCAACGCGCTCCCCGCATCGCGTAGAGCCTCCATGGCACCTCGCCGCGCTCGTTTGCGCACCCCAGCCCCATCCCCACTTGCACCCCGAGCTTCGGCCGCCGCCGAGCTCGTCGCCGGCACCACTCCGGCCACTCCCCGGCCGCGCCACCACCACAGTTGGATGCGGACGAGCGTCCGCATCCCGAAGCTGTGCTCCGCACGCCAAACCGAGCCCTGTGGGCAAAACCTGAGGCTCGCCACCGCGGCTAGCCTCGCCGGCGTCAAGCCGCCGGTGGGTTTGACCCACTTTGGCCACGGCGGGACCCCCCCTGTGTCCATGACAGGTGGGGCCGGCCTGTTAATTAGGTTAGGATTAGTGTTAACTAAAAATTAGTTAGACTAATTACACTGACATATGGGTCCCACAGGTCAGATTTGACCTGGACAACGCCCGTTGACTTGCTGACGTCACCGTGAAGTCATGCTGACGTAGTAATAGGTTTTCTGGATTTAATTTAATTCAGGAAATTCCAGAAATGTTTAAAACTTCTAAAAATCATATAAAATCAACCGTAACTCCAAATCAAATAAATTATATATTAAAAATTATCAGAAAAATTCAAAGAATCCATCTGTACCATTTTCATGCATGTTTGAACAATGTTCGTCCTCTGTTTTGGACAAAACAAATAAAGGGCATTTAAATAATCATATATGGAGTTGGAATTTGAATCTTGTATTCAAACCAACTTCTTTTAAATCATAGCTAGTTGCATTAGACCAAAACACACTCATATTGCCATGTCATGAGCATGCATCATATTGTGCATTGCATTGATTGTATTTCTTCTCTGTTGCCGGTATCTGTCCCCTCTCGGTAGACGATGTTCCGACGATGTGATCGTTGACACTAATGAAGACTCAATGCTATCTTCAGAAGTGCCAGGCAAGCAAAACCCCCTTGTTCATTCCGATACAATCCTACTCTCTCGCTCCTGCTCTCTTTTACTGCATTAGGACAACAACGATTCATCTGTTACTTGCTGCGGTAGCTGAACCCCTTTATCCTCTGCATGACCTGTCATTCCACAGTAAATAGATGAAACCCACTAGCATGAGTAGGAATTGTTTGAGCCCTGTTGTGCCTACTCATTCATGCTTGTTTGTCATGCCTGCTACTGCTTAGAGTTGAGTCAGGTCTGATTCATCGGGGATGAATCAGAGGTGTGTGAACATGTCCTACTGTGTGTGAGCTAAGTGTGTGAATACGATTTGGTAAAGGTAGCGGTGAGAGGCCATGTAGGAGTACATGGTGGGTTGTCTCATTGCAGCCGTCCTCTGGAACTGAGTTTTGTGTTTGTGATCCATGATTCAGCTACTACCACGCATTGGGCCCGAAACCAATGGACCCTCTCGGCTTCTTGATCACCCTTGTCCTCTGTCCAGGAGTTGCAAGTAGTTTCTGGTGTTTGTAGTATGCTGGAGGCCGTGCGCAGCGCTGACCGTAGGGGTGGGCTGTGATGCGGTAGGCACGTGGCACGGTGTACCGGGCGCCCGTTTGGTGTCTCGGGAACCCTGTCACATCGTTTGGGGCTGTGAGCGAAACTCCGGCCGGATCTCCTCATGGATGGAACCCGAATAGGCGATAAACTTGGACTAGAGACTCGAGTGTTTAGGTAGGCCGTGGCCGACACCCACGTTGGGCTTCCGCTTGAAGGTTGCCGAGTACATGTCGTGTAAACGGCGGTAAGTGGTGAGAGCGTGTGTGAAGAAGTACACCCCTGGAGGGTTAACGTCATCTATTCGAATAGCCGTGTCCGCGGTAAAGGACTTCTGGGTTGCTTATATCAGTTCATAGACAAGTGAAAGTGGATACTCTAAAATACGCAAGATAAGCGTGAGTGCTATGGATGGCGCTCTCGTAGGGAGACGGGAGCGGATCCATAGTGGTGTATTGATATGGTGAATATGTGGACTCGTGTGCGCCACCTCAAAAGAGTTACTTGCAGTCGTAGTTCAGGATAGCCACCGAGTCAAAGCTGGCTTGCTGTAGTTAAACCCCACCATCCCTTTGTTGATAATGATGCATATGTAGTTAGTTCTGATGTAAGTCTTGCTGGGTACATTTGTACTCACGTTTGCCTATTTTATGTTTTGCAGAGAGACTTCGGTCTCGCTAGTAGTTCCGCGTGGACTTCGACGTTTAGCTTGTTACCTCAGCTACGATCTTGTGCCCTCGGCAGGATCTGGTAGATAGTCAGGCTTCTCAGCCTTCTTCATTTATAGATGTCTGTACTCAGACATGATAGCTTCCGCATGTTCTTTGATTTGTATGCTCTGAATGTTGGGTCATGAGACCCCTGTTTGTAATATCTCACTCCTCGGAGCCTATTGAATAAATACTTGAGTCGTAGAGTCATGTTGTGATGCCATGTTGTATTTGCACATATCGAGCATATTGTGTGTATGTTATTGAAATGCTTGGTATGTGTGGGATCTGGCTATCTAGTTGTTTATCCTTAGTAGCCTCTCTTACCGGGAAATGTCTCCTAGTGTTTCCACCGAGCCATGGTAGCTTGCTATTGCTCCGGAACACTTAGGCTGGCCGGCATGTGTCCTTCTTCGTTCCTGTATCTGTCCCTTCAGGGAAATGTCACGCGATGAATACCGGAGTCCGGTTAGCCCGCTACATCCCGGTTCACCGGAGTCCTGCTAGCCCAGTGCTACAGCCTGGATTCACTCGCTGATGACCGACACGTTCGATGCTGGGTCATGGATGCCTGTCCCTGTAAGTTAGTGCCACTTTGGGTTTACGACTAGCCATGTCAGCCCGGGCTCCTTATCATATGGATGCTAGCGACACTGTCATATACATGTGCCAAAAGGCGCAAACGGTCCCGGGCAAAGGTAAGGCGACACCCGTGGGAATACCGTGCGTGAGGCCGCAAAGTGATATGAGGTGTTACATGCTAGATCGATGTGGCATTGAGTCGGGGTCCTGACAGCGTTTGGTATCAGAGCTTGACTGCCTGTAGGATTACCAAGCCAAACTGGTCGAAGTTGAGTCTAGAAATTCTTTAGTTATATAAGGGAATTGATTGTGGGATTGAACGTAAGGCTCTTTTTACTCCTTATACCTTATGCCCTTCTGATCTGAGTCATCTTATCTTTCCTACGGGGATTAAGAACTAGGCTATCTCTTCTTTCTATCAGGATCACGTGTTACTAATCCGTAGACTTATAGAATTGTTGGAATTAAGCCTCAGTTCAGTTTCTACCTCTGTATGTTAATTATTGATCTCGAAACCTTGATATTGTGCTTCTGAGTGGTTATGCCACCATTTTTGTAATTGTCTCAAATCTTTTTGAGCATTTACAGCCGTTATGCTGTCCGAGTCATCCCAGGTTTCTAAACAATCTGATGCACTTGCAAGTCCTTTCCCTCTGGTTTTTATATTCCTTTGGGCCAGGTTAACCACACTAATCGGTGAGTTGAGGTACTCTGTTGCCTCGACATATATGTTGGAGTTAATAATTATGACCTTAAGTGCTTAGGGGATCATCTAGTGGTCTAGCCATGATCTATGTTTCCAGTGTGATGATTCTGGCCGTCTTTATCGAAAGCATCCCGTGATGCCATTTAGTTAGTAGGCATTTCATTCCTGGGTTCTTGAACCCGAGATTCACCCCATTTACCTCATGTTGATAGTGTTGCTAGTTCCTTTAGGATATTAGTAACCTTTGTGATAGTCCTCGAGGTTCGTGGTACATCCTTCTTCCAATTACCATGAACCATTCTTGGCAGGAGTTCTTCTGAACCAAAAGATGACAACAAGAGTGCTCTCGATGAGTTCTCCATGCTATATTGTGACTCTGCCAGCTCAACCTTTCTGCATGGGTTATCCGGAAGAATTATGTTGAACCTGGTTCGACATACTAATCTATGCATCCACAACTCAGAAAGTTATATGCTCCTTTGAGTTGTCCCTCTTTAGTTGTCTACTGACCTTCGTCTATCAATTGATAGTCAAGAGTATGCATGCGTTCGTTTATCGATGCCTATTACTCTTGTGGTCCGTCAAGCCATTCTATCGCGGAATGACTAGGAGAAACAAACTCCAGTACCTCTTCCATATCTAGGATTGGGTCAAAACAATTGTACTCCGCAGATCAAAATGCCAATCCAGCTTTTGCTCTATTCTACCTTGGAGTATTACCATCTTTATATCGGGATTGTTATAGGAATTGCATACCATCCTATGAACTCTTGGTAGTGATACTTCTCACCATCATTAGTCATTCCTCGGTCCTCGTGTTGAAGCAACCGGAATACCGACAAATGAATTGTGATGTGTGAAATCAATACTCCCAGCAACCTCGTTGCTTGGTAGTTAAAGGATAATAATTTCATTCTTAGCGTGTTGGTTTTTGAATCATCCTTCTAAGACTGATCGTGCTACCTAGTCCTTATTTCGGTGCACCCTTCGATTGATGAGTTAGGATCTTGTCAAGTCCTCACTCATTTGATCATATCGTCTTTCCCTCAAAAGCAAGATTGTTCTCGAGCTTACTAACATATCGGTGGTTCGTGACTTTCCAAATATCTTCTTGGAAGTGTTACCGGGTTGTTTCCTGACTGTTATGTTGAGCTCGTGATCAAGTTGGTTTCTTGTGAACCACCTTCTCTCCAAGAATCAGTGTTAGATATCCCTGAGCTAGTTGGTTAAGCTAGACAACAACTTGGAGAGTTGGAAGATAAAAGCTTGCCTGACATAGTTCGTTCCAAAGGGATATTCTTGTGTAGAGTGTGTTGAAGAAAGATGATATCTTCATCGATTGGTCCCTGTGATCAGTTGCTGGACCTATTGTCTTATCAATCCTTTGATTTGAGTGTGGGCTATAGTCAAATCAAATCAGTACCAACGATGCTCGTAATGTTGTCTTACTCGTGGTTGATCCCTCGAGCATACACCATTATATCTTTTGGGTCTGACCAATGCTATCACTTGTTCACTTAACTATGGAATTCCTTTTGAAAGGAAACCCAGA
Source organism: Triticum dicoccoides (assembly GCF_002162155.2). NCBI lineage: Eukaryota > Viridiplantae > Streptophyta > Magnoliopsida > Poales > Poaceae > Triticum > Triticum dicoccoides. The sequence continues at coordinate 149,348,556 of NC_041387.1, read as the reverse complement.
TGAATTGTTGTTGAGCCCATTGACAACATCCTTGTCTTCTCCATAATTTTGCTGAACATTAAGCTAGTGTTGGAAAACTTTTGAAAGCATTTGTTCATGCTAGCTCATGAAGCATATGTTCGGATGTAAGAAGTGACTTCCTCTAGTTCATGTGCACTTGATGCAAGCTGCCGCCGTGGATTCGAGGAAGATTGTTTTGTTTCCTTTGGAATCATCCCAAATCAGTCATGCACACGTGCGAAGTATTCTGTAGTCTGGAGGCTTGCAACCTTCATTCTATATGTGTCCCTAGCACACTAAGCCACTGATTGACTTGTTCAAGGAAAAGAAGTCTATGCTTGGGATCTAATCCATGGACTTGCGTAAAGACTTCGATATCCTCGATGATGGATCTCCACCTGAACTCGGTAGTGTTTAATTATAAGACTACTACGTGGCCATGCTTGTCTGGGACAACGTGTTCACATGTTTGTAGCAGAACCAGCTCATGTTTTGGAGCTTACTATCGTAGTTCATTCCCCGAGAATCTCACAACGCCGTCTCGTCAATTTGTGTTGTAAACTTTCATTTTTCTTTCTAGACTTGATGAGTCTGGAATATCCTGACACCAACCAGATCTGAATCTCAGGCAGATATGATGATTTGGAACATTTCCCAAGAACTATAATATCGGTCCCTCGGAAACAGGTAAAGTGGATGTCATGGCCAACACACCCCGCCGGGAGACCTAATATTGTAGTATCTTGATTGGAGAAGTTGGCCACCTCCCCATAGGGATTTCGTAGGATTTACTCCCTAGTTGCCCCTATGGATTTTTGAGATCCCGAAGTCCGACCTTTTTAGTTGATGTTCTAGATATCAAACCATATCTATGAATGGGTTACACTAGCACATCAAGGAGAACATTTGAAGCGGAGTGCTAAATGTCTCTCGGTCGATCATCCAGATTTCGTTCCCTTGGCCTCGCTAAGGTGAAATCTGAGAAAGTGTTATCCTCCTTTGCATCTGCATCGTCCATCGCTATTCATCATGGTAGTATGTTGTGTTGTCAGCACCCTTGACATGGATGTTGATAAAACCTTGATGATTGTGGAAATGCTCAAGTTCTTGAGAGCACGCACAAGCGCTACGTGTTATCATCGGCACTAACTGGGATTCCTCTCAGTTTCCTCGGCAATGCTATGACCTTTTCAAACAGTGAATTCACTCTCTGTTGTTGGGTTCCTCCCCAGTTATCAGAATCATTTCCAGCATTTGTATTTTGTTCCCAGCTTGCACCGCCAATGTGCCATTCTACCATGGGTCTCTTCCATTTCCGGTGATAAGCAAATTCATCCATTACGTTGTCTTCAACAAGGTAATCCACATCATCCATTCTAGTCCGGGTGTACCATTCCTTTGCACTCCACCAAATGATCGTTGTGAATTGCCTTAGGCTGGTATGAAGAGTTTCAATGATCTTTGAATCAAAGGTAATTCTTTTTGCCACTTAAGGGGATATATCTACGAGTCACCATCCCTAAGGTGCCTCGTTGAGGTATCATGGCAACTCAACTCCTCGCTACGATGACAATCGTTTACCACCTTTTTAAATGTGGAATTTTTGTCTACCTAGTGATCCCTCCGTCATTTGTTCCACTCCTTTCCGCTAGAGCTGTGCTTCGTCTCTCAGCTCAAGAGATATTGCTATGTCTCATTCCGAGAGTTAATCCTGAGTTGTTCGACCTTCGAGAAGAACAATTCTTTTAGGGTCTTTCCTTTCCTCTCGTTGTCATGTTAGTTGGAGTTCCCAGAGCAAGACGTCGAGACAAGATGATGATCGAATCAAGGTTCTTATGAAGTGCAATCTGGATCGTGAAGATTGTACTAGTTTGCGTTCCCCCTTCACCTTACCCTACGCTTGAATCTCGGGACGAGATTTTTGTTTAGTGGGGGTGAGTTGTCACACCCCTAGAGCTTGCTTGTAACTAGTGGCATTGCATCCATGCATCATGTCTAAATTTCTTTAAATATTGAATTGAGGAATTGGAGAGCCTCAGAAATCATTTAAAAAAAAGATGATCAACATTAAAAATTGCTTCAAATGTTTCCAAGGAAATGTTCCTTTTCAGCTTTGAAAAATATTGGCAAGAATAAAATGCAAACCAATATTTTTGAAGTGACTGAAACATTTATTTTGGGCCTTTGAATTAATTCAATAACTATTTGCATTGGATATATATTTGATATATAAATAATATATGTCCAATAATACTGGAAAATTTTATGTGGTTTGGTATATTTTAGTTCTAGCCACATAACTATTTTCAGGATTTTATAAAATGGTTTAGTAGTTTACCAAACCAAAACAACACAGAACAATATTAAAAAAACAACAGAAATAGGAAAAGCAGAGAGGAGAGAAATCTTACCTGGCGCTCACCTGGTAGCCCAGCCGGCCCAGCTCCTGTGCGGCCCAGCCCATCTGGGCCTCCCCTGTCGTCTTCCTCCCTGCCAGGAGGACGGGCATGCGCCCGGCGCGCGCGGCCACGCGCCCCGGCCACCTCCTGCTTCCCACCGCCGCCCCGACACGCCTGCGAGTGCCACGCACTCCCCCTCGCCCCCTGCACCTCTCCTCTCTCCCCCTGGACCCCATCCCCTCCTCTGCTCCCCTCTCGCGCACACCACCGAGCGGAGCTCGCCGTCATCGTCGCCGTACCCGTGGCCATCGGCCACCCCTAGCCTCACCGATGCGCTCAAAGGCTCCGCCTCGACCCCCTCCTCCTCCTCCACCGAGCCACGCCCCTCCAGAAGCCCCGAACATCCTCTCCGAGCTCATCTCCTACCTCGGACCCGCCGGTCGCCGTCGCCCAAATTCATGGAACTCCGGCCGTTCCCGAGCAAGCCGAGCCCCTCTTCGTGATCGCTGTGAGCTCCTCCACCCTTTCCCCCTCTTCCCCGCTTCATTTGATCGCCGTAGCCGTCGCCCCCTTTATGGCCGAAACGCGCCGCCGCCTGAGCTCAACGTCGGCGTAGCTCCGGTGACCATTTGGTCCCAGGCATGCGCCCAACGCGCTCCCCGCATCGCGTAGAGCCTCCGTGGCACCTCGCCGCGCTCGTTTGCGCACCGCAGCCCCATCCCCACTTGCACCCGAGCTTCGGCCGCCGCCGAGCTCGTCGCCGGCACCACTCCGGCCACTCCCCGGCCGCGCCACCACCACAGTTGGATGCGGACGAGCGTCCGCATCCCGAAGCTGTGCTCCGCACGCCAAACCGAGCCCTGTGGGCAAAACCCGAGGCTCACCACCGCGGCTGGCCTCGCCGGCGTCAAGCCGCCGGTGGGTTTGACCCACTTTGGCCACGGCGGGACCCCCCCTGTGTCCATGACAGGTGGGGCCGGCCTGTTAATTAGGTTAGGATTAGTGTTAACTAAAAATTAGTTAGACTAATTACACTGACATATGGGTCCCACAGGTCAGATTTGACCTGTACAACGCCCGTTGACTTGCTGACGTCACCGTGAAGTCATGCTGACGTAGTAATAGGTTTTCTGGATTTAATTTAATTCAGGAAATTCCAGAAATGTTTAAAACTTCTAAAAATCATATAAAATCAACCGTAACTCCAAATCAAATAAATTATATATGAAAAATTATCAGAAAAATTCAAAGAATCCATCTGTACCATTTTCATGTATGTTTGAAAAATGTTTGTCCTCTGTTTTGGACAAAACAAATAAAGGGCATTTAAATAATCATATATGGAGTTGGAATTTGAATCTTGTATTCAAACCAACTTCATTTAAATCATAGCTAGTTGCATTAGCCCAAAACACACTCATATTGCCATGTCATGAGCATGCATCATATTGTGCATTGCATTGATTGTATTTCTTCTCTGTTGCCGGTATCTGTCCCCTCTCGGTAGACGATGTTCCGACGATGTGATCGTTGACACTGATGAAGACTCAATGCTATCTTCGGAAGTGCCAGGCAAGCAAAACCCCCTTGTTCATTCCGATACAATCCTACTCTCTCGCTCCTGCTCACTTTGACTGCATTAGGACAACAACGATTCATCTGTTACTTGCTGCGGTAGCTGAACCCCTTTATCCTCTGCATGACCTGTCATTCCACAGTAAATAGATGAAACCCACTAGCATGAGTAGGAATTGTTTGAGCCCTGTTGTGCCTACTCATTCATGCTTGTTTGTCATGCCTGCTACTGCTTAGAGTTGAGTCAGGTCTGATTCATCGGGGATGAATCAGAGGTGTGTGAACATGTCCTACTGTGTGTGAGCTAAGTGTGTGAATACGATTTGGTAAAGGTAGCGGTGAGAGGGCATGTAGGAGTACATGGTGGGTTGTCTCATTGCAGCCGTCCTCAGGAACTGAGTTCTGTGTTTGTGATCCATGATTCAGCTACTACCACGCACTGGGCCCGAAACCAATGGATCCTCTCGGCTTCTTGATCACCCTTGCCCTCTGTCCAGGAGTTGCAAGTAGTTTCTGGTGTTTGTAGTATGCTGGAGGCTGTGCGCAGCGCTGACCGTAGGGGTGGGCTGTGATGCGGTAGGCACGTGGCACGGTGTATCGGGCGCCCGTTTGGTGTCTCAGGAACCCTGTTCACATCGTTTGGGGCTGTGAGCGAAACTTCGGCCGGATCTCCTCATGGATGGAACCCGAATAGGCGATAAACCTGGACTAGAGACTCGAGTGTTTAGGTAGGCCGTGGCCGACACCCACGTTGGGCTTCCACTTGAAGGTTGCCGAGTACATGTCATGTAAACGGCGGTAAGTGGTGAGAGCGTGTGTGAAGAAGTACACCCCTGCAGGGCTAACGTCATCTATTCGAATAGCCGTGTCCGCGGTAAAGGACTTTTGGGTTGCTTATATCAGTTCATAGACAAGTGAAAGTGGATACTCTAAAATACGCAAGATAAGCGTGAGTGCTATGGATGGCGCTCTCGTAGGGAGACGGGAGCGGATCCATAGTGGTGTATTGATATGGTGAATATGTGGACTCGTGTGCGCCACCTCAAAAGAGTTACTTGCAGTCGTAGTTCATGATAGCCACCGAGTCAAAGCTGGCTTGCTGCAGTTAAACCCCACCATCCCTTTGTTGATAATGATGCATATGTAGTTAGTTCTGATGTAAGTCTTGCTGGGTACATTTGTACTCACGTTTGCCTATTTTATGTTTTGCAGAGAGACTTCGGTCTCGCTAGTAGTTCCGTGTGGACTTCGATGTTTAGCTTGTTACCTCAGCTACAATCTCAGCCTTCTTCATTTATAGATGTCTGTACTCAGACATGATAGCTTCCGCATGTGCTTTGATTTGTATGCTCTGAATGTTGGGTCATGAGACCCCTGTTTGTAATATCTCGCTCCTCGGAGCCTATTGAATAAATACTTGAGTCGTAGAGTCATGTTGTGATGCCATGTTGTATTTGCACATATCGAGCATATTGTGTGTATGTTATTGAAATGCTTGGTATGTGTGGGATCTGGCTATCTAGTTGTTTATCCTTAGTAGCCTCTCTTACCGGGAAATGTCTCCTAGTGTTTCCACTAAGCCATGGTAGCTTGCTATTGCTCCGGAACTCTTAGGCTGGCCGGCATGTGTGCTTCTTCGTTCCTGTGTCTGTCCCTTCGGGGAAATGTCACGCGATGAATACCGGAGTCCTGTTAGACCGCTACAGCCCGGTTCACCGGAGTCCTGCTAGCCCAGTGCTACAGCCTGGATTCACTCGCTGATGACCGACACGTTCGATGCTGGGTCATGGATGCCTGTCCCTGTAAGTTAGTGCCACTTTGGGTTTACGACTAGCCATGTCAGCCCGGGCTCCTTATCATATGGATGCTAGCGAGACTGTCATATACGTGTGCCAAAAGGCGCAAACGGTCCCGGGCAAAGGTAAGGCGACACCCGTGGGAATACCGTGCGTGAGGCCGCAAAGTGATATGAGGTGTTACATGCTAGATCGATGTGGCATTGAGTCGGGGTCCTGACAACACCCTTCTTTCATTAGTTTAGATGAACCATTGATGATCAACTCGGACCAGTGCATGCGATTAAAATTAATTTTACCTAAATAGAGGGTGCGGAATAAACTACAACAACTAGATTTGCAACCATGAGATGCTGATGATATTTTCAAAGAACATTGCAACAGCAGCGATGCTTCAGAGTAACATATGGTAAGCCAATGTGTTTTAGTACATGTGAAATGTAATGCGAGTGGGCTGCTTTCTTGGCCTGTGCCCTTAACCTGTAATCCTATCAAATTACAAATAGTTCAGTTGTCTGCTTTGCTGTATTGCTTGATTTGAGTGCCTGTTTGTTGTTACGCTATACCTGAGTTGGCCAATATGTCAGCAATGCATGTTGTACTATCGTAAAGAAATGCATGCCTATTTCATTTGAGTCCTTAACTTTTCCTCTCAACTTCATCACAAGACTGTCTTTGTAGTTTATATGAGGCCACACTGTTAAGTGCTTTCTAAGATTATTTCAACTGCTTAGATGCCTTGGCAACTTAAATATAGCGGTGGTACACTCCCTTTCAACTAGGCATGTCAACTGGGTCCCGTTTAATCCCGATTAAAGTCCACTAGTGGTATGATAGCTCAGAATAGTTTTTGTTTTTTGAGGAAAATGAACTAGGGAGGTAGCATAAACTAACTAGATGGGACTGGCGGATGTCGTTTATTTACCACTTACATCCCTAGTTTCATCTTACCATTTTAATTTCTTTTCGGCTGATGCTCCTTCGAACCATTTAAATATAGTTTGCCATGCTCGGCGATAATTCGTCCGTCATTTACCATGTAAGCTTACTGCCTGGATCATACGATAACTATCTCTTACTTATGTCCAGCGGAAACCTTTCAGGATGCCGTTCACACTAGGATACAATGTACAACCCCAGAATCTATTTTTGGAAGCAGTGCGCCATACATGTTAACAAATGGTAGCAGTTCAGAGGCAACACCGCCGGAGAGCAGTCTGAGCACACATATTATAGTGCTTGAGGCTCTACTAGAGGCAGAAATAGATGGTGTGGCTACCATGAATGAGGTAATCTTTATCTTGAGGCTGGAAATTGAGGAATTAGTGGCACGCATTATGCAAGCAACCCAAGAATTGGAGGAAGTAAGAATGTTGCATTTGAAGATAGAGGAGGTCTTGCTGTTTCGGCTATCTGAAGCCCAAGGTAATCCCGGTTCTTCTTTAGATACCAGTTGAAATTGTCATTAGATTATCATACTTGCATGTTGTGTCATGTCTCTGAATGGATTATGTTGCAAGACCCCCTATGTTGTCCATGTGTTGTCATGATCCGAATTTTTTCGGTGAGGTAATCCTCAGTACTTGTATGATTGAAATAAGTTGAACTGTTTTTCGTGTGAGCATATTGTATTGGATGAAATAACTATTTGACTCAGAGTGTATCCAACCTACTGAATTCGAAGATCACGTCATATCTAAATCATAATCATATATAAAGGTGGAATAAATCTTTTTTTTGGTTTTTAAGAAATAAATAACAAAACGTAGAATTATCTGTGATTATTCGTAATCGAATACAAATTGGATTTGAATTTAGTTTGCCAGTGCCGAGGGCAAATGTGAATGCTAATTCTCCCAAGTTTTGAACGAAGTGGCTAAACACCCACTATAATTTGTGTGCTGCCCAAAGCAAGTGTTTGCGAGATGGAAATTACTATCTACCCCTAACACTTGACATACTTATCAACCGGATTTACACTGTTGTCGATAGGGGTAGACTAGTAACTTCAATTAGACGTGACACGACGGCCTCTAGGCCCATTTAGACACAGTGGACGCCAAATGTGGGCGGCAAAACACATTTGAGTCAAGCTCGTCCGAAAGACATGTGTCTCTTCCTCCATTTCCCCATTCATACACGGTGGGCGGCAAAACAAACTCTCCGCGTGCGAAATCGATGTAGGCTAATATTTTAAATAGGGGCAGATGTTTAACTTCCCTCAGACGTGACACAACCGCCCTACCTGTCAGCCCTGTTCATAAACCATGGGCGCTAACTGTGGGCGGCAAAAGACCCTCTCCTCGCCCAAAATAGTTACCAACAAATATTTTGGAGATGCGATATTACCATCCTATCCCCAACCGACGTGATGTCCAAAATTTTAATCGGGGGATAAGTTTGTAACTTTCCCACATTTCACAGAAGTGCGTCCCAAAGTTTCAGATCCCCCCTCCCCTCCATTTCTCCATTCACACACTGTCGGCGGCACGACAACCTCCCCACTGCGGCCAGCCTCCTCCATCCGCCACCCCATAATCCACCTTGCCGGAGCCGCTACCCCTACCCCGTCGTCCACTTCAAGAGATGGACGTCTCTCATCCATGGTGCTGGACCAGGATCCTTTCACCGCCTCTCGCTTCATCGGCGCCGTCGTCCACCTTGCTGTTGCCGCTCCTACGACCGCCTCGTCCACGGCAACATGATATATCCCCCGACCCGGCTGTCTGCCGTCTAAAGTCTTTTTCCCCGCCGCCGATAGCCATCGCACCCGCAACACCCTCAACGTATCAGCATAGGCATACACGGCGTCACAAGAGAGGTGATACTCTTCCATATGTGCTTAAGTTATTGATCTCACCTGGAAAATAGATCCTAATTTGTTTACTGTACTTTTCTTGTCCGTACCAAATCGTAGTGGCTAGTTGAAAGCAAACATTGGTTGCGAAGTAGCTTTGTCCGGTTTGCACCTTCAGATCCGCCATGGCACGGGCACTATACTCGTAAAGCTTATGGTTTCCCCCCTTTATATTCACTACCATCATCGTAGGTGCTTCATGTCGTGCTAGCACTGCTCCACAAGACCTCAACCCAAAGCTTACATGTTGAAATATGAATCTGATATTATGCTCATATCACTAAAATAGAGAACGTTTAATTGGTCATCTAATGTTCCTATATTCGTTTCGAAAAGCATGTGCGCCACCCACTGGTCCAGCTAGTTCCACTTTCCTGATTTTTCTCTTGATGCTTAGGGTTTTCCCCTTTTATGTACTCTACTATGATCTGCGTAGGTGCTTTCTGTCGTACTAGCATTACTCCAACCTTCAAGCTAAACAACACAACACTCTGAATTCAAAAGCTTAGTTGTTCAAATATGATTGTGATATGATACTGATATTAGTTAACCGAAACATTTAATTGGTTAGCTAAAGGTCCCACTTGAGTTTCTAAATGCATGTCGCGACATATAGAGAGACAGCATAATTGCATTTCTTTGTCACTTGCTGACAGTACTTTCTTGTCCATACCAAATCTTAGTTGTTTTTTCAAAGCAAACATCGATTGCTAACTACCCTTTGTGCGGTTTGCAGCTTCAGATCTGCCATCCCACTGCCACGGTCAACACTGTACTCATCATGCTTATGGTTTCCCCATTTTATGATGACCACAATCAGCCTACGTGGTTCGTGTCGTAATAGCACTGCTCCACCCATCGAGCTAAACAAGCTTAGTTGTACAAATTCATATCTGATATTATTGCTGATATTAGTAAAACTAAGAGATGTTTAATTGGTTAGCTAAATGTTCCTACTTTAGTTTCGAAATGCATGTGAGCCACATATGGAGAGACTAGAAAGAATAGTATTTCTCTCTGCGCTCTGGTTCATCATGGGTGGCCAACCGACATTGTATTGAAAGACTTGTAATATCTTCAATCTGCTTGCTTTTCTGCTCTTCTTTAAGATGATACTCTTCTCTTGTGGTCGACTGGTCAGGTCGAGTTGTTCTCCCTTAGTATATTTTGAATCTGTTAGGTCAGGTCGACTTGTTCTACTTTACTATATGTTGAAGCTGTCATCTACGAAGTGTCATCACTTATGGAGCTCCCATATTTTGAGTAGTAGGCCACATTATATTAATGCACACAACAAATTACAGCATGCATGGCATCTCTTAAAAGAATTGCAGAGATAGCACAAAGGGGTTTATAGGGAGGCAGTATTGGATTAGAATCACTTCTGCATTACAAAGAAAATCTCACTTGTTTTTATGTTTTCATGCATGACAGATATTGAACATTATCAAAATGAATATGAGAATGGGCGCACGAGAGGAATATTGCGGAACAATCCACTAGCTAACAAACTTGGCATGGTGGAGGATGGCATATCTTATTCACCCATAAATGTCTTGCTCTAACTTTGCAAAGTTGTATTGGTCGCACATATTTTGCATCTGACCTTTTGCATTACTTCTACTTTGTTACACCATCTGCTTAGTTTAAGCATCATATATGAGTATATGCCATACCTATCCATTTTCGGTACTTATTCCATGTGTCGTCACACTATGCTTTTCCAGTCAAATGTTGTTCTTTCGTAATAGATGTCCAAAAGGAAGAGGGTGAGAGCAGATCCTCAAGGAGTACAAAATAGGTATTTGGGAAAGGTAGTGATACATGTTAAATCAGATAGATCAGCAGCCACAGAAAACATAGGCCCAACTGTACACTTTACCCCTACTCCAGTGGCCAAACCCCTATTAGAACTGCTGGGAGCCTAGCGTCAGGTACTGTCTATGATATCAATTCAAAATTTGAACTCCTAAATTTTTGCTTGTGCCTTATCTTCTCACTTGTATGAAAACTAATTTCAGATCAATCTCCTTACTCAAAGGATCATACGATCTCAAAACAATATTGGGCTCTGCATTGCTCTTGTCAGTACCTCTCTCCCTTTTGCCTTGTAACGCTGTACTTAATTAATTGCTATTTGATTATGTATCATCAATCTGCACCTGAGCTTCATTATCCTCTATTTCTTCCAATATTATTTGATCTATATTTACTCTTTGCAAAATGTAGAATAATGGCAACGCTTATAAAGAATTTTCTTTGGGGAATTTATTGAATTATCCTTCCATCAACATGGAGAAGGGCTTTGTCCAGCCCGTGTGAACATGTAGTGTAAGTTCATCCTTCTCAAGCCTTCAAACTTTGTCCTAGTATAGATTTGGATAGGCATCATTTCCTCCACTGCCGTTTTCTTTGCTGTTTACATCTGATTGGATGTTTGCAACAATTACCAGTTTAAAATTGTAGTTGTAAAAACATGTACCTTATGCAGAACAGATCCATTTATTTGCTTACATAATTGTGAAAGCTGTTACATGTCTCCTTGTTTCTCTTTCAGAGACGTATCTCTTACGCCAGGCAGAACTTTAGGGAAGATAGTGAGCCAAACCATCTTGAGGACAGCGAGATGACCCCAAGGTCCTGTCTTGATGAAGATAGTGAGTTGAAGCTACTCACCGTTAGGTGTGAGACAACCTTGTGCAGTCGCTGCCTCAATCAGTTCGACTTCTTCAGTCTCAACTTAAAGCGGAAAGGCTTGCTTCAGCTCAGCTCCGACTTGAAGTCAAAGATGCAATGAAGGTGTCAAAGGACTGCCATGCACACCATCATGCCATAAATCTAGTGTTGATGCATCTATCGTTGACACAACTGAGGTATACTCAGCTTCTTCGGCTGTTTGGGGGGCCCGACCTGGAAATGTCCTAGTGCCTTCTGAAGTGCTCTCAGTTTTGTATATTCTTTTGTCGGCGCGTTTATTTGCACTGGTGGCGAACTTTGATGCCCAGTGGATGTAATATCTGTGATAGCCGTCATAGCCTAGCGTAAGTTGCTTGCTTATTTATTTCCTTGTTCTCTTGTTTATTTGTTTGCTTGTAGTCATTGCAGTTCTTTTTCTGCAGTTTGCTAGTGGCTGTAGTAACCTATTTTTTAAAACTAGGCCACAATAACCATGGGCTAATATTGTAGTGACACTGGGCCTCCTACGGGCCGTAGAAACAGTGGGCCTTCTATGGGCCGTAGAAACAGTGGGCCTTCTACGGGCCGTAGAAACAATGGGCCTTCTATGGGTCGTATCATCAATGGGCCTTATACGGGCCGTATGATCGATTAGCCAAACATGGGCCAATAACGGGCCGCATTATGGCCATAAACGGGCTAGAGTTGGAATCGTCCGTTCATGGGCTGACCATAACGGGCCATCGTTAATAGGCCTTATTTGATGACGCTATGAAAACGGCCCATTGTATTAACGGACCACAAACGGGCCGACTGGAACCACGGGCTGAATTTGGCCCACAAGCAGAAAGTGACAGTAACGGGCCGTAAGTAAATGAATGCTGGAAATGAGCCCAAGAATAAATGGGCTCTTAGAAGGCCGAAAGATAACATGGGCTGGAAACGGCCCAACGGAATAACGGGCTGTTAATGGGTATAAAGTGATACACTATTCATTACGGGCCAGTTTCACCAGGGGCCGTTAATGGGTGTAAAGTGATACACAGTTCATTACGGGCCAGTTTCACCGCGGGTCGTTAATGGGCCAAGAGTTACAAAGGGCCTCATATGGGCCGAAAGACGTCATGGGCCATACATGGGCCAGAAGTGAAAAGGGGCTGGAATCATATTGGATGGCCTAGATGACGCTACTGGGCCTAATTCGGATAGGGCGTAACAGGCCTTGGGTTAGCGGGCTGTAAATGGGCTATATGTGAACAGGCCGTTAACGGGCTTTCCATGGGCCGGCCCGCCGCCTTTTGACCAAGTCAAACGGGCCGGCCTTTTCACAGGAATGGGCCTCTGTTGGGCCTTGCCACGTGCCGACGTATCATAGGCGCCTTCTGTCCAATGAGTGGATGACATCTGCCCCAACGATGAGCCGACACGTGTTTCCTCCAGCCAATGACGATTTTACACGTCGAAAATCGCCATTGGTCGGGGCTGTTAATGGGTTATCGGATCCAAAACCCGACCTGATAGCTTAACGGCGTTCCGTTATGGTGGATGCCATGTGTCGGTCACCCTTGAAGTGGAAGTTTACACTTTCGTGATGATAATTTTGGTAATGTCATGGAACACTTCTACAACAGCATAGGTATGACTATCTTGATTCTGTCATAAAATCGTCATGGATGTACATGCATGACAAAAAACGCGACCTACCGTGACAAACACGTATCATCACGGAAGTGTATTTTTTTGTAGTGGTGTTGGGTTATGTGGTGCACCCCTGCAGGGAAGTTTATCTATTCGAATAGTCGTGTCCCTCGGTAAAAGGACGACTCGAAGTTGTACCTTGACCTTATGACAACTACAACCGGATACTTAATAAAACACACCCAGACAAGTTCCACAGACAACCCGGTGATCGCTTTTCCACAGGGCGACGAGGAGAGGATCGCCGGGTAGGATTATGCTATGCGATGCTACTTGGAGGACTTCAATCTACTCTCTTCTACATGCTGCAAGACGGAGGCTGCCGGAAGCATAGTCTTCTATAGGACTAGCTATCCCCCTCTTATTCTGGTATTCTGCAGTTCAGTCCATCGATATTTCCTCTTTACCCATATACCCATGCATATGTAGTGTAGATCCTTGCTTGTGAGTACATTGGATGAGTACTCATGGTTGCTTTGCTCCCTGTTTCCCCCCTTTTTTCCTCTTCTTCTCAGATGCCGCAACCAGACGTTGGAGCCCAGGAGCCAGATGCCACTATTGATGATGACTCCTACTACACTGGAGGTGCCTACTACTATGTGAAGGTCGCTGACGACGACCAGGAGAAGTTTAGGAGGATCCCAGGCAGGAGGCCTGCGCCTCTTTTGATATGTATCCCAGTTTGTGCTAGCCATCTTATGGCAACTTGTTTAACTTATGTCTGTACTCAGATATTGTTGCTTCCGCTGACTTGTTTATGTTCGAGCACTTGTATTCGAGCCCTCGAGGTCCCTGGCTTGTGACATGATGCTTGTATGACTTATTTTACTTTTAGAGTTGTGTTGTGATATCTTCCCGTGAGTCCCTGATCTTGATCGTACACATTTGCGTGCATGATTAGTGTACGATTGAATCGGGGGTGTCACAAGTTGGTATCAGAGACGACTGCCTGTAGGAATCCCCATTCCACACTCTTTGGCCAAAGTCGAGTCTAGACATTGCAAAGCTTTTTACTAACTTGGTTGTGCGGCTTACGGGCCCACGTCGCCATTGGGTGGTATAAGGATCTTTTACCCCTCATCTATACTCTGGGAGTCTGATCTCTCTTCTATTTGGGTTAAATGATTTTGCTAACTCTAACTCTAGGTTCTCGTAACTATTTCTCCCGGAGAGCTCTCATTCCGGAAGATCACCTGCCTCATCAAAAGATTCTAAGGATATCCCTCTATATTTTCCCGAGACCCTTGTGCTCATCGCCTTTGCAATTCACTGCCACCGATATATCCCTATGGATATCTGCATGCACTTGTTATTCTCATGATCATTTCTCGTCGCTCTTGTTGTTAGAAGACGCCTCAAACTATTCTCCGTTGTCCCGAGAATCCTTTGAGTTTACTGTCTTGCGGATTTATTTCGCATGAAAACCCTTATGGGTTTTTTTCTTTCTCTTTCCTCACATTTATCGAGGATCTATTCTTCTCAATTGTTCATGTGTCTCTCAAAATTCTTCGGAATACTTTTTGATCTTTCGAAAATCCTCTACAGCCTGTTTGTCACACCCTGATTTTCATGCCACAACACTTGAGCTAATAAATCATGATAAAGTGTGGTTTGACAAAACCCTTTTGCATCAATTGGCTTTTATTTGGAGTTGGTTTTCTCTCTGTGTTTTTTAAGTGCTCTTTAAAGTCAACACAACTCCACCTTCTATACTTCATCTCCTTGCCCCAAACTTCTGCCCAATGATCATGCCATGTGTATAGAGCAATATAGTATTTTCTTACAAAAATAATTTGGCCAAAAAGTATTTTCAAAAATTAGTTTTCCAAAAACCCTTGAATTGAGGTTTGCACTGCAAGTACTTGATTTGTGGAATGAAAAATATTTCAAAGAGTATATTTGAAACCTATTAGATATAGGACTTCCATAAACCACAAAAATATAATTTTAAAAGTTATTTTCCTATTTTATTTAAAGGCTTTTTCTTTAGACAAGAAATGGTCTTTAATAGGTTAAAATTATTTTAATACTTCAAAAATATTTGTGAAAATTTAGGGAAACTAGTGGACATATATTGTCCATATATAAGAGTTTCTACACATGGTCATGTTCAAAATATTGGTTAAACCCCTCAAAAACCCTTTCTGGATATTTCAAGCTTTTGAAATATTTACAAAGGAAATGTTCTCTAAAAATTCCAAGAAAATTTTAGCATGTCACATATGACATATTAGATCATCGTGCCAAGTATCATGTCTTGGAGAACAATATAACATCATCAAATCCCCTCAAAACCATTTCTGTCCATTTTGAAGTTTGAGCAACTTTACATTGCCAAACATGCTCAAATGTTCTAATTATTCATCTAGGCCAAGTGGCACAAGTTGGAGAACAAGTTAACGTGATCAAAGTGCCCCAAAACCCTCTCTGTCCAGAATCAAATTTGAACAACTTTACATTGTCAACTTTCTCATTTTGCTCTCAACTTTTGTGAGCATGTTCACATGACCAAATGAGGCCACTACACCAAGTGGTGCATCAAGGAGAAGTGATTTGCTCAACTAGATTTACTCAAGTTCATTTCTGCTAATTTCTAGGGTTTACAAAAGTTGCATCAGCAACTTTGCCCAAATAAACTCAATCTTGGTTGAATCTCTTATTTTCTCATTCCATTTTAGCCTGTCAAGCCTCATGACAAGAGAAGTTCATCTTCTTTCCCAAATCAACAACAAACACCTTCTGCCATTTTTCTAAAAACACTACTCTTACCACTTGCACTCTTCTCCATGGCCTCCACTTTTTACCACAGCCCCTACAAGTCCTCCTCTACCTCCAGTAACAATGGCTGCATCTCAGCTCAATGACTGAGGGGTGAAACCACCGCATTTGCCCCTCTGGACAACCCCTTTCCCCCCTCTCTCTCAACCCCACTCCTCTCCTACTGGATCCCTAGGGCATCCAATGCTCCTCCCCTCTTCTTTACTTCCCCCTAGAGCTACCAGACATGCCTGGTCGTGGCCACATTGCAAAAAAATGGCATGCCGGCCATTTGCATGCTCTGGAGCGCGCTACAGTGCGCTCCCTCACTGTAGACGCCCCCTGCCAACCACCTCCGGCCACCTTGGGCCTCCCTAGCGCGCCCGACGATGCGCCCCGGCGTCCGCAGCACGCTAAGTCCTGGCCCCCCTCTTCCTTCTCCCTCCTATGGCCTCCCTCACACGCGCTCCATGGCCGCCCGAGAGCTCCAATGAGCACACTCACACGCACGGCGCCTCTGGCCCCTCCTGCTCCCTCTATTCCTTCACCTGGTCATGGACCACCTCCACAAACGCCCCAGACACGCCCACGCGAGCCCCCGTGGCCTCTAGCAATGGCTAGAAGCTCACAGGCGCACGAGCCACGGTGCACCGCACCCCTCCTATTTAAGGCCACCCCGGACACCCTTCTCTCCATCCCTTGAGCTATCTCTCCTCCTAGCGATCACCAGCAGAGCCCCAGCTCCCCTCCCCCTCTCTGTGCTCGGGATCGAGCCAAGAGCCGCCGCCTCGGGTCACCGGTGTTTGCGCGGTAAGAGCCTCCCGCGCCGCTCCTTTCGCTCGATCTGGAACCGCAGCGAGCCCCTAACTCCTTCCCCCTCCTTTTCCCCTTTGTTTGCAGCCGGAGTCGACCGGAACAACCACCGCCTGACGCACCTCCGCCGTGCTTCCACGTTGCCGGCGAACTAGGCAACTCCGGCGACGTCCACCACCACCACCCGAACGGCGACTCCACGCTGAGTCCAGCCGTGCCGTCAGCTCAACCCGTCGTGCCCTGCATCGCCGCTGGTGAGCACACCGGCCCTCTGGTCGCGAGTTCAGAGATGACAGGCGGGCCCTGCCTGTCATCCTCACCTCTCTCTCACCCCCTCTCTCTCCCACTGGCAGCTAGTGCCTGCCCGTCAGGTTTAAAAATCTGGCGCGTGCACGCGCGTCGGCTCTGCTGGGCCGCATTGCTGGCTGGGCCGCTGCCCTGCGGTTGTTCTGGCCCAGCAGGCATAGTGCCCCTTCCCCTTTTTCTTTTCTATCAGACATGCAAAAATTCCTCTGGATTAAATATTAATCCAAATGAAATAATTCCAGTTCCTAAATTCTAGAAAAAATCCCACCTATTTAATGGTGCAACTTTCATTCAAATCCAACAACCTTTTCTTCATGGTAAATATTTAAATGTGATTTTAAGCATTTAAATATACCTTTGTAAATCCATTTCTCCTATTCTGGTACTCCAAATCCAAAACTAGGAATTTTCCCCTTCTAAGTGTTCACCCTAGTATTTAACCAAAATGAGTTGACATTTTTCTTAGCACTTTGGTTTTTCTATTTTACTATTGCCTTATTTTCTCGTTATTTTCTTGCGACGTTTAGATCCCGTATTTGACGAAGTTGTTGAAGAAGAAGGAGGAGAAGGATTTGAAGACCTCAAAGAACAAGCCAATCAAGGCAAGCAGCCCTTTGACCATGTCACCCCTCTTGTTCATCGGTACCCTTTTTCCGATTGCATGATGATGAAATATGACGGTGGTAAAACTTGTTGTGAACCACCCCACGATGCATACCCCTACTCATGAGCTTACCTTGTTCATGATTGCATTTTCAAGAGACTAGTTGATGCATAATGATGCATGTGTACCATGAACTCTTCATGGTTACATTCTTTTGAAAACCCCATCGGGTGCCCCTAATGCCCTTGGGAGATGTTGAACTAAGGTGACCACTTGAGGAAGAAGTGGTGTACCAAAGAGAACTTTTGGTGGGTGTGTGTAAAATGATGGATTAGATTTATGTGTGACTACCGTCCCAACCAAACATGTGCAACCACTCTACCCCTTTATGGGACAGGGCATTATTGACTACTTAGGTTGATACTAGCATGGTGCCCACATTACTAGTGACGGGGGTGACTTGACGTCACTCTCGAGATGGGGTCGTGCTTGGATAGGCGGCCATGACTGTTTTCACAGGGCACCGGACACACCATTGGTCCCTTCGTGTATGCGTAATAATGTGAAAAGGGCAGAGTCCCATGATCTTTTGCTTATACATGAGGGCCGTGTATCAACGAGTGGACCCTATGTTAGTGTTGTCTAGGGAAAGGTAATGATCGGGTGCTTCCCCCGAGTACTTTAGGTACTGCAGGATCGTGGATGACACGAAAGCTTCCCGGATCTTGTGGGTAAAGTGCGCAACCTCTGCAAAGTGTCAAACTATTCGAATAGCCATGTCCACGGTCATGGACAGTTGGGAGGTGCTACTTAAACTATGTCTAGAAATTTTACAATCTCTGTGCATGTGTGGAAGAGAACTGTTTGTGTCAAAGTGGTGACTTGACATGTTGAATGAAATGGCATTTATCCAAACCCTATTTTTGTTGATATCTGTAACTTGTTCTTAAGGTTACCCATGTTCATTGATGCACATCTCACAAGTTGATAGGACATCTCAACTAGCCTGAAGCTATGCTGCTTACTTGTTGTACAATTGCATTGTTACTTTGAACCAAATCATGGGTTGCTTGTGAGTAAATTCAAAGTACTCATTGGCTTGCCACTGGTTATTTAATTGACCAGGCATGGAAGAGCAGGAGTTCGAGGAAGAGTTCTTTGGTGACGAACACGCGAACTAGGACGCTTCCCAGTCAGAATGCCTGTAGGGTTAAGGCAGATGGCATGGGTTCTACTTATCAACGAAGATTTCCGCCGCTTAAGATTATTTGGTATTCAGCCCCTGTGGCTTTATCTATGTAAGACTTGACCATAATGGTCATAATTTGTGTAAGAGGGTATGTATGGATGTAAGACTCTTGTTATTCAGCTACTATGTGTTCAGTGAGCATTGATCTCTGGGATCACTATACACGTGCATTCGGTGATCACGACTTATGAGTCCGGGTCCCCACACTGTTATTCTTGAAATTCTTGCCTGCTTGCATTATGGTTAATTCCATATGACTAGTAGTCCTTGATAACATCCCTTGTCTTAGTCATTTTGAGCCTATTGATTCAATATGTGCGTACGCACGCAGTCATCATGTTATCCCTTTTAAAATTATCTTTCCGACTCAGACGTCATTCCGGACATGAGTTGGTTCTCGGCAATTCAAACCTTTATTGATTGTCCAACTAAGTGTTTTCAACTTATCCATCCTTGATCAGAGCGTCTGCTTCTGATCCTTCATTTTGGAAACCATAATTTCTTTCTATTTAAGCATCAGACTAATGAGGTGATTCTTGAATCTGATGCCTTTGCATTCTTTCTTCCTCCGAGTGAGTATTGATACTCACATCAGCTCCATTGTGGATCGTCTGATCCATTGTTGGTGTCCTTCATATTCAATCACCTTGCGAGTTCTTCCCTTGATACATAGTGCCTTTGGTAAATTGTCTCATCTTCTTGGCGAACCATGCTCTGCTTTCGAGCTTGTGTATTTACTTTTGAAACTTGTGGTATATGTTACTAAGATGCCCGATGGGTTGAACCTATGTCTTCCCCTAATCTGTGAGAACCCGAAAGTTTCACAAGTCATACTCTTCCGGTGTTCTACCAGATAAAATTCCACACTATAGTTTTATCAAAGCGAGAGGTGAATGAAATGATATGCATTAAAGAAGTGAGAGTCGACCTTGAACTTTGTGTTCATGCCCATGAAAATGATGTAGACCGTCTCGGAAGCTTCTTGCAAAATGATTATCTAGATGTATGATTCTTTCGGTATTCTTGAATTGATTCCTTACAGTTATGATTCCGACCATGCTGTGCTGATCTAATATATCTGATGGGAATTCATTCTAGTGCCTCGTCTATTTTTTGGCAAGGTTGAAGTATCTACTGTCACAGGTCAATGATCCGGTTCTACTTCTATCATGTTCTACCTTCGAGTATTACCCCCCTGTTATCTCGAAGATGTCTTGCCATTGCACCACATCTAACTAACTTTGATGAAGTAATGTCTTTCTTTGTCGTAATCACTCTATGGGTTCTGGGTTGTTGTCAACCGAGGACACCGACTAGTGAAATTATTCCACACTACAAATCAAATATCCCTAGTATTTTTACTAGGAAATTCTGAACTCAATCTGGTCATTCCTAGACTATCGGCTGCATCTTGTTCTTGCTATCTTTGACTGTGCTACCTCGTGCTTCTCTGGTGCACAAATTCTTAAGTGTGTGAGCACGACTTATGTCGAGCTTTCAACATCATGTTGCTTGTCTTGAAAGGAAACTTTGGTTCCGAGCTTGCATCTTATATATTGATGCTATAACTTGCCACTTCGTCATTCCCTTGCTTGTTGCCGTTGTTATTTGATTGCATCCTCTCGAAACCTCCCAGCAAATGTGTCAGGTCACCTTCAACACTTTGACTTCTTCTGAGATGTTAACTATGTTCATGATGAGAAATACCCTCCTTGCCCTCGATGATTTTTATTATCATCGACAAAACCCTTGACTTCCTTTCATCGCGAACTTGTCCACATTACGAATACCACTTTCTCTCCAGCTAGTGTTGTGTTATGCCTTGAAGTATTACTGTCTTTTCTGTCGAGAATGTTGTGGGGATTGCTCCACCTCTTAGAAATTCTCGGTATGATGATACTTCTCGCCATCACCATTCTTTCTTAGTCCCCGTGTTGTTTTTAACCAGGATACCGATATGCTAACGATGTTGTTTGAGTTCTGTACTTCTAGCAACCCTATTGCTTTGAAGTTAACGATCGATAGTTCGTTCTTAGACTGTTGGTTATTGAATCGTCACTCTAACATTGATCTTGCTGCCTAAGGTCATATTTCGGGCACACCTTTCAACTAATGATTGATGGTGTATGTTTTCCTAGAGCATACAACATTATATCATTTGAATTGAGAAGTGTCATCTTCTTGTTCACATTATTGTGGAAATCCATCCGTTTGGAATTCTCAATGAATTGTCACTGTGCCCATTAGCCACCTTCTCATCCCCTCCTTGGTTTCATGATGAACTATTGTTTCAGGAACCCGCTCCCATAGTTCATTTTTCCGAGGATCTTGCAAAGTCATTGCGTCGATTTGTGTTGCACCTTTTCTGCTCGGTCATCCTGAGTCTGAGGTATCATGACACCAATCGGATCTGAATCTCGGTCAGATATGGTGGTTGGGACAACTTTCCAGGAGTTATGATGTTGGTCCTTTGATGACCCAGTAAGGGATGTCATGCCCAGCACACCTGGCCGGAGGACCCATTGTTATAGTTTTCCTTTTTAGCAAGGTTATCCGTTCTTCCAAGAGGAAATTGTAAGACTTATCCTACAAGTTATTCCTGATGGATCCTTTGTGTTTCCAAAGTCTGATCTTCACCTGATGAGCATGTTAATGCGATCTCGAAGCAAGTCTATGGTACTCCGATTTTCAACAAGAACATTTGAAGCCCAATGCTAAATGTTTCCTACTCAATTATCCAAACACCGATGTATGGGTAATGTCATTAAATTTCTCTCCCCTACCTAAAGAGTTTTCTACATTATATCCATTCATGGATATCATGCTCTGCTTGTCCTTGGGAAGGATATACCCTTGAAATATGTGTTTAAACACATTTTCCTTTCCATAGTCATGTTTAATCTGATAATCATATTTTCCTTTCCATTGGTTGATTTAATGTTGCTTGTGATCTATATGATCTAAGCAGTAATATTCTCCTGCTTATGTAAACATCTCGGTGTACAATTCTGTCGGCAAGACCCTGCTACTATTGTAGATGACATTCTGGTAGCCACCGATGGACGAGAACTTTGCCTATTGGTCCGCCTCGTTTAACGAGCAAGAAAATGGTTCTCTTCATCCCTCGCCCTTGGTACCGACGTTGTTGCCGACATAATCGACAGGCTACCCTCTGACATGCCTTGCTTGCATGATCATGCAAGACATCTCCGCCTTCCAACTTTTAACCTACATGGTGGGCCCATAACCCACAGTTCCACAGGATGGAAACCTGACTCTCCTGTACACCCTGGTTTCTAATGGTTATTCCCCACGCTTGGCTTCGTATTTAATTCACGGGCCACCTTCCTAGGGACCATCAATTATGGTACCAAACACAATACTTATTCCTGTTGATTTGAACCCCTTTCACGCCCTATAGCAGGCATCGAACAATTGTCTGCCCGCTCGAAACTTCCCTTGATACCTCCTTACTTTGCTCTCGATATTTTCTTAAGTTTCAATTGGAGAGTTACTTTCTGCCACCTTCCCCGATGTTATGGACCAGATAGTCAACCTTGCAGAGGTCCGCCCTCCCAGAATACCCAGCCTTTATTCTTTCGTAAGTATGATGGACTTCCCGAAGAAAGGATACCGACTTGATCATGATGACCTGAAGCAGAGAAATGAAGACATCAACGTAATGGGTCGATCTCTTCGAGAAGAGCAACCAAGACCAAGAACATTCACTAGAATTTCGTGTCCTGAAGCTTACCCCTTTACTCCGCCTCCTAAATCTTGGGACGAGATTTCTTGTACTAGAGGAGAATTGTGACGCCTGGATAATCAAGCTACAGTAATTTCCTGCTAATGATGCCATGTCACCGCGATTACTGTTACTAATCTTGCGTTAGTTCAAATCTGATTCAAATTCAAATCTGAGTTAAAGGCAAATAATAAAAGTTTTCAAATATTAGAACTAAAATGTTCGGTTTGTGCCACATAATGCCTAAGTGATTATGGTAGAGGAAACACTTTTCTTTCTTATGTTTAAATATTCTAAATGATTTTAAATCGTGACAGAACAATTATTTTAATGCTTTCAAATACAAAACAAATGTTAATCTAGTTTATTGTCACCAAACTTTTTGAGTAAGTGGCCTATGTTAATATGCTAATTTAGGAGTAGGGGTTATATTTTAGTTAAACTATTTTTTGCTAGCTAAATGAAAACAGTAAAGACATAAAAGAAAAAAAGCAAAACAAAACAAAAGAAGACAAAAAAGAGAGAAAAGGCCTCCCCCCACTGGGCAACGACCCAGCAGGCCGGCCAGGACGGCCTAGCCCCAGGCCAATAACCACCCTCCAGGGTATAGCTGGCCAAACGGGCCGGGCTAAACAGGCCAGCCCGCGAGCACGCCGGCACGGCCCGCCATGGGCCAGGCACAGCACGGGCTAAACGGGTCGTGCCCGGCACGCGGCACGCCTTGGGCCGTGCCTGGGCCTGGAGCCTGGGCACGCGGGCCGGCACGGCACGGCCCGTTTAATTTTTTATATATTTTCAGAATTTATATATATATATACCTAAAATATAGCCCAATAGGCCTAAAAACCAGCCCAGCAGGCTGAAAATGTGTAGCCCAGCATGCTAAACGGGCCATCGGGCCGGCCCGTTTACTAATCAGGCCGTGCCTGGGCCAAGGAGCAGCGCCCGTGGGCCGGCACGGCACGGCCCGGCTATTAAACGTGCCATGGCGGGCCGTGCCGGGCCAGGCACGATTACCACAGGCCGGGCCGTGTCATGCCGGGCCGGCCCGTTTGGCCAGGTCTGCTCTGGGGGGCACCGAAACCCAATCCCCCTCCCCCACGATCCCCACTCCCCCCCACTCCCCCGATCCCCTTCTGGATCGGGGCTCGACCCCGTCGCCTTGCCCCTGGCGCCCCTGGTCGCCCATCGCCGTCACCCGGCTCCGCCCCCGCCGCTCGACGCCGTCGCCGGAGCCTCTCCGTCGGGCTGCCTCCTCTTCGACGCGCGTCTCCGACCTGCTCCTCGCTCCCCATTGCCTTTGCCCTATAGCCACCATGAGCCACCACCTCCCTCCTCCCTCTCCTCCCCGGTGCGCGCGTGCGCCCGCCGTCGCCCACTCTGGCCGCACGCCTGTTGGCCCCCATCTCATGCACGCGCACGCACACCTAGCCACGTCCCGGCTCGGCCGCACCCCCTTGGCCTCTACTCCGTCCCGCCCTGGCGGCGCCTCACTCCCGCGCCGTGGCTGTCCCCCTGCTACTGCTTTGCTCCCGGCGGCACTGCCCGTGCAGCCCCCTATCGCCGCCCGCCCCTGCTCCCCGCCTCCTGCCGCTGCCGAGCGAGGCCACCAGCGCAGCTGGGCCTCGCGCCCTCGCTGCGGTGGCCTCGGGCACGGGCGCCCAACGCGCGTAACCGCAGCGCCCCAGCGCCCGAATCCCCCAGCGCCCGTTTGGCCCTATGGTACTTTGACATGTGGGGCCCAGCCCCCCTAACAAAGATATAAAAAATGATAACATATATATATATAATTTATTTAATATTAAATTAACTAAGTGAATTAATTAACCTAATTAATTGCAACTAATAAACCTAATCATTTTAGTTAGACTAACTAAACCTGATTAGTTAGTCTTAGGCCATGTTTAGTTCAGCTTTTATCGATGGATTCCGCTGCCGCGCAGCAGAATCTCAACCAAAGGGTGAACCCAGTAGAATCCGATTCCAGAAATCCGTTGCCAAAATCTGAACCAAAAGCGGAAGCAGCCCAGGACGAGCTTTTCAAAATCTGATTCTGCTGTGGGCCAAAATCTGAAAAAGCTGTATCAGCTGGTTTGCCAAATGACTTACATCTTTTTCACATCAGATTTTTCACAGCTGTTTTTCCACATCAGATTTTTCACACTGCTTTTAGAAATCAACAGCAGAACCAAACAGGGCCTTAGCCTATGACATGCAGGACCCACGCGTCAGTTTGACCAAGTCAACTAACTGTTGACTGCTGATATCACCCGGATGTCATGATGATGTCATAAAATAATTTTCGACTTGAATTAATTCTGTTAATTCTAAAATGATTTAAAACTGAAAATTAATATAAAATAAACCGTATCTCGGATGAAAATACTTTGTACATGAAAGTTGCTCAGAACGACGAGACAAATCTGAATACGCAGCCCATTCGTCCGCCACACATCCCTAGCATAGTGAACACACAACTTTCCCCCTCTGGTTCACCTGTCCGACAACGCAAAACACTGCGGATACTTTCCCGGATGTTTCCCACTTTCGCCGGTATCACCTACTACCGCGTTAGGGCACACCTAGCACCGCTCATTGTCTTGTCTTGCATCGTCATGCTTATGTTTGCATTTTATTTACTGTTTCTTCCCCCTCTTCTCTCCAGTAGACTACGAGACTGATGCTGCTGCTACCCCATTCGACTACGGAGTTGACAACCCCTCTTTCTTGCCAGAGCAACCAGGCAATCCCCCCCCCCCTTGATCACCAGATATCACCTATTCTTTTCTCTACTTCTTGCATTAGAGTAGTGTAGCATGTTACTGTTCAGTTAATCCTATTCTGTTGCATAGCCTGTCATTGTTGCTACAGTTGTTGATACCTTACCCGCAATCCTAAATGCTTAGTATAGGATGCTAGTTTATCATCAGAGGCCCTACATTCTTGTCAGTCTGCCTTGCTATACTATCGGTCCGTGATCACTCCGGAGGTGATCACGGGTATCATTCATACATACATACATACTATACAGATGGTGACAAAAGTCAGGTTGGCTCATAGAGTACCCACTAGTGATGCTGATGTGGGGGCTGGAAGGACAGGTGGCTCCATCCCGGTAGAGGTGGGCCTGGGTTCCCGATGACCCCCGACTATTACTTTGTGGCGGAGCGATAGGGCAGGTTGAGACCACCTAGGCGAGAGGTGGGCCTGGCCCTGGTCGGCGTTCACGGTTACTTCATAATAACACGCTTAACGAGATCTTGGTATTTGATCTGAGTCTGGCCACTGGCCTATACGCACTAACCAACTACGCGGGAACAGTTATGGGCACTCGACGTCGTGGTATCAGCCAAAGCCTTCTTGACGTCAGCGACTGAGCGGCGCGCGCCGGGTTGGACCGCGTAATACAACTTCCTTTGTAATGGAGGTTGCTAGGTCTGCTCACCGGCCACCCACGCAACATGCAGGTGTGCAATGGGCAATGGGCCCAAACCCCTGCGCGCATAGGATTTAGACCGGCGTGCTGACCTCTCTGTTGTGCCTAGGTGGGGCTGTGACATGTTGATCTTCCGAGGCCGAGCATGACCCGATAAAGTGTGTCCGCCCAAAGGGGATCGAGCGTGTTGGGTTATGTGGTGCACCCCTGCAGGGAAGTTTATCTATTCGAATAGTCGTGTCCCTCGAAAAAAGGACAACCCGGAGTTGTACCTTGACCTTATGACAACTAGAACTAGATACTTAATAAAACACACCCGGACAAGTTCCACAGACTACCCGTTGATCGCTTTTCCACAGGGCGACGAGGGGAGGATCGACGGGTAGGATTATGCTATGCGATGCTACTTGGAGTACTTCAATCTATTCTCTTCTACATGCTACAAGACGGAGGCTGCCAGAAGCGTAGTCTTCAATAGGACTAGCTATCGCCCTCTTATTCTAGCATTCTACAGTTCAGTCCATCGATATTGCCTCTTTACCCATATACCCATGCATTTGGAGTGTAGATCCTTGCTTGCGAGTACTTTGGATGAGTACTCACGGTTGCTTTGGTCCCTCTTTCCCCCCTTTTTTCCTCTTCTTCTCAGATGCCACAACCAGATGTTGGAGCCTAGGATCCAGATGCCATTGTCGACGACGACTCCTACTACACTGGAGGTTCCTACTACTACGTGCAGGCCGCTGACGACGACCAGGAGTAGTTTAGGAGGATCCCAGGAAGGAGGCGTGCGCCTCTTTCGTTCTCTATCCCAGTTTGTGCTAGCCATCTTATGGCAACTTGTTTAACTTATGTCTGTACTTAGATATTGTTGCTTACGCTGACTCGTTTATGTTCGAGCACTTGTATTCGAGCCCTCGAGACCCTGGCTTGTAACACGATGCTTGTATGACTTATTTTACTTTTAGAGTTGTGTTGTGATATCTTCCCGTGAGTCCCTGATCTTGAGCATACACATTTGCGTGCATGATTAGTGTACGATTGAATCAGGGACTCACAACATATAAATATACTATCTTGGACATCTTTTATGATTGTGAGCACTCATTAAAGTATGACATGCTAAAGAGTAGACGTTGGACAAGGAAGACAACATAATGGGTTATGTTTTCTCACATCTCAGTTAAAGTATATTGTCATGGATCGTCCAACATGTTGAGCTTGCATTTCCACCTCATGCTAGCCAAATTCCTTGCACCTAGTAGAGATACTACTTGTGCTTCCAAATATCCTTAAACCCAGTTTTTCCATGAGAGTCCCCCATACCTACCTATGGATTGAGTAAGACCCTTCAATTAAGTTATCATGTTGCAAGCAATAAAAATTGCTCTCTAAATATGTATGACTTATTAGTGCGAAGAAAATAAGCTTTATACGATCGTGTGATATGGAAGTAATAAAAGCAACGGACTGCATAATAAAGTTTCATATCACAAGTGGCAATATAAAGTGACGTTCTTATGCATTAAGATTTTGTGCATCCAACCCTAAAAGCACATGACAACCTCTGCTTCCCTCTGCAAAGGGCCTATCTTTTACTTTATGTCTTTTACATTATGCAAGAGTCAAGGTGATCCTCACCTTTCCCTTTTTCATTTTATCCTTTGGCAAGCACCTCATGTTGGAAAGATCCTGATATATATATCCAATTGGATGTAAGTTAGCATGAACTATTATTGTTGACATTACCCTTGAGGTAAGACGTTGAGAGGCAAAACTATAAGCCCCTATCTTTCTCTGTGTCTGATTAAAACTCCATAACCATAAGTATTGCGTGAGTGTCAGCAATTGTAGAAGACTAAATGATAGTTGAGTATGTGGACTTGCTGATAAGCTCTAATCTTAACTCTTTCTGATGTTATGATAAATTGCAATTTCTTAAATGACTAAGATTATCGTTTGTTAGTTCTCAATGAAGTTTCTAATTCATACTTGACATTGTGAATAGATTGTTACTTAAGCATAAGAAATCATATGAATATATATATATATATATATATATATATGTGTGTGTGTGTGTGTGTGTGTGTGTTGCTGTTATAAGAATGATCATGATGCCCTCATGTCCTTATTTTATTTTTATCGACACCTATATCTCTAAACATGTGGACATATTTTTCGATATCGGCTTCCGCTTGAGGACAAGCGAGATCTAGGCTTGGGGGAGTTGATACGTCCATTTTGCATCATGATTTTATATAAATATTTATTGCATTATGCGCTACTATTCCACGTTATGTCACAATACTTATGGCTATTCTCTCTTATTTTACAAGGTTTATCATGAAGAGGGAGAATGCCAGCAGCTGGGATTCTGGGCTGGAAAAGCAGCAAATATTGGAAACCTATTCTGCACAGCTCCAAAATTCCTGAAACTCCATGAAAGTCACTTTTGGAATTAATAAGAATTATTGAGCGAAAGACGTACCAGAGGGGACCCACACCCTGGCCACGAGGGTGGGGGCATGCCCCCCTGCCTCCTGGGCCCCCTGGTGGCCCTCCGGTGCCCATCTTCTACTATATGAAGTCTTCTACCATGGAAAAAATCATAAGCAAGCTTACAGGACGAAACTTCGCCGCCACGAGGCGGAACCTTTGCGGAACCAATCTAGGGCTCCGGCGGAGCTGTTCTGCCGGGGAAACTTCCCTCCGGGAGGGGGAAATCATCACCATCATCATCACCAATGATACTCTCATCGGGAGGGGGTCAATCTCCATCAACATCTTCACCAACACCATCTCCTCTCAAACACTAGTTCATCTTTTGTATCCAATCTTTGTACCAAAACCTTAGATTGGTACCTGTAGGTTGCTAGTAGTGTTGATTACTCCTTGTAGTTGATGCTAATTGGTTTATCCGGTCGAAGATTATTTGTTCAGATCCTTAATGCATATTAATACTCCTCTGATCATGAACATGAATATGCTTTGTGAGTAGTTACATTTGTTCCTGAGGACATGGGTGAAGTCTTGCTATTAGTAGTAATGTGAATTTGGTATTGGTTCAATATTTTGATGAGATGTATGTTGTCTTTCCTCTAGTGGTGTTATGTGAATGTCGACTACATGACACTTCACCATTATTTGGGCCTAGAGGAAGGCATTGGGAAGTAATAAGTAGATGATGGGTTGCTAGAGTGACAGAAGCTTAAACCCTAGTTTATGCGTTGCTTCGTAAGGGGCTGATTTGGATCCATATGTTTCATGCTACGGTTAGGTTTACCTTAATACTTCTTTTGTAGTTGCGGATGCTTGCAATAGGGGTTAATCATAAGTGGATGCTTGTCCAAGAAAGGGCAGCACACAAGCACCGGTCCACCCCCATATCAAATTATCAAAGTAACGAACGCGAATCATATGAGCGTGATGAAAACTAGCTTGACGATAATTCCCATTTGTCCTCGGGAGCGCTTTTCTCATTATAAGAAATTGTCCACGCTTGTCCTTTGCTACAAAAAGGATTGGGCCACCTTGCTGCACCTTATTTACTTTCATTGCTTGTTACCTATTACAAATTATCTTATCACAAAACTATCTGTTACCTACAATTTCAGTGCTTGCAGAGAATACCTTACTGAAAACCGCTTGTCATTTCCTTCTGCTCCTTGTTGGGTTTGACACTCTTACTTCTCTAAAGGACTATGATAGATCCCCTATACTTGTGGGTCATCACTCCTCCCAATCATCCCAATCTTCATTCTGGGCTGGCTCAGTGTTAAGAGGCACTGGTTGGAAACCTGGGAAGTCATTGGCATGTTGTGGAACTGGATGTGGGTCGACTCCAGACGGTGGAATAGGGTCCTCATCATCACAGATCCCACCCAGCATTTCTTCCAATAGGACCTCAACTGAACATGTCCAGGATTCCTCTTCAAAACATTCTCCTTCAGACCATCTGATGCTTTTTGGGATACCAATGAGCTCAGTCACTCTGGACTTAACTAAAATTTTCCCTCTGAGAGCATCCTCCCTTTCCCAGCTTATGATTCTACCCCACTTAGCAATAGCGACAGCAATATCTTTAGTGTTACAGTAGTCATAAGGAACTCCAACGAACATTAACCAGCAAGTTCTATTGAAATGAATCTGATGCCAGTTCCTACCCTCATTGTGTTAGTAGATGAAAAAAAACATCTCCAAACGGATGTGGGCTCTGTCTGATAAGCCGATATCTATGTCTAACATGCAGGAACTGAACATAAGCTTCACCAAAAGGACATGGTTGGATTTCTCCGAACCATACTTGCTCCACACCTTCTAAAACTCCTCAAGAACCTCTCTGACATTAGGGAAAAATACCTCATTCGGATGTGGCTGAATGGTTGCAATCGCCAATCCTCGTGCCTTCTTGGTCTGTGCGGCAAGATTGCCCTGGAAACCCCCGTTCGCCCTTCGACTTTAAGAATCTAAAACCCATGGGGGACAAAGGGAACAGGGTCTATAGGAATGTTGGCCATTTGTGTCGCTTCCGAGGTGTGGACCACCAATGCCTGCACCGGAGATTGCAAAGGAGGCGGCGAGCTCATTGAGGTGGAAGAAGAGTTGGTAAGAGCAGAGGAATGCGAGGAGGCATGCATCGTTCTTGGTTGGAAATTTGGAAATAGGTCCTTGACCAGCTCCTTAAATGATGATAACTGCCTAATCGGGACAACCGGCCCAGCACATTTAAACCAGACCACCACCTCACCCTCAGCCCAAGCCTGTTCAGGGGGGCAAGTAAAAGAGCTAAACCGAATAAAAGGCCACAACCCATGAAGATTAGGAACCATGAGTTACGTGCGAAGTGCCCATGACCACCGCATGCATAGCACATTACGTACGTGCCAGAATTTGCATGTTGAGGAACCTGGGTCTGGTTATGAGACCTATTTAAGTCAGAATTAATAGCGATCTAATTCAAAGCATCCCCTTGATTATCACCGACTTGAATGTGCCCCGATAACCGCTCGAAGACCGATCTGCCATCTCTGACCACCGAGCTGTAACTCTAGCGATCACCGGAGTTGCTAGACAAAGCCTTGCCATGTCGGCCTACCAAAGTCCACTCATTATCAAGCTCATTGTAGCAAGAAACTTCTTCCCTATGCCAATTCGGACCTCTAAAATTCCACAAGCTAAAAACCACCTCAAAATCTTTTTCAACAATTCTACCTACATTGTAGATCTCAAAACAAATAGACTTTGAAGCAACTGAAAACTTGAAAGTTCTATCCCTCAAATGACGAACCCTAAAGCCTTGAGCATATCCACCAAACATAGCAAGGAGAGAAACACTAACCGTGTGCACATCAAGCTTGAAAGTTGATTGACAGAAACAAACCACCAAGATGAATTCCCGCTGACGAAAGCCAGGTGAAAACACCACCGGGTGCCCAAACTTGGATCTCATATCTTCTTGAAACTTTCTACCACGATCAAAGTTGAGGGCAAAGGGAGACATCTTGTGGGTGGGGTGGCTGCCGTGGTCGGAGTGGCCGCCAACAGGAGGGGAAGAGTAGTGGTCGCCGGGGCCGGAGTGGCCACTGGCGCAAAGTTGCCTTGGAATCGCCTACGAGCCTAGGAGTCACGTGATGTGGCTCCTATGACCGCGTGTCACAATCCGTTTTTTATTAGCCTACTCTTTTAAAAGATGCTCATAAGTTTGTCTTGTCTTGTGATGAATGCCGAAGAATTGGTAATATTATTAGACATCAGGAAATGCCTGTAAACTATTCACTTATTATTGAACCATTTGATGTTTGGGGCTTTGATTATATGTGGCCCTTTCCTTCCTCCAATGTGTATACACATATTTTAGTTGTTGTTGATTATGTTACTTATTGGGTAGAAGCTATTCCATCTAGTAGTGACGATCATAACACTTCTATTAATATGCTTAAAGAAGTTATTTTTCCGAGGTTTGGAGTCCCTAGATATTTAATGACTGATGGTGGTTCACATTTTATTCATGGTACTTTTCATAAAATTCCTTGTAAGTATGATGTGAATCATAGAGTTGCATCTCCATTTCATCCTCAGTCTAGTGGTCAAGTAGAACTGAGTAATAGAGAGATTAAATT
Organism: Triticum dicoccoides; assembly: GCF_002162155.2. Classification (NCBI taxonomy): domain Eukaryota; kingdom Viridiplantae; phylum Streptophyta; class Magnoliopsida; order Poales; family Poaceae; genus Triticum; species Triticum dicoccoides. The sequence goes on along the minus strand of NC_041387.1, from coordinate 149,316,526 downwards.
GAGTTTGCAAAAGACTGTTAATAGATCTAGAAAGAATAGGTCCAAGAAACTTGATGATGCATTATGGGCCTATAGAACTGCTTATAAAAATCCTATGGGTATGTCTCCGTATAAAATGTTTATGGATAGGCATGTCACTTACCTCTCGAACTAGAACATAAGGCATATTGGGCTATTAAAGAGCTCAATTATGATTTCAAACTTGCCGGAGAGAAGAGGTTATTTGACATTAGCTCGCTTGATGAATGGAGAACCCAAGCCTATGAGAATGCCAAGTTGTTTAAAGAAAAAGTTAAAAGATGCCATGATAAGAGGATACAAAAGTGTGAGTTTAATCTAGGTGATCATGTTTTGCTATAAGACTCTCGTTTAAGTTTTTTTTGCAGGAAAACTTCTCTCTAAATGGGAAGGTCCTTACATTATTGAGGAGGTCTATTGCTCCAGTGCCATCAAAATCAACAATGCCAAAGGCACAAATCTGAGGGTGGTAAACGGTCAAAGAATCAAACATTATATCTTAGGTAATCCCATAAATGTTGAAACCAATATAATTGACACTGTAACACCGGAGGAGTATATAAGGGACACTTTCCAGAACGTTTGAGACTCTGAAAGGAATAGGTACGTGGTACGGTAAGTAAACCGACTCCAAAACTGTTCTAATAGCAATTTTTCTTCGTTTTGGAATATTTCAAAAATTAGGAAAATTAAAAGTAGTCTGGAAGAGACATGAGGCATCCACGAGGGTGGAGGGCCTGCCCTACCCCCTGGGCGCGCCCCCTACCTCGTGGCGACCTCGTGTGCCCTTCGGGCTCCATTTTCTTGCACAATACTTCTTTGGTTGGTAAAAATTCATTATATAATCTCGAGAAGGTTTTGACCACCGTACCATGACAAAATCCTCTTTTTTTGTTTCGAGCTGTTTTTCTGACAAATCTAGATCACCATGACGTCTCCAAGCGCCCATAAGGACAAGTTTTTCAAGAAGGTCATTGAGGGTGTCCTGGATTAGGGGCTCCTCGGACAGCCGGACTATATACTTTGGCCGGACTGTTGGACTATGAAGATATAAGATTGAAGACTTCGTCTCGTGTCCGGGTGGGACTCTCCTTTGCGTGGAAGGCAAGCTTGGCAATTCGGATATGTAGATCTCCTTCTCTGTAACCGACTCTATGTAACCCTAGCCCCCTCCGGTGTCTATATAAACCGGAGGGTTTAGTCCGTAGTACAAGAACAAGCATGATCATAGGCTAGCTTCTAGGGTTTAGCCTCTGCGATCTCATGGTAGATCATCTCTTGTAATACTGATATCATCAAGATCAATCAAGCAGGAAGTAGGGTATTACCTCCATTGAGAGGGCCCGAACCTGGGTAAACATTGTGTCCTCCGCCTCCTATTACCATTAGCCTTAGACGCACAGTTCAGGAACCCCTACCCGAGATACGCCGGTTTTGACACCGACATTGGTGCTTTCATTGAGAGTTACATTGTGTCGTCATGATAAGGCTTGATGGCTCCTTCAATCATCTGCAACGATGCAATCCAGGGTGATGTTTTCCTCCCCGGACAGATCTTCATATTCGGCGGCTTCGCACTGCGGGCCAACTCGTTTGGCCATCTAGAGCAGATCGATAGCTACGCCCCTGGCCATCAGGTGAGGTTTGGAAGCCTGAACTACACCGCCGACATCCGCGGAGACTTGATCTTCGACGGATTCAATCCCATGACAGGTGTGCCAACGGAAGGTGTTTGGAAGATCACACGTGTGGCTGCCCCGGCTCTTAATCTGGAGCAGATCGTGCCATCTGAGGACGGGTGGATGGACCCCGCCCCGGAGGCCGCACACTCAGCGGCGTTAGAGCCGAACACAGACTTCGCCTCCAATGAGGTCTGTGTCATTAGACCCTCGGACTCGTCTCCGGCCATAGGCTCTGGATCGCGTGCATCCGTGCCTACCGAATCTGATCGGGCATCGATCATGGAGTTTACCTCTGCGTATATCTTTTAGCACTCGCCCTTGGGCGACGTGCTAAATTCGTTAAAGTCTCTCTCCTTGTCAGAAGGCTCTTGGCCGAATTATGTCCGGCTTGAGTGGGAAGCGGATGGCGAAGAAATTCGTTCCCCACCCACCACCGACTTAATAGCCACTGTCGACAACATAAGCGACATGCTTGATTTCGACTCGGAAGACATCGACGGTATGGACGATGATGTAGGAGATGAACAGGAACCACCGCCACAGGGCACTGGACAACCACTTCATCATATGATGTATATATGGTGGACACACCCCAAGAAAACAATGGCGAGGAACGAAAGGATGCAACTGAGGATAATCCTCTTGAGAAGCAACCAAAGCGACGACGTCGGTGCCGCTCTAAATCCCGCCACAGTAAAAACAGCAATAACAACGCAAGGAAGAATAACACCCTGATTGACTCCAAAGGCAACGATGATCCCATTGACCCAGCGATGCAGCAGGATGAGCCAAGGGACGATGAACATAGTCCGGAGCCGATGTCCGATCATAGCGATGGCGGAGATAAAACTCATAAAATCTGTCTCCGGAGAGGAGAATAGTCCGGACGATGATGCACTCATCATCCCGGAAAGGCAATTGGAACAAGAAAACCTCGAAAGAAGGCTTATCGCCACCGCGAAAAGCTTAAAGAAGCGGAAGCAAAGGCCTAAGGCCGCGCAGGATACGCTCAACCACAGATGGAAGACACTGAAGAAAAATACGGTGGCGATCGCCACACAAAGAGCTGACCAAAGCACAAGTTGCTGCCTGAATTCGACGACGAGGCCATAGAGCCCATTCTGCCGGAAAATAATACGGCCGATCCACCGAATCGACCACCCCGTGGCCGCGACAGGGTGGCTAATGACGCCACACACAAGTCAGCACACGATTTATGTGAGCACCTGGACAAAAAAGCCGGTATGGCCAGGTCCATCTATGGATCTAGGAAGCGTGCTCCGGCGCAGGATCACATCCACCAAAACTATCATACTGATCGAATACCAGCTCGGAATCAACAACAAACACAACAACCGTCGACAGCATGCCATGACACATCCAAATACAGGGGTGCCGCACACCCCCTGTGCTTCATGGATGAGGTGCTGGATCATGAATTTCCAGAGGGATTTAAACCCGTGAATATAGAGGCAAACGACGGAACGATAGACCCTGGGGTCTAGAGATGATCTCCGCGCCATTAAATACCTGCCCCTCAAGTTGAAAGGACCAGCTCGGCATTGGTTGAAAAGCCTCCCTGAAAACTCAATTGGAAGTTGGTAGGAACTTGAGGATGCTTTCAGGGCCAATTTTCAAGGGACCTATGTCCGACCTCCGGATCAAACGATTTAAGTCACATAATCCAAAAAACCGGAGAGTCGGCCCACAAGCTTTGGAACAGATTTCTCACCAAGATGAATCAAATCGTCGACTGCCCGGATGCCCAAGCCTTAGCGGCTTTCAAGCACAGTATCCGAGATGAATGGGTCGCCAGACACCTCGGCCAGGAAAAGCTGAGGACAATGGGGGCCCTAACAAGCCTCATGACCCGCTTCTGCGCGGCAAGGACAGATGGTTGGCCCGCAGCGGCACCAGCGAAGCCGCGACGCAATAAAAACAAGCATTGAAATAATGAAGACAACTCAGGGGCTCTCGACCCGGTCAATGAAAAAAGCCATTTAAAGGCAGCAGAGATGGACCGTCCAGCCTAAACAAAATTCTGGACAGATTATGTTAGATCCATGGCACCCCCGAGAAACCTGCAAACCACACCAACAGAGAATGTTGGGTCTTCAAGTAGGCCGGCAAGCTAAACGCCGAACACAAATGGAGGGAGACACCATGTGAAGAAGAGGACGAGCCTCGCCAGCCGAACACTAGGCGACAGAAATTTTTTGCACCTGTGGTCAAAACAGTGAACATGATTTACGCAACCCACATACCGAAGAGGAGGCGCAAACACGCACTCCGAGACATATACATTGTAGAGGCTGTCGCCCCCAAATTCAGCCCATGGTCGGTCTGCTCGATCACTTTCGATCGCAGGGATCATCCGACTAGTATCCAGCATGGAGGTTCAGCCGCCTTGGTGCTCGACCCAATAATTGACGGATTCCATCTCACCCGAGTCCTCATGGATGGCGGCAGTATTCTGAATCTGATATATCAGGACACTGTCCGCAAGATGGGGATAGACCCGTCAAGAATCAACCAAAGTAATACTACCTTTAAAGGAGTAATACCAGGCGTAGAAGCCGCTGCACGGGCTCTCTAATACTAGAGGTTGTATTCGGTTCGCCTGACAACTTCCAAAGCGAGGAACTAATCTTCGACACCGCTCCATTCCGAAGCGGCTACCATGCACTACTCGAAAGAACGACCTTTGCCCGTTTCAATGCAGTTCCGCATTACGGTTACCTTAAACTTAAGATGCCCGGTCAACGCGGCATCATCACAGTTAGCGGAAATACAGAGCGTTCCTTACGTGCAGAATAATATGTGGCGACTCTAGTAGCCGAACCACTAAGCGGCCCCTCCAACCAGAATAAATGATCGGTCATCAAGACTACGGACATGGTGAGACGTGTCCGGCGCACCACTATTGGTAGCAGCCCAGATAAACCTGAGCTTGGGTCGATGGACATAACCCCATAGGTGGTGCTAGGGGCCGCCTGCATGTAAAAAAGGCCCATAGTTGGGCTTGACCCTATCAATACAATAATAGATTGAATTCTCATGGTTCATTAAGAATAACCAACTTTTCGCACGATCACACCAGATTCTTTCACCTGGGTTTTTCCTTTTTGCAGATGATCATCGTGCCACACCCTTCCAGGATGCGGCACAACGGAGACAAAGGCGCAGACGTGCAGCAGGGACCCGTTCAAGGTTTATTTTTAGATTAAGACCCTATGTAAACCTTTTTTTTATTGTCGCTTGTTGTTTCACACCCTCTGAATACTCAAACCAACCGAGAGGGATACTGGAGTTATTGCCAAGGATTTTTTCGCCACGCCAGATTAATGCATGTACCTGGAAGTTTAGGGCTCATTATCGAGGGCGGTACTCAGCCCAGTATATGTTATAAAGTCCAAACACCTTAGGGAGTGTTCGGCGTCGCGTGTTTGGCCTTATATGCATTAGCTCCGAATCATGTCTTTGGTCAATAGTTGGGTTTGCCCGGCTCCCGTATTTTTCTACCTTATGTTCCGCTCTATCAGCTAAGGTGGCACCGGGAGAACTACTGCGATTTTGCCCTGGTTCACCTGGATGAGCACCTCAGTAGAGAAAGCCGAAAACTGACTGTCATGATAAGGCGAGAGATTGGTCAATCACTCGATGACCCAGCCGAATCTTCTCGATTCCTCCGAATTAATGAATGACCGGTTTCCCGTTCAAGTATGTACACGCACCTTATTTGGATGACCGTGGAAGTACCAGTGGCTATATAGTAGCCCCACTGTCAAACTCCTAAGGCTAAGTAAAAGTGTTAAAGCAATATAGTCCGATTGCCTTCTTCGCTGCGCTATCACCTCATCAAACGGACCAAGACGTTGGATCAAGTGTGAGTACGCGCTTTACCGAACACCCCCGCATTATATGCATGGGGGCTGAAGCCGACGACTGCAAACTTTCAGGTTATATACATACATACATAAACAGCCGCACAGGAGGCACTATAATACTTTATTGGCAAAAGTATAGATACAGCCTTTATAATCAAAATAGCATTGTTTTTACAATCAAGATACATGTCACTAGAACACGGTACTCTTTGAGCACTGGGACTCTATTAAACGGGCACCTTCCAGGACTTCTTCAAAATAGTGCTCGGGCGAGTTCTGACCCCGGGCGGACCCCGGGTCGCAACAGTAGTGGCCTCCATCCCCGCCCAGTATGTTTTAACACGGGCAAGAGCCATACACGCACCCTCTATGCATGCCGACCTCTTGATAGCGTCGATATGCGACATGACACGAAGAAATCGTTGCACTAAACCAAAATAACTATTCGGACTTGGTTCGTTCGGCCAAAGATGATCCACCACAGACGTCATGGCAAGCCCGTACAACCTATGGAGCTCGGCCCACTTGGCCATGTCCTCATTCAATAGCAGCGGATGCCTTGGATTACTTAACTGCGACCAGAACAATCTTTCCACCTGATGGTCTTTCTGATCAATGAAATACTCGGTCGCGTCAGTAGCACTTTTTGCTAAATCCAGGTATGCGTCTGTTGAACTCCACAATTGATCGAAGGGGGCATACTTAGGATCAGCGAACTTTGTCCGTAATAAGAAGGGCTTCCTAGCCGTCATATATCCGGCTTGACGAAGCTCCTCCCGCGCCGCTCTGATTTCAGAGTGTGTCTCCTTGGCTGCCTCCAAGGCCTTCTTCAGGTTGGCCGTCTTTGCTTGGCTTTCCCTTTCAAGGAGCTCATAGCGACTGGCAGCATTCTGCAGCTCAACAACCATTTTGGCTATTTTGTCTTCGCTCTGGCGATGAGCAGCCTGTTCAGCATTTAAATCTTCGGCCACCTTTAGGGCGCCCGCATCACTTCTCTTGGCTTGTTCCTTGGCTCGGGCAAGTTCCACCCGAAGGGTCTCCACGGCGGCATCTCCATCTGCAGTCAAAGCATATTATAGATACTAGCATCATGCTCCTTTAAAGATTTGCTGACCACCAAAATGTACATACCTTGTGCCTCGTCAAGCCGCTTGTTCACAAGCGTGATGTCGGCATCTGCCACGTCAAGCTGCTGCCTCAATTCAGCAAAATCAGTAGTCCGGTCAGCCGTCGGACCCTCAGCCACCTGCACATGAAAGCAGCAGGATCATTACCTGGGACTATGATCCTCTGTTTGCCACTTCTGGATGGCAACCATAGTCTCAGGGGCTACTATATATACAGAGCACACCTAGCGTGTGCGGTACAGTCAAATATATTTATATTACTTTGCGTACCTCAAAGCCTCTTAACAGGCTCGTCTCATTCAGCCCGCTTTTGGCGGATGAGATCCTCTCAACCACCGTACCCATTAAGGTATGATGTGCCTCTGAGATAGCCGCTTGCTCCAGAAGATCCATCAATTTGTCTGGTTTTACACCGCCCATGCCCGGGCTCTTTTTGTTGCCCTCCTTAGGAGCCGAATACTCCGGACTTTGGGCGGCTGAAGAGTTACCTTCTGGCCTTTGCGGATCAGGAGAAATTCTCCGTGACGACACCTCGGGGTTATCCGCCCATGAGGCGGGGACGCAGGAGGAGGCGTTTTGCTCTCCACAATATCCGGAAGAAGATCCCCTGAAGACGAACATTGTCGAGAAGGGCTATGAGTCAGACTGCAAAAGATATGTCTCGCTCATTGTTCTCAGAGATAAAGCAGGATATATTTACCAAAGTGCTATGGTTCACTTACAGCTCGGTTGATGGTTGGCCCCCTTGCGGGCGCTGTGCGGTAAGAATGCCGTCCAGGGCAGGGCCCCCTGGCAAAGGTTTCTTCCCTCGTTTGGAAGCCTCCGCGTCCAAATCTTCAGGAGCGCCCCTTTTCTTCCCGCGGGGAGAGGGCATTCTAGATTCGCCTCCTTGATCATCCTCCTTCATGGAGGCACTAATTCCCCCGGTATCGATGGGTAATGTATGAAGACCGTTTTCGGCTTCTCTTTTCCTCCCCTCGTCCTCTCCCGATGGCACTTGATAGGGTGCGCCAACCAGTATCCTAGCTAGTACAGGATTCGGCGAACCTTCAGGAAGAGGGGCCGAACAGCTGATCCTCTTCGCCTTTCTTATCCAGTCCTGGGCGAGGGCAATTTTTCAGAATGATGTTGTGACAAATGTAAAGACAACATTTTTGGTCCAAGAATTACTTGGGTATCTGGACAGTTGCAGTTGAGACCCGCATCCTCGATGGTGTCCGGACACTTTATTCGTGATCCGAAGAATAATCCATACATTCCTTCGAGCGTCACGCCGAAGAAGTGCTGAATAGTTCGCGGTCCTTCCGGGTTGAACTCCCACATACGGAGAGATCGGCGTTCGCATGGCAGGACCCGATGAACTAGCATTACTTGCATCACTTTGACGAGACTGACATCCCTCTTGAGGAGATCTCGAATGCGGCTTTGCAATGATGACACGTCATTTACTGGCCCCATTCCAGCCCTTTGTTGACCCATGACGCCAGTTGGGTGGAGGGCCCGGGTGGAAGGCTGGGGCGGCCGCCCGCTTTGTACCTCGGGGTGCTGTGATGTAAAACCACTCCTATTGCCATAAGTCGGACACCTCTGGGAAGGAGCCCTTTGGCCATACGGCGTCGGCACCTTTACTTATTATAGAGCCTCCGCACTCCGCGTGTCGCCCGTCGATCATCTACGGCCTCACATTAAAGGTCTTGAGCCATAATCCGAAGTGTGGGGTAATGCGGAGGAAGGCCTCACACACGATGATAAACGACGAGATGTGAAGGATGGAATCTGGAGCTAGATCATGAAAATCTAGCCCGTAATAGAACATGAGCCCTCTTAAGAAGGTATCAAGACTAAAGCCAAGCCCTCGAAGGAAGTGAGAAACAAATATGACACTCTCGTTGGGTTCGGGAGTGGGGATAACTTGCCCTGGAGAAGGTACCCTGTGGGGGATTTCGGCGGTCAGATACCTAGTCTCCCTAAGCTTCTTGGTGTCCTCCTCTGTGACAGAATAGGCCATCCACCGACCTCGAAGGTTGGATCTAGACATGATTGAAGGTCCGAAGCGCTTAGCATGAACCTTGGGTGTTGGAACTCGGGGTAGGGGAAGAGAAGGATTTGGCGTGGAAAGAAAAGGACGGGTCTGGACCTCTTTATAAAGAGGGTGAATATCAAGCGTCCTCCGCGTGGCCGTTTGGAACTTCCCTAAAACCGAGGAGTCATATTAATAGCACAATTAGGTTACCCTCGCCCTATTAATGAGAATCCCATGATAAGGGGGACACGATCTCTGCTTCGACAAGATGTACCAATAAAACCGTCTCACAATACGTGCGGTAGCAGGCTGGGAAAAAAAGGTTCGTATAAACACCGGGCCGCGGCGTGATGTCACGCTATGAAAAGTTGTCAGCGGATTAGATTGTTGGAATATTGTACTCTCTACAGTGGTATGTGGAATTTGTTTTGCAGAGCCTGACACGATCCTCGTGTTCAAAATCTTCTATGGAGTCTTCGGAGAAGGAACCCGCCTTGCAATGCCGAACACAATCTGCATGCCGGACTCATCGTCATTGAAGCCTGGTTTAGGGGCTACTGAGGGAGTCCTGGATTAGGGGGTCCTCGGACAGCTAGACTATATACTTTGGCCGGACTGTTGGACTATGAAGATATAAGATTGAAGACTTCGTCCCGTGTCCGGGTGGGACTCTCCTTTGCGTGGAAGGCAAGCTTGGCAGATATGTAGATCTCCTTCTCTGTAACCGGCTCCGTGTAACCCTAGCCTCCTCCAGTGTCTATATAAACCGGAGGGTTTAGTCCGTAGGACAAGATGAATCATGATCATAGGCTAGCTTCTAGGGTTTAGCCTCTGCGATCTCGTGGTAGATCAACTCTTGTAATACTCATATCATCAAGATCAATCAAGCAGGAAGTAGGGTATTACCTCCATCAAGAGGGCTCGAACCTGGGTAAACATTGTATCCCATGCCTCCTGTTACCATTAGCCTTAGACGCACAGTTCAGGACCCCCTACCCAAGATACGCCGGTTTTGACACCGACAGTCATCAACCCTTACCTTGTGGAAGTGCTGCAACACCCTCAAGCCATTGAGATGCGTGAGGGGGTGCTGCACATCCGCGATGTTGAGGGACCAAAGAATACTGGAAGCATGGAGACGAGACTCGAAGCAAGTGAGCAACAAGTTTTCAAGTGCCAAGGGATGGTGGAACATGGACTCAACGCAAATCACATGATGGTCGCGGAGTTCACCAACAATCACAAGCTGGATGCCAAGAACATCAGGGAGGCCATCTTCAAGCTGCTTGAGAAAATCGAGCACATCTAGGCCCAGATCTATGACCTGGAAAACCAAAACTATGAGTATGAATATAGATTCAAGAGGATGGGTTTGGCTGCAGAATTAAGGATCCCAGAGACTCGTTCAACTTTCTATGATGTTGAGCCTATGCCTTGGAAGATGGACATCAAGCCTACATCATCAACAACTCCATCATCACCACTTCTGAAGAAAGAGACATAAATACATGGGTATGGGCACTCACCTTGGCAACTGCCAAGCTTGGGGGAGGTGCCCCGGTATCGTATCACTATCACATGTCTACTTTTATCGTTTTTCTTAGTTCGGTCCTTTTGGTTATATCTTGATCTAGTAGAATAAATTTTTAGTATGATCTAGCTTTGAGTTTTGTTTTGATATCTATCTATGTAATCGAGTCCGTGAGTTATATATAATAAAGAGTAGTTTTGAGTTGAGGGCTTTGCTATCTTGCTATGATCTTCAGGGAATTAAAGAAAGAATAAAACAAAAAGATCATACTGATCTTATGGAGAGTAATGACTTCACAAATAAAGAGTATGATGAATAAAAGTTGCTGAGAGTTGACAAACATAGTTTTGGTCATCATTGCAATTAATAGGAAGTAATAAAGAAACAGAGGTTTTCACATATAAATATACTATCTTGGCCATCTTTTGTGATTGTGAGAATTCATTAAAATATGACATGCTAACAGTTATGCAGGATGTTGCTAACGCGACACTACGATCAGAGACCCTTCGATGAAACTATGTGGGATGCAATAATCGCAAATGTCGGTGTAAAAAACCGTCAAAAAAGTGTAAAAAGTTTGCGATGATAGATGCATCAAACACGGTTCAGATTTTTGGTGCGTGTGCGATTCAGGGCATACAGTTCAGTTCAATTAACTATTTGCAATGAAGGTGAACAAAAGAAACGTGCTGCCAGATGAAGGCGTGTGCAATGTAGAGCATACGGTTCACTCGATGAACTATTTGCGATGAGGTGGAACAACAGAAACGGGAAGCTAGATGAAGGTGTGTGTGATATACGACATACAGTTCACTCAGATGAACTGTTTGCGTTGAGACAAGAGAACAAAAAAGGTTCAACTTAACAAGATGTGTGTGATACAGGGCAAACATGTCTGTAATTGGAAATGTGTGAGAAGACCGATAACAACATAGACGATTCCTATTAACAAGCCGTGTGTGTTGTGAGCAAATGATTGCTAGTATACAATTGTCGGTGATTTATGAAATCATCACCAACGGGCTCCATTGTTCAGTCCATGTGCGATGTGATTTGCGCTGTCTACAGAACATATATATACTTAAAAAGACAACATTGTATAACCAAATTAAGCATACAATTACACAAGTGACTACACACATAACATTTTCACACACCAAAGTAAGCAATTACATGCATACTAAACTAGGAGAGAGGAGGATCTAATCATCTACTTCTTGTTGCAATGACGCTTGCCATTGCTCTGCTTCCGGCTGGATCCCTAGCCGTTTAGGGTAAGGAGGCAGTTCCTCATGTCAACGATCTGCCTGTACATGTCGTAGCACGTGTACGCCTCCTTGGCCGCGTACACAACATGAGCTTTGTTGAGTTTCTCCATCCAGGCCGAGTGCCAGGCACACTTGTCCTTGTTGCCGGAATCCTTGATGTCTCTGTAGTAGGGGTCGATGATGGCCTCAGCAAGGTGAACCAATGAGTCCTTCTCATGCTCCTTGCTGCCCCAGATCTTGTATTGGCCCTGGATGTTGACAAGATTCTGGCAGGTGATGCCCGAATTCTTGAGCACCTTGACATTGTTGGTGATGTCCACCGTAGCAACCATGTAGTGGGGGCTATTGAAAAACCTGGCGAAACGCTTGCAAGGCCTGTGGCCAGGCAGTAGTGGTAGACGAGGATGTGGTTGCGCATGCACATATGGGCGACGACGACCTTGGGACGAGACCCGACAAGAGTGCGGGCGTACTCGAGGTCGAACCCGACCACCTTGTACTTCTCCTCGGCACAACAGCTCCATGATGTGGATGGAGTACTCCACCAAGACCGGGTTGTTGGTATACACCACCGAGAGCTCCGTGAACCTTTGACGGGTGTGCACCACAGCATGCATGGTGAACTGCTGCTCGTCGTCGGCAGCCACTCGAAGCGTCATTGGAGACACGCAGGATACCCTCTAAGAACTTGTCATGGTGGATGTGCTTCTTGCAATGGTGGGGCGTGATCGAAAGGTTGAAGAGGCACAAGAGGCTTAAATGGACGCTGTAACAAATGGGGTCCATCCAACCTGTAATTGTCACGTCTTGTCACGGTGTTCATAGCGGAGGATTCCAGTGCACGTTTGACAACACCAGACCGCAGTTTGACCACACATGGGCTCGAAGAGGCGCCAAATGTATCGTCGATGAGCCTGTTCCCGCGCTACCGTGCAGTTTAGTGTGCAAACTTCCCTCCCGGCTTGGTTTGCCACGCGTCGCCTAGAAGCGGGACAAATCATGGGCGTTTATTGGCAAAAAGCATTGTAAAAATGAAGTGTGTGGAATAACTTCGGTCATAAGTTTACTTGTGGGTGATGAGGTCAAAGTTACACAGAAGGGTGATTATGGACACTCGAGTGCGATAATTAATTATGCACTCTACAGGGCACACGGTGGAAGAAACCAACTATGTGCAATAATGTCGAAGATCGCGTAGTCGAGTTTGCTATACATATCATGTGTTGTGAGATCAACAAGGTAAACAGATTTGAGAATGGTTAATAAAATCAAATATAAGACCATTGCATACTAAAGTCAAAATAGTGCTACCAATATACAAGTCTCATATGATGCCATTTCAACGATTGTTCCACAAAAGCTCGAAATATTACGAGGTTCAAATTCCAGAGTTATAGGGCTCAAATTTGAAGATTACAAGGTTCAAACTGATATTAGAAATGAAATTCAGCTCATCAGCTGCAAACGCTCATGCTGATCCGCTAAACATTTATATCAGAGAGGTTCCAACTAATATTACCACTTCTAAGTCTGGTTTCGAAACCTCACAACTTTTGCAAAGGGGTCAGCCACTGAGAATCATGTATGGGGTTGACACAACAAGTTCCGATTACTCTGTCATCTGAAGTTCCAAAATGAAATTAAGAATTTTTGGAGCCTATTCCATTCTACCGCAGGTGCCGACGCTAATCAACAAACAATTCATTTTTTTGAAATAAATGTAGGGAAAACCTCATTACCTTCAGCACCCTTGCTCTGACAACAAAGAACCTGGCGAATATAGTCTCCGGTAAGGTCCCTTGGTAGGAGTTCAAAGTAATTTCTGAGATATGCAGATCTAGGCATTCGATGTGATTGTTATATTGTATCACATTATCCACCACTGGGCCCAATCTTATCCGCAAAATAAGAAAATGTGTTAGTGCCTAGATGCAGTTTTGAACACTACTATAGGCCTATTTGGTTTGCAGGATTTGTAAAATGCACTAACATGGCATCTTCGATCTGGCATGATTAACATGGGCATTGACATGCCATCTTCGATCTTCACAAGATGTTGGAGTGGATGAAAAGTTCCCTAAGAAAACTAGTACAGATGAATCCAAAGGAGATATGCATATGGATTGTAACCATATGGATCAAGCATTGTCATTGTAAACTTGGAAAAGGAGACATGTATGTATTGAAATTCTCCAAAATAATCCTTTAGAAATCATAGTACATTTTCATTGTAAACTTGGAAAAAGGCGTCACAAATTGAACTCCCTTATGGTTAACATTTAACAGGAAAGGAACATCACCTCGATATATAGCCTCTCTAGGCACGGAAAGCATCTCAGAAATTGACAACTTGCTCCAGGTTGGGGCTGATAGAATCTAGTGCCAAGACCTTCATTGTGCGCAGTTTCGCGGTCAAGCTTGCCGGAATCATTTTTTGAATGACAGACAAACAAACATCTTCAAAATTAGAAATAATCTTAATTTGTAGAAGGATAGGTAAAAGGCGGCTATTGTACCTGAACGGGTGTGGATCCAATAACAAGTTCAAAGTATTTTTCAAACGAGTAGCCGAGCACTGTCAATTTCGGCGAAGAATGACATTGATTCTTGTCGGACCTACTTGATCAAGTACGCGTAATCTATCAAGTGCAGGTGTGTCCTCAGTGACCATACCGTGGTACACATCTTGTGATGTCTTCCTGCCGAACCAACAACACACATAAATAGTCCGGAGAGTCATGGAGGTGATTTGGAATGTACTCAACCCATTGCTCGCCTGAAGATGAAGGTACTTGAGTGCAGTACAGCCACAGAGTAGGTGCTTCATGTCACCGTTTGAGAGGCAGATGGTGACGAGCTTGAGGTGCTTCAGTCGTGGTAGAATAAGAGCGGGCGCGTCATTAAGGGCAGATGACAATTCCTGAACTTGGCGACATGCAGTGTGGGCGCGAGGTGGAGCGCGGATGTTGGAAGTGAGCGCATATGCCCATCATCAAAAGTGAGCTCCTCGAGCTGATCTAGGGCGTGGGATCAGAACCAGCCGTCAAGCTTGGCTCGGTCCCTGCCGTTGGAATGGAACTTGCCCATTCTAAGGCCTCTGGTTGGGCCAAGGTCACTACCGAGGATCTTGGAGAACGCATCCAAGCTTTTGCGATAGCCATGGTAGAGCTCATGGGTGTCGATGAGGTCGAGAGGGTTGGACTTCCATATGGGGTGCCACTGCCGGGAAAGGACGGTTGTCCGTGCCCCACATTTGATTGGGAGGAGGGAGATGATGACTGTCAACATATCATCGGGGAGGCTACTGATGAAGTCTAGGCCTGCTGGAGTCACTTGTGGTTCTAGCTCGCCCCGCCTCCGCTTGTTGGCAACCCTGTTCACCATGTCTGGAGTCTCCTTGTCAGCGGCACTTTCTGATAGAAATGAGAGTACAGGGAATATTCAGTTAAAACAGGGCAATAGAAAAGTGTAGTGGTAACTAGAAGTTATTATATAGGAATATAGTAAGGAAAGGGAATAACAACTGGTTGCTTAAATACTACACAATTCATTTGACATTGCTGGGTAAGTCAACATGTAGATAGTTGGAAAGAAAACTTACTTCGAACAAAGACTGGACGAATGATTTTGTCGGGGAAGTTAGCATATATCTCATGACTAGGCACTTTTATGTGCAATGCCATTTCAGTGCCAGCTTTCAGTAAATAAAACTTAGAAAATTCTTTCCAAAAGACAGCGCCAAAATAGGAGTCACCACCTTCATCAAGTCTTATAATAGCAACGATTGTAATTTCATGTTTTGTGTGCAGTATGACATCCGTGCAGCCTGGATCTATGTAAAGGGAAGAATTGTGCACTACATAATCTGTTGCATAGCAAGGGACGTGCTGCAGAAAATGGTAGGATTGTTAAAGAAAATATGCTAACATGCAAATATGGGCCCAAATTGAAAGAACTATACATCAGTTGAAATCGAAGGACAAAAATCTATAATTAATCAGAGAGGGTAAACATGATGTCATGGAAATATGAGAGTAATCGAAAGAACAATACATCATTAATTTGCCTAGTATAGAAAGAAGAGGGGGGGAATACCCTTTGACGTATGTGGTGCATGTGGCACCTTTTATCCAAATGTAGCAACATTTAGAATATGTTCAGGAAAGTAGGCTGTGCCAACCGAGATTGGGTGCGATTGAACATACCGCGCACATACTCAAGTCATCTAGTATGGTGAGATGGAGTCCCTGGCGGAGGTCGCAAAGTCCTGATGTGTCGGTGCACTATACACTCTATGAATAAAAGAAAACCCTCAAATCAGCTCTAATAAAAATGAATTGACGGTGATTTCCGCCGGGTAATTAAAGGAGGCAGATGAACTGGGATAAGAGATGAGATAATAACTCATTAAATTAGTTACCTCGTCGTCCATGAGAAAGAACCCTCATTACGGCAGATTCCCTAACCGAACTGAGCTGGGTCGACCACGAGCAGTGTCGAGAAAGTCGATGGTGATAGGCCGCTACTACCTCTTGAGCTCGCGTTGGTTTTCCCTTGAAGAGGAAAGGGTGATGCAGCAAAGTAGCTTAAGTATTTCCCTTAGTTTTGATAACCAAGGTATCAATCCAGTAGGAGACGACGCACACGTCACCGAATACCTGCAGAAACAATCAAGAACTTGCACCCAACGCGATAAAGGGGTTGTCCAGCCCTTCACGGTCACTTGCAAAAGTGAGATCTAATAGAGATAGATAAATGTTAAAGTAAAAATTTCTGGTATTTTTGGTTTATAGATCGGAAAGTAAAGATTGCAAAACAGTATATCGGAAACTAGCAGGATGTAAACGAGATTCAATATAATGGAAAGGAGACCCGGGGGCCATAGGTTCCACTAGTGGCTTCTCTCGAGATAGCAAGTATTACAGTGGGTGAACAAATTACTACTGAGCAATTGGTAGAAAAGCGCATAGTTATGACGATATCTAAGGCAATGATCATGAACATAGGCATCACGTCCATGTCAAGTAGACTGACTCCTGCTTGCATCTACTACTATTACTCCACACATCGACCTCTATCCAGCATGCATCTAGAGTATTAAGTTCATAAAGAACAGAGTAACACATTAAGCAAGATGACATGATATAGAGGAATTAACTCAAGCAATATGATGAAAACCCTTTCTTTTTATCCTCGACGGCAACAATACAATACATGCATTGCTGCCCCTACTATCACTAGGAAAGGACGCTGCAAGATTGAACCCAAAGCTAAGCACTTCTCCATTTGCAAGAAATGTCAATCTAGTAGGCCAAACTAAACCGATAATTCGACGAGACTTGCAAAAGATATCAAATCATGCATATAAGAATTCGGAGAAGAACCAAATAATATTCATAGATAATCTTGATCATAAATCCACAATTCATCGGATCTCGGCAAACACTCCGCAAAAGAGTATTACATCGAATAGATCACCCTGAACATCGAGGAGAACATGGTATTGAGAATCAAAGAGAGAGTAGAAGCCATCTATCTAATAACTATGGACCCGAAGGTCTGCGGTAAACTAATCACGCTTCATCAGAGAGGTAATGGTGTTGATGTAGAAGACCTCCGTGATCGAATCCCCCTCCGACAGGACATCGGAAAAGGCCCCAAGATGGGATCTCACGGGTACAGAAGGTTGCGGCGGTGCAAAAGTGGTTTCTTGGCTCCCCCTGATGTTTTTAGGGTGTAAGAGTATATATAGGCGAAGGAACTAGGTCAGGGAAGCTACGAGGGGCCCATGAGGGTGCAGGGCGCGCCCTACCCCCCTGGGCATGCCCTCCTGCCTCGTGGCTGCCTCGTTGCGTCTCCGACTTCATCTCCAAGTCTTCTTGTTTGATTTCGGTCCAAGAAAGATCATCACAACGGTTTCATTTTGTTTGGACTCCGTTTGGTATTCCTTTTCTGCAAAACTCAAAAATAGGCAAAAAACCAGAAACTGGCACTAGGCCCTCAGTTAATAAGTTAGTCCCAAAAATAATATAAAATAGCATATAAATGCCTATTAAACATCCAAAACATATAATATAATAGCATGGAACAATAAAAAAATTTAGATACATTGGAGACGTATCAAGCATCCCCAAGCTTAATTCCTGCTCGTCCTCGAGTAGATAAATGATAAAAACAAATTTTTTGATGTGGAATGCTACCTAACATATTTATCCATGTAATTTTATTTATTGTGGCATGACTGTTCAGATCCAAAAGATTCAATACAAAAGTTTAATATTGACATAAAAACAATAATACTTCAACCATACTAACAAAGCAATCATGTCTTCTCAAAATAACATGACCAAAGAAAGCTATCCCTACAAAATCATACAGTCTGGCTATGCTCTATCTTCATCACACAAAATATTTAAATCATGCACAATCCCGATGACAAGCCAAGCAATTGTTTCGTACTTTTGATGTTCTCAAACTTTTTCAACTTTCATGCAATACAGGAGCGTGAGCCATGGACATAGCACTATAGGTGTAATAGAATGGAGGTTGTGGAGAAGACAAAAAGGAGAAGATAGTCTCACATCAACTAGGCGCATCAATGGTCTATGGAGATGCCCATCAATAGATATCAATGTGAGTAAATAGGGATTGCCATGCAACGGATGCACTAGAGCTATAAGTGTATGAAAGCTCAAAAAGAAACTAAGTGGGTGTGCATCCAACTTGCTTGCTCACGAAGACCTAGGGCATTTGAGGAAGCCCATCGTAGCCAAGTTCTATAATGAAAAATTCCCACTAGTATATGAAAGTGACAACATAGGAGACTCACTATCATGAAGATCATGGTGCTACTTTGAAGCACAAGTGTGGTAAAAGGATAGTAGCATTGCCCCTTCTCTCTTTTTCTCTCATCTTTCGTTTTTTTTTTGTTTTTTTGGGCCTTCTCCTTTTTTTGTCCTCTTTTTTTATTTTTTTTATTTTTCGTCCGGAGTCTCATCCCAACTTGTGGGGGAATCATAGTCTCCATCATCCTTTCCTCACTGGGAAAATGCTCTAATAATGAAGATCATCACACTTTATACTTTACAACTCAAGAATTACAACTCGATACTTAGTACAAAATATGACTCTATGTGAATGCCTCCGTCAGCGTATCGGGATGTGCAATGATTCAAGAGTGACATGTATGAAAAAATTATGAACGGTGGCTTTGGCACAAATACGATGTCAACTACATGATCATGCAAAGAAAAATGACAATAATGGAGCGTGCCATAATAAACATAACGGTGGAAAGTTGCATGGCAATATATCTTGGAATGGCTATGGAAATGCCATAATAGGTAGGTACGGGGGCTTTTTTGAGGAAGGTATAAGGTGGGTGTAAGGTATCGAAGAAAATTGCACGACACAAAAGAGGCTAGCAATGGTGAAAGGGTGAGAGTGTGTATAATCCATGGACTCAACATTTGTCATAAAGAACTCACATACTTATTGCAAAAATCTATTAGTTATCAAAACGAAGTACTACGCGCACGCTCCTAGGGGGGTAGATTGGTAGGAAAAGACCATCGCTCTTCCTCGACCGCCACTCATAAGGAAGACAATCAATAAATAAATCATGCTCCAACTTCATCACATAATGGTTCACCATACGTGCATGCTACGGGGATCAAAAACTTTAACAGAAGTATCTCTCAAATTCACACCTACTCTACTAGCATGACTCTAATATCACCATCTTCATATGTCAAAACAATCATAAAGAATCAAACTTCGCATAGTGTTCAATGCACTTCATATGAAAGTTTTTATTATATCCATCTTGGATGCCCATCAGATTAGGAATAAATTTATAACAAAAGCAAATTACCATGCTGTTCTAAGAAACTCTCAAAATAATATAAGTGAAGCATGAGTTCAACAATTTCTATAAAATAAAACCACCGCCATGCTCTAAAAAGATATAAGTGCAGCACTAGAGCAATATTGTAGATCAAAAGATATAACTGAAGCACATAGAGTATTCTAATAAATCACAATTCATGCGTATCTCTCCCAAAAGGTGTGTACAGAAAGGATGATTGTGGTAAACTAAAAAGCAAAGACTCAAATCATGCAAGACGCTCCAAGCAAAACATATATCATGCGGTGAATAAAAAAATAGCCTCAAGTGAAGTTACCGATAGAAGAAGACGAAAGAGTGGATGCCTTCCGGGGCATCCCCAAGCTTAGGCTCTTGCCACTCCTTATTCCAAAGTCCATCAAATCCTTACCCAAAACTTGAAAACTTCACAACACAAAACTCAACGGAAAATCTGATAAGCTCCATTAGTATAAGAAAATAAATCACCACTTTAAGGTTTGTTGTGAACTCATTCTTTATTTATATAGGTGTAATATCTAATTTATTCCAACTTCTCTATGGTTCATACCCCCCGATACTACTCATAGATTAATCAAAATAAGCAAAGGACACGCGAAAACATAATCTATCAAAAACAGAACAGTCTGCAGTAATGTGTAACTTTCTAATAATTATGTAACTCCAAAAATTCTGAAATAAACTGGTGGACGTGATGAATTTGTCTATTAATCTTCTGCAACAAGAATCAATGTAAAATCGCTCTTCTATAAAAAACGACAGCTAATCTCGTGAGCGCAAAGTTTCTGTTTTTTTACAGCAAGATCACATTAACTTTCACCCAAGTCTTCTCAAAGGTTCTACCTGGCACAAACACTAACTAAAACATAAAACCACATCTAACCAGAGGCTAGATGAATTATTTATTACTAAACAGGAGCAAAAAGATAAGAACAAAAATAAAATTGGGTTGCCTCCCAACAAGTGCTATCGTTTAACGCCCCTAGCTAGGCATAAAAACGCGAATGGATCTAGGTATTGCCATCTTTAGTATGCAATCCATAAGTGGATCTCATAATATATTCATAAGGCAATTTCATTTTCATCCTAGGAAAGTGTTCCATGCCTTTCCATAATGTAAATTGGAATTAATGCTTCCTTCTTTCATATCAATAATTGCACCAATCGTTCTAAGGAAAGGTGTACCAAGAATAATAGGACATGTAGGATTGCAATCTATATCAAGAACAATGAAACCTACAGACACATAATTCCTAGTTGCAACAATAACAACATCATTAATCCTTCCCATATGTTTCTTAATGGTGGAATCCGCAAGACGCAAATGTAAAGAACAATCATCAAATTCACGGAAACCTAGCACATCACATAATGTTTTTGGAATCATGGAAACACTAGCACCCAAATCACAGAAAACATAACATTCATAATATTTAATCTTAATCTTAATAGTAGGTTCCCTCTCATCATAAAGTTTTCTAGGGATAGAAACTTCTAGTTCAAGCTTTTCTTTAAAAGATTGCATCATAGTATCAACGATATGTTTAGTAAAAGCTTTGTTTTGATTGTAAGCATGAGGGCAATTTAACACGGATTGCAACAAGGAAATATAATCTATTAAAGAACAATTATCATAATTAAATTGCTTGAAATCCAAAGTAATGGGTTCATTGCTACTTAAAGTCTTGACCTCTTCAATCCCACCTTTATCAATATTTGCATCTAGATCTAAAAACTCCGAATCATTGGGACGCCTTTTAACTAAAGTTGACTCATCTCCAGTCCTATCTTTATCAAGATTCATATTGGAAAACAAATATTTAATAGGAGTCACATCAATCACTTTTAGATCTTCATCATTGTTATCATGAAAACTAGAAGAACACGCTTTTACAAACCAATCTTTTTTAGCACGCATCTTAGCGGTTCTTTCTTTGCACTCATCAATTGAAATTCTCATGGCCTTGAGAGACTCATTGATATCACGCTTATGTGGAATAGATCTAAGTTTCAAAGAATAAACATCAAGAGAATATCTATCCACGTTCCTAGCCAACTCTTCAATCTTAAGCAATTTTTCTTCAATCAAAGCATTGAAATTCTTTTGCGAACTCATAAATTCTTTAACACTATTCTCAAAATCAAAGGGCATCTTATTAAAATTTCCGTAAGAATTATTGTAGGAATTACCATAATTATTAGAGGAATTACTAGGAAACGGCCTAGGATTAAAATTGCCTCTATACCCGTTGTTACCAAAATTGTTCCTACCAACAAAATTCACATCCATAGATTCATTCTTATTCTCAATCGAAGTGGACAAAAGCATGTCATTAGGATCATAAGAAGCACTTTTATTAGCAAATAATTCATAAGTTCATCCATCTTTCCACTCAAAACAATAATCTCTTCAATCGCATGAACGTCTTTACTAGTGGATCTTTCGGTGTGCCATTGGGAATAATTAACCATAATATTATTTAGGAGCTTAGTAGCCTCTCCTAAAGTGATTTCCATAAAAGTACCTCGCGCAGCCGAATCTTGAAGATTTCTAGAAGCAAAATTCAATCTAGCATAATTATTTTGTATAATCATCCACAAATTCAAACCATGTGTAGGGCAATTACGTATCATCAATTTCATCCTCTCCCACGATTGTGCAACATGCTCATGATCAAGTTGCTTAAAGTTCATAATATCATTCCTAAGGGAGATGATCTTAGCGGGAGGAAAATACTTAGAGATAAAAACATCTTTACATTTATTCCATGAATCAATACTATTTTTAGGCAAAGATGAGAATCAAGTTTTAGCACAATCTCTAAGCGAAAATGGAAATAGCTTCGATTTAACAATATCATTATCCACATCTTTCTTCTTTTGCATATCGCACAAATCAACGAAATTGTTTAGATGGGATGCGTCATCTTCACTAGGAAGGCTAGAAAATTGACCTTTCATAACAAGATTTAGCAAAGCGGCATTAATTTCACAAGATTCAACATTGGGAGTTTGAGCAATCAGAGTGCTAATAAAATCATTGTTGTTGGTATTGGAAAAGTCACACAATTTATTATTATCTTGAGCCATCGTGACAAAGCAACCAATCCAACACACAAGAACACAAGAAGCAATCGAAAAGAGCCGAACCGAAGAGGGGCGAAGAAAAGGCAAAGGTTTTCGAAAATCATTTTCGAAGTGGGAGAGAGGAAAACGAGAGGCGAATGGCCAATAATGTAATGCAAGGGAGAAGAGTTTATGATGAGTACTTAGTCTGGCTTGACTTGACGTAGTTCTCTCTAGCAACGGCGCCAGAAATCCTTCTTGCTACCTCTTATGCTTGTGTTTGTTTTCCCTTGAAGAGGAAAGGGTGATTCAGAAAAGTAGCATAAGTATTTCCCTCAGTTTTGAGCACAAAGGTATCAATCCAGTAGGAGACGACGCACAAGTCACCGAATACCTGCACAAACAATCAACAACTTGCACCCAACGCCATAAAGGTGTTGTCAAGCCCTTCATGGTCACTTGCAGAAGTGAGATCTGATAGAGATAGATAAACATTAAAGTAAATATTTTTGGTATTTTTGGTTTACAGATTGGAAAGTAAAGATTACAAAATATCAGATCGGAAACTAGCAAGATGTAAACAAGATTCAATATAATGGAAAAGAGACCCGAGGGCCATAGGTTTCACTAGTGGCTTCTCTCGAGATAGCAAATATTATGGTGGGTGAACAAATTACTACTGAGCAATTGATAGAAAAGCGTATAGTTATGATGATATCTAAGGCAATGATCATGAACATAGGCATCACATTCGTGTCAAGTAGACCGACTCCTTCCTGCATCTACTACTATTACTCAACACATCAACTGCTATCCAACATGCATCTAGAGTATTAAGTTCATAAAGAACAGAGTAATGCATTAAGCAAGATGACATGATGTAGAGGAATTAACTCAAGAATTATGATAAAAACCCCATCTTTTTATCCTCGATGGCAACAATACAATACGTGCCTTGCTGCCCCTATTGTCACTCGGAAAGGACACCGCAAGATGGAACCCAAAGCTAAGCACTTCTCCTATTGCAAGAAAGATCAATCTAGTAGGCCATACTAAACAGATAATTCGAAGAGACTTGCAAAAGATATCAAATCATGCATATAAGAATTCAGAGAAGAACCAAATAATATTCATAGATAATCTTGATCACAAATCCACAATTCATCGGATCTTGGCAAACACACCGCAAAAGACTATTACATCAAATAGATCTCCCAGAACATCGAGGAGAACATGGTATTGACAATCAAAGAGAGAGAACAATCCATCTATCTAATAACTATGGACCCGAAGGTCTGTTGTAAACTACCCACGCTTCATCGAAGAGCAATGGTGTTGGTGTAGAAGCCCTCCATGATCGAATCCCCCACCGGCAGGATGTCGGAAAAGGCCCCAAGATGGGATCTCACGGGTACAGAAGGTTTCAGTGGTGCAAAAGTGGTTTTGTGGCTCCCCCAGATGTTTTTATGCTATAAGAGTATATATAGGCGAAGGGACTAGGTCAGGGGAGCTACAAGGGGCCCATGAGGGTTGGGGGCACGCCCTACCCCCCTGGGCGCGCCCTCCTGCCTCGTGGTTGCCTTGTTGCATCTTAGACTTCATCTCCAAGTCTTCCGGTTTGCTTTCGTTCCAAGAAAGATCATTGTGAAGGTTTCATTCTGTTTGGACTTCGTTCGGTATTCCTTTTCTGCAAAACTCTAAAATAGGCACAAAAAACAGAAACTGGCACTGGGCCCCCGGTTAATAGGTTCGTCCCAAAAATAATATAAGATGGCACATAAATGCCTATTAAACATCCAAAACAGATAATATAAAAGCATGGAATAATAAAAAATTATAGATACATTGGAGACGTATCAGGGGCGGCAAGCGGAAGTGGCGAAATGCGCTGGGGTTTGCTGGTACCTTGGCGGCGATGGCAGGCATCGAGCTAAGTGGTTACCGCCGCGATAGGCGGTGCCATGCATAGACGCGGAGGAGCTGGTGCAGGTGTGAATGGGGACCGAAGGCAGGGGGTGGCGAGTGGGGGTGAGGGTTTTTCTGACGTGGGGATGGCGAGGGTTTTCTTTTTTCTATTTTGAATTGGGTGGTGAGGGTTTTCTTTCCCACAAAGAATTTCGGAGGCAACGGTTTGCTAGAGCCAACCCTGTGTGATGCACACAACGGGCAAAACGAATGTCATTGCACATGGTTCCAATTTTTGGAACCGTGTGTGATTGACGTACTACCTCCATCCTGGTTTATTGGTCCCTTTGTAATTCGTACCAAATTACGACCAAATATTTAATTAAGAAATGTTTATGCATGTCACCAAAAATTATATCATTGAACACTATGTTCAAATAAGGATCCAACAGTATAATTTTTGCTGACCTGCACTAACATTTTGTCAGTTAAATCTTTGGTCAACATTTAACAAAAAATACAAAGGGGACTAATAAACGAGGACGGAGGTAGATTCCATAAACCGAACTGATTGCATCCATATACCGTAGTTAGACATAAGTAAACATAGATTTAACATAGTCAAACATAGATAATAAGCGTACACGTACACAAGCATAGTTCAACAGTCATTAAGCATGGTCAAGCGTACATAGTTCGATCCCACATCTCATCTCACATGCCGGCACGATCTTGAAGCTTCCCCAGGTACTCGGCGTACGAGCCGTGCGCCACCCTGTTAGAATACTTGAAGGAGCCAACGACTCGTCCTCTTTCATGCGCTAGAACACTTTGATACACGTCATGAAGCTTGTGGTTGCAAAATAGGCATCGATAGCCGCCATCCCAGGTCCTAATATGCCTGTTATTCATTCCCGCAAAAAGCTCCCTCAGGATTTGTACCTCCTCTGGACATCTTCATCCTCAATGTCCACATCGTCAGACAGCTCCTATACAAATATAGTAAAAAATGTGGTGTCAAATTAATGGTTACAAACTAATATCTAGCAAACATTTGGCAGTTACCAAAAATTGGCATCAAATCAACGATTACATGTCGTGAAGTAGGATTAGGAATTTATGGCAATTTATTTATACATATCCAGAGATTATGGTTTGATTTTTAAGCACATTCATCTATGTATAGACCAATCTTGAAGAAAATAATGGCACAAACATATGTAGGTCATTTGAAATCAATTGTCAAGTCCTGGCTAGGAATTATTAGCACGAACACTAACCCTAATCGGATTACTAGCAGAAATCATTTCCACAAATGAAACAACTAATCACTTATCAAATGTACCACTCAAACAATCAATACACTACACAGATCTAATGAAACTTACTCAGATTTCATGGATTGGGAGAACATAACCATAGGATTTCTATACTAAAAAGGGGGACATAGGAGTAACCGAAGAAACCCTGGGATCTATTTGACACATAAATGAGTATAGATGACTAACCAGTTGTCCTTCATCGTCGGAGTGATCGTCGGAGTCGTTGCCCGAGTTGTCACCAGAGTCGGTGTGGAACTCCGCCTCCGGTTGTGGAAGCTCGACGCCGTCGACGACGTCAGGTTGCAGCACTAACTCGTCGGCGGTGACGGCAACCACTGTCTCCATCTCCACAACGTGCTCCGGTGCTTTAGGAGGCCCGACGTCGTCACTCCCTCCGATGGGGCGCTACGGCAGCATCCTCATACACTGACGGCTTTGATGACTAAGAGCAGCGTCGAGGATGCAAGCTGAGAGAGGGGATTGTGTGTGTGTGGTGAGGATGGGGGGTGCGGCCGCTTGCGCATGCCATTAATATGGGAGAGCTCTTAATATGGAGTAGTGGGAGAGACGCGGGTAGCAATCAAACCACTTGATCGCCTCCCAATGAGCCTGCGCACCGGACTACTGGCGTGCCTACCGTCGTTTCACATAGCTACTCGCACGCCTCCTGATGACACTGCACAGCGAGCACACCTTCGTCAATTCACACACCTGCACGCACGCCTCCCGATTTGCCTGTGCGGCAGATTGCTCGCAAGCGTCCTGTTGGGGATATAACTACTGACTATAAACCGCCCAGGAGGGGCCAGTTTATGCTCATCCATATTGAAGCCCATGAAGACAAGGAGTATGGCCCTTTACTATTGAAGCCTAGAGGCCTAGAGCCCAAGGGCGGATTAGGGCCCATAGACATAAACCGCCATGAGATATGTAACTTGTGTTGTAGGTTAGGGAAAGGTAGAAACCGAGCTGGACACATGTATGAGCCGGCCTCGGTATTCTGTAAACTGCCGGGCGTTAACCTGTTTATATAAAGGGCCGACCCGGCGGCGGTTCAGGGACACGCAACTACAACTCCAGAGATAGGTAAAGCGGATTTGCTCCCTGCTCATCGAGACCCATCAATTCCACCACAACTGGATCGTAGGCTTTTACCTTCACCGCAAGGGGCCGAACCAGTATAAACTCCCCGTGTCCTTTGTCCGGTTTAACCCCTTTCAGCTAATCTCGCTGTGATGGATCCACGACTAAGTCCTCTCGCTAGGACATCTGACGTGTTAATTCCATGATAGTTGGCACCCACCATGGGGCTATCACACGATGGTTTCGAGTTCTTGAAGGGCAACTTTGAAGGACTCAAGGGATACACGGTTGGCCGGATGTCCAAGAGTCATCGCGGCAAGCTTTACATCGACGACACAGGCTGGGGCCCCGAGGCCGGCTCAATTGAGTATGGGTACCGGGTCCCCTTTGGCGGAATTCACATTTTCATTGGCAAGATCGACGAACCGGGCCCCGAGCCAGACATCTGATCCGACCTCGTCGAGACGGCTCAGCGTGCGAGCCCTGTCCGGGTTCAGCCTGCCATGAAATGTACGTTCGTAGGATTCATCCATGGTGCGGAATCTGAACCGGTGTCCGATGGTGAGATGGTCGTTTACTCAGATGGCGAATCATCCACCGGCGAGACTGAGTCACTATACCAACTACAAGATGGCCAGTTCGGGGGCTTTTCCGATGGCAACAGTATTCTGGACCCCTTTGAACCGCCAAACCGGGTCGCAATTTTCATGGACGGTACACATCCCACATTGCAATATTCAACTACAACAGCAATGACTTCCGGATTGGCAGCAGGGGCAGGAGGCGCCACGCGCCGGCCGGCCCAAGTTATGTCTGGTTTATTGGACGCCTGGACGACACTGTTAACCACAGCGGTTAACCCGAAGACTCAAGATCGGCAGAATGCAGAGGTCATGAAGCTGCGGAATCAGATAACTCAGGCCAAGGAGTACTTGGTGGCTGAGGAAACCAGGATGGCTGATGAATGGGCCGCTGTGGATGCCCAGTCACAGCGGATTCAAGTAGAGAATTACCAGCTCCTGCTGGATCAGAACGCTTTGAATGAGGTGTTAAGGAGGAGGCACCGGTCTCGTCTATCGCCGGTTTATGAAGCAATGAATCTCTTCAACACACCAGGAGTAGGGCCCAGTAATCCAGCAGCAGTAAGCCGGATTGAAGCACCTGGGATAGGAGCGCCAGATTAGCCACGGGTGATAGACCTGCTTCGATGAACAGATAGCCCGCCGCAATACATGCCGACCCTGTCGGGTCACTTCTCCACCCCTTTGGATAATATGATTGCTGCCGCGTCCCGATTGGCAGCTATTTTGATGGATGGCGAGTCTCCAGTGGCGGTCGAGACGCGGCGGGCCAGGGATCTCCTTCAAACGGCCATGGTACAGCAGTAGGCCTATTCATATAGCCGAGACATAATCCATTCAACCCCTTGCCCGAGCAAGAGTTATAGCAGGCACATTGATGAACCGCGTGTGTCAAGCAGTGCGCGGAACCATGACGCCCCTCAAGGGCCTAATCCAGTGCGCGGTGGTATGAATGCTCGGGATGTGGTGAACAACGGTAGAGCGCGTCGGGAGGCAGAGTTAGCAGCACAGTTGGTAGCACAGTACGCGAATCATCAACCCGCTCCGGGTCAACCGACAAGGTCAGTCGAATGAGGACTGGTTTTCAGCTCTTGGAGGGTGTCGTGTCTCACCCCAGCTTTACGTAATGTGCGGTTACCCAAGGATTTCAAGGGTCCACGTAAGGTGCCTAATTACACCGCCGATTTACCCCCCGAGTCATGGGTTGAGAGTTATGAGATGGCGATGGAGATGCTGGATGTGGACAAAGCGGCATGTGCAAAGTACTTCACCATGATGTTGGATGGAACGGCTCGCACTTGGTTAAAAAGTCTGCTTGTTAATTCGGTCGGTTCATGGGACAAGTTGAAGGCCCAGTTTATAGCAAACTTCAAAGACACGTGCAAGCAACCTATATCAATCATGGATCTGGCCGCTTGTGTCCAAGGAGAAGGCGAATCAACAACCCATTGTGTATGCCAGGTTTCAGAAATCTTGCATTTATTAGACCGCATCAATGCTGATTCGGCAATCATAACATTGGAGGGCAATTGCCAGTTTAAGCCGCTGAAATTGAAGTTGGGACGGCTCAAGCATCACTGCGATGACATGGGAACACTCATGTCAGCTTTGGTTAAGTATGCCGATTCTGATAGTACCAAAGATCTCGAGTCTAACGATGAGAAGCCGGAGAAGGGAAAGAAGAATGTCGGCGCAAAAGGACAGCAGCATAACCAGGCAAGCCATGGGAATAACGATAAGTGGAAAGCGGACAATAATTCCGATTTTCTGGCTAACACCAACATACAGGGTAATAATCAGCGCCGTAAGGGTAAAACGCCCCCGCGAGGCAGAGGATCATGTACGAATCTGGAGCGCCTGTTGAACCAGCCCTGCCCAAAGCACAAGACGCAAGAGAAGCCAGCTACGCACCTATGGAAGGATTGCTTTATTATGCGAGAGTTGAAAAATTCAGATCTCTTCCGGTATGATCATGGACCATCTGGCGGTTCAGGACCCGTGTTTCACGGGCCGGGTTATGGTGGAGGCAACTCCGGTTAAGGTTTGAAGGTAACCAAGGTGGACAGGGCAATCAAGGCAATCAGGGCAACCAAGGTGGTTATAATCAACAGGTGAATCAACAACAGCAGCAGTCGGGTTATTAGAGCAACCCGAAGCAGTTAAATGGTGGACAGTATCATGTCTTCACTACTAGTCTGTGCAAAAGTGATCAGAAGCTTCATAAGAGGGCAGTGAACTCCGTTGAACCGGCCGCGCCTCATTATTTGCGCTGGTCCGAACAGCCAATTGTGTGGAGTTGAGAAGATCATCCGCCCCGGGTTGATAATCCGGGTCATCTGGCGTTGGTGGTTGCACCGCAGGTTGGAGGTTATAAGTTCACCAAGGTGCTCATGAATGGACGGAGTAGTAACAACATCTTGTATTATGAAACCTTCTGGCGTATGGGGTTAACGGATAAGAATCTTAAACCGTCAAACACAGTTTTTCACGATGTGGTGCCTAGTAAATCAGCCTACCCGGTCGGTAAGATAGCTCTGGAGGTGGTTTTTGGAGATGATCATGATTCAAGATCAGAAACATTGACCTTTGAAGTGGTAAAAATCAGAAGTCTGTACCATGCCCTGTTTGGAAGGACGGTCTATGCTAAGTTCATGGCAAGGCCGTGTTATGTTTATCTGCAGCTCAAAATGCCGGGTCATAAGGGGACAATCACGGTTCATGGCAGCCGCAAGATTGCTTTGGAGTGTGAGGAAGGTGATGCGGCTTATGCTGAGTCGGTTTGTGCAACAGAGGAGTTAGAATTCTATAAAGACAATGTTGATCCGGCGGATATGACTTCTTTGAAGAAGCCCACTACAGAGCATGATCCGACTTTGAAGTTTAAATCGGATGATGAGACTAAGTTGGTTGACTTTGTTCCTGGCATTTCATCCAAGCAGTTTAGCATCAGCGTTAACTTGGATCCCGAATAGGAAAGCACGCTCATCGAGTTCATCCGTGAGAACCGGGACATCTTTGCATGGAAGCCTTCTGACATGCCAGGTGTACTGAGGGAACTCGCTGAGCACACTCTTAATATTGATCCCAAGTTTAAACCGGTCAACCAGTTTCTTCGCCGCTTTAATGAAGAGAGACGCAAGGCCATTGGTGAGGAGGTAGCCCGGCTCTTGGAAGCAAGGTTTATTGTGGAGGTCTTTCACCCAGAGTGGTTGGCTAACCCGGTGCTGGTACTCAAGAAGAATGGAACTTGGCATATGTGTGTGGATTACACAGATTTGAACAAGGCTTGCCCAGCTGATCCTTTTTCCCTCCCCCGTATTGATCAAATTATTAATGCTACGGCGGGTTGTGAGCGGTTGAGCTTTCTGGATGCTTATTCGGGTTATCATCAGATCAAAATGGCGGTTAAGGACCACGAGAAGACGGCTGTTATAACTCCCTTTGGAGCCTTCTACTATGTATCTATGCCTTTTGGGCTCAAGAGTGCCCAGGCAACTTATCAGCGGTGTGTGCAGAATTGCCTTCATAATCCGATTGGGCGCAATGTTCATGCTTATGTGGATGATATCATGGTGAAGTCCAGGAAAGCAGGAACACTAATAGCTGATTTGCAGGAAACTTTTGATAATCTGAGGGTTTATAAGATGATGCTTAATCCGGCTAAGTGTGTTTTTGGTGTACCAGCAGGCAAGCTCTTGGGTTTTCGGGTGTCTAACAGGGGCATTGAAGCTAATCCAGAAAAGATCAAGTCTATTACGTCCCTAGCTAAACCGGCGTGTATCAATGACGTTCAACGACTGGCGGGTCATATTGCAGCGCTAAGCCGGTTTATCAGCCGGTTGGGGGAGAAGGCGATCCCGCTTTATCAGATGATGAAGAAGAAAGACAACTTTGTCTGGAGTGATGCCGCTGATGCGGAATTTGAGGATTTGAAGAAGCAGTTACCTGAACCGCCCGTTCTTGCTGCCCCCATTGACAAGGAACCATTGCTGTTATATGTGGCTGCTCATGCTCGAGCTGTCAGCGTGGCTATTGTGGTGGAGCACAAAGAGGCTTGTAAGGAGTATCCGGTTCAACGGCCGGTTTATTGTATCAGTGAGGTACTTATCGAGTCCAAACAAAGATATCCCCATTCGCAGAAGCAGGTATATGGAGTGTTTATGACAAGCCGGAAGCTTAAGCAGTGCTTTCAAGGCCATCCCATCACCGTGGTCAGTTCCGCTCCATTGGGAGATATCATCCAGAACAAGGAGGCAACTGGCCGGGTTGCTAAGTGGGCTATTGAGCTTCGGCCTCATGGGTTAAAATATATGCCTCGCACTGCTATCAAGTCCCAAGCGCTCGTGGACTTCATCAACGACTGGACAGAGTTGCAGGCACCGGAGGATAAACCGGATAACACATACTAGACTATTCACTTCGACGGGTCCAGACAATTGGAGGGCTCGGGGGCTGGAGTGCTTCTTACTTCCCCTCGAGGTGACAAATTTTGTTATGTTCTCCGCTTAATGTTTCCATGTACTAACAATGCAGCTGAGTATGAGGCTTTGCTCCATGGTCTTTGGATGTCTAAGGAGATGAACTTAATCTTGGTACGTTGCTTTGGCGACTCCGATTTAGTGGCTCACCATGTATCCGGTACGTGGGATTCTAAGGATCCACCTATGGCGGCTTATTGGCGTGAGGTGGATATCATTGCCGGTCACTTCAAGGGTTGCCAGGTCGAGCACATTGATCGGTGCAAGAATGAAGCGGCGGGCGCTTTAAGCCGGCTCGGTTCCCAATGTAAACCGATGCCGCCTAATGTTTTTCTTGATGTTCTGCATAACCCATCGGTCAAGATAACAACGGAGGAGGATCTGGCTATTCCTGACCCGGAAGCTCAATTGGTGGCGGTTCTTCATGCTATCCCTGACTGGACAGTACCATACCTAGCATATATGACCTGGGGCGAGTTACCAGAGGACGAAGTTCTAGCCAGGCAGATAATCCGGTGATCCAAGTCTATGATCATTATCAATGGCGAGTTACATCACTGCAGTGTCTCAGGGGTGTTTCGGCGTTGTGTTTCTCCTGAAGAAGGCTATGAGATTTTTGCGTGAAATCCACGAAGGCGATTGTGGTCATCATGCCGGTTCAAAATCCTTGGTGGCTAAGGCTTCCCGGCACGGTTTTTACTGGTTAACAGCTCATGCTGATGCGGAGGATCTGGTCAGAAAGTGTGATGGCTTCCAGAAGTTTTCACGCCGAGTTCATGTTCCATCTCAGGAATTGAGGATGATCCCAATCACCTGGCGGCTGATATGGTTGGGCCTTTTAAGAGGTCCAAGGATAAGAAGACCCACCTTCTGGTGGCGGTTGATAAATTCACCAAGTGGGTAGAGGCAGAGCTAGTAACCAAGTGTGATGCGGCCACGACAGTTCAATTCATGAAAAAGGTGATCTTCCGCTTTGGTTTTCCACACACCATTATAACCGATAATGGCACAAATCTCTCCAAGGGTGCTATGGAAGAGTTCTGTCAACGTGAACACATCCGGCTTGATGTGTCATCAGTGGCCTACCCTCAGTCTAATGGTCAGGCAGAGAGAGCTAATCAAGAAATCCTAAAGGGTATCAAGCCCCGGCTTATGTTCCCTTTGCAGCGGACACCAGGTTGTTGGGTGGAAGAGTTGCCTTCCGTTTTAAGGAGCATTAACACCACCCCCAATAGATCTACAGGTTACAGACCCTTCTTCATGGTTTATGGAGCAGAAGCAGTTCTCCCAAGTGATATTCGCCATGACTCGCCCCGAGTGGCATCTTATGTTGAAGCGGACAATGAAAGAGCATGCCAGGATGCATTGGACCTGTTAGATGAACAACGGGATATTGCGGCAGCTCATTCGGTGAGTTATCAGCAAGACCAACGGTGTTATCACAGCCGCTGGGTTAAAACTAGAGATTTTCAGGTAGGCGACTTAGTGCTCCGGCTTATCTAGGATCAGACGGATATGCACAAGTTATCCCCACCTTGGGAAGGGCCCTTTGTGGTCAGCAAGAATCTGAACAACGGGTCATACTACCTCATCGATGTTCGAGAGCACAAAGACTCATGCAAGGCGGAGGAGGAGACTCGCCAGCCGTGGCGTATAGCTCATCTTCGGCCTTACTACACCAGAGCCACAGGCTCCTCCTATGTATATATTTTTTACAATGTACATATTAGGATCAATAAATAAACCGGCATCCTTGCCAAAGCGGGGCCTCTGCTGTTTCGTCTTATATGTCTTCTTGGTTACATGGGGGCTTATGCTTATAAAGCAGAGTTATAATTACCCATTAAACCGGCTTATAGAGTCATATAGAAAAAAGCTTGGGAGCTTCACACCTAAGGGACCAAAGACAGTCTGTTGCCACGCACAGCTCAAACATAGGTACCCATTGAGCACAACTCACAATGTTACTTGGGGGCTATTTGTGCACAACAACAAAGAGTTTGAAAGGACCCTTGTAATAGGCTATCAAGCCAGGCTTGGAAGCCA
The DNA here is from genome assembly GCF_002162155.2 of Triticum dicoccoides. Lineage (NCBI taxonomy): Eukaryota > Viridiplantae > Streptophyta > Magnoliopsida > Poales > Poaceae > Triticum > Triticum dicoccoides. Next base: position 149,282,621 of record NC_041387.1, on the reverse strand, counting down.
GGTGTATTCACCTATAACCCCGGGTTAACCTGCCTTCATCAAGTAAGCCACTGCATCCAGGTAATCCTGGTATGACCCGTCGAACGTTTGACAAGTTAGACCCTGAACTCGTCAAAGTTAAAACGATGATTGGTTAATGTGAGGTCCATCTTAAAAGGCTTTGTAAAATGGTTTAACTCAGCGGCCTGACAGCCCATGAAAAGCCTCGAATTTGGGCCTGGCAGACCTTGAAAAGCCTCGACTACAAGTTTTCATTTGCCTTTGTTTTGCCAAGTTTTTTCTCCTTGGATAAGGTTTTGAGGTAAACCGGCGTCTATTGACCCGGCCTGACTAAAAGTAACCAATATAACCCGGTGTTTCTTAACCCGGCATGGCTTTCAACTATCAGTTGTTAGTACACAACCAATTATAAACCGTTGTTTATTAACCCGGTCTGGCATTGACTATAAGTCGCCAGGATGATCATCGGGGTTTATCATAACCCTGCATGGCTTATTATAAACCAGCACAGCATGGTGGGAGTTATCAAAACTTGAAGATTTGGTTTATCACCCTTACTACAAAAATTTGGTAAACCAACAATGTGATTCAATATCACATGTATGATATATGTCATATTTCATTGTTTTACAGCCCTGGTTATAAAACTCTGCTTTATATTAGGTATCATAACCCGTCCGACGGTAAACCGCGAGGGAAATATTTAGTTTATCACATGCAGAAAACAGGATGGCATAAAACTGTTAAAGATCATAAGCAGACATTGCGTATCACGTCAGATTGACAGTCTCAGAAAAGTGGCTATGCACGATGGCATAGCAGACCAAGTGTTTCAAGCTATGCACGATGGTATAGCAGACCAAGTGTTTCAAGCTAGCCTATCACAATGTGTTTTAACTTCCCAAAAGAATAATTGTTTTTCATAAAGACGACGGTGTGCAGACGATAAACCGGCTTCTGTATTATGATTCATCTTCAGCTTGATGAGAAGGTTGCGGATCATCCTGCGCCGGTTCAACCTCTGCCTCCCCACCCAGTGGCTGGAAGTCATGGTTTGCCCAGTCAATTCCAGACAAAGCTCGGAAGATAGCTTCATCGCTTATAAGATCTGACGGTTCAATATCAGGGGCATATGTATGCTTATGGATTGGCGGGATTAGATTTTGTTCTTCATAAACCGATGCATCAATCTGTCTGTTCTCTGCATCATAGATGGACCGGTGGAAAGACAAATCAGTCTCTTCGGCTAGTTTACTTGCAAGCGGGCACATCTCCTTTGTCAAGGCTTAAAGGGCATCATTGTCAAATTCCGACCCATCTTCCTTTTGACTAGGATAGCCATTTCCAATGTCTCCGGATCAAGATCGGCTATCCAAGCCTTAGCCCAACTCAGTGCAGACAAAGCGCCAGCCCTTGCAGCAGATCTTTTCACTTCTTCTAGCTGGGTAGGCATCATGGATAGCTTGGCCAATGTGTCCTTGATTAATGTTGGCGGCAGTTTATTGTACGAGGCTGTGCAAATGACACGTTGAGCACCAGTATATAACTGCTCTATCAAGGTATAGGCAACCTTCAATTTCTTGCGCATATCTGAACCGAGATGGGCAACACGGCTACCTGCACTGGTTACAATATTATCAAACCGGAGGTTTCAAGGATGATTAAGTATGGTTAAAGATCAAGGCTACTTACCAAAGATGGCAGAAGTCATAGCGTTGATTTGCCGCTTCAAGCCAGTCAGCTCTTCTGCCACCGGTTTAAGTGCCGCTTCAGCATCTTCCGCCCGCTTTTGCAAAGTGGCTTTTTCAGCCGCCCAATCCGCTCGCTCGCCTTTGAAGCCATCCTTCAATTGCTCCATGGCTGTCAAAGCGCCCTTCAGCTCTTCTTTGGCCTTTGAAGTTTCGGCTTGCTGGGACTTGATGTTCTCCTGGAGATCGGCGATTTGAGAATCTTTGTTGGTCAAGTCAGCCTACAAAAGACAGACACTAAGTTGGTAATATTTTTTTCAAAGTCCCAAGCACATAACAAGTTATACACTTGGCACTTGGGGGCTAATGCGGATTGATTTTTCTCAAATGATATTTTAAGTCCCAAGCATACAACAGGTTATATTCTTGACACTTGGGGGCTAATGCATATCAGATCAATTCAAGGTTATCAAATTTTGCTGCATAAACCGGATCATGTTAATGACCGAAAGGAATTCTGATGTATAAACTGAACTATCCTAAAGGTATAAACCGGTTTATAGGGGCTGCGCAAGCAAAATCCAATGTTCTCCTACTGAAAGTCCCGGTTCACATTCTAGAGTGAAGCGTTATTCACATCCGACGAGTCCAGGGAGCCTCTTGATGAATCGCCGAGCTGAGCCCGGGACGGACTGCATAATTGAATTCAGCGTCAGAAGGTGCCATACATCAGAGGAGTGCCATAAGTTATTCTGGTATCCGGATACTTACGATTTTGCCAGGGGCTTGACCCTGGATGGCCATTCCTCCCCGCTGTCTTCGGCATCGGAGGCGTAGTCCGCCAGAAGGGTCCTCCCCTTCTTGGACCCTCCGGCCCCCCAGTTGGGGCGGCCTTCCTTTTCTTTCCTCCCCTCGTTGGAGGGGTTGAGGCTTCTTCTTCTTCTTCTTCTTCCTCCTCGTCCTCAGAGGCGGAGGGAGCTTCGGGGTTGTCGGGCGACGAATCCGACACCACCATGTGCCGGGAACTCTTTCGGGTCCCCGTGGCCTTCTTCTTGGCCTTCTTCTCCGGCACCACGTGAGGTGCCGGAACCAGCAACTCCGTTAAGCGCGCATCTGCTGGGCCTTCGGGCAAAGGGGCCGGGCAATCAAACTACCCGGATGTCCTCTTCCAGTCCTGTCAAAGGAACAGGAGTTTAGATCCTGCATAAAATCAAACCATGGAAATCAAGTGTCCCGAGAAAGACTAAATGCGAGCTTACTTCGGCGGCTTGGCGCTTGGCGCAGAATCCGCGGTCTTCGGTGACGGGTGGGGAGACCTCGGAGCTCTTGCATAGCACCTTCCAAGCGTCCTCGTGCTTTGTGTCAAAAAGCCGGGACAGAGTCTGGTGCTTGGCCGGGTCGAACTCCCAGAAGGTGAATGCCCGTCATTGACACGGAAGAATCTGGCGGAAGAGCATGACCTGGACTACGTTGACAAGCTTAACCTTCTTGTTCACCAGGTCCCGGATGCAGGTTTGAAGTCCGGTCACCTCTCCCGGACTACCCCATGACAGGCCCGTCTCCTTCCAAGATGTGAGCCGAGTGGGGATGCAGGATCAAAATTCGGGGACCGCTGCCCATTGAGGGTCATGCAGCTCGGTGATGTAGAACCACCCCGATTGCCATCCTTTGATGGTCTCTACAAAGGCGCCCTCTAGCCATGTGATGTTGGATATTTTGCCAACCATGGCGCCTCCGCACTCCGCTTGACGTCCGCCCACGACCTTCGGCTTGACACTGAAGATCTTCAGCCATAGGCCAAAGTGAGGCTAGATGCGGAGGAAGGCCTCACACACGACGATGAACGCTGAAATGTTGAGGATGAAGTTCGGGGCCAGATCGTGAAAGTCCAGGCCGTAGTAGAACATGAGGCCCCAGACGAATGGGTGAAGGGGAAAGCCCAGTCCACGAAGGAAATGGGGGAGAAACACGACCCTCTCATGGGGCCTAGGGGTGGGGATGAGTTGCCCCTCCTCGGGAAGCCGGTGCGCCATGTCATCGGACAAGTATCCGGCCTTCCTCAAATTTTTGATTTGCCCCTCCGTGATGGAGGAGGCTATCCATCTACATCCCGCTCCGGACATGATTGGAGAAAGGTCGAGGTGGGAAGTGAGGACCTGGCCGCTGGAGCTCGAGTGTGCGGCCGAGACTATGAGCAAGGGAGGAAGAAGGCGTGAAAGGAAAGGGTGGATCCTTATCCCCTTATATGGGCGGCCGAGACTATGAGCCCCCACCAGTCTAATAAAACTCGCTTATCTCCCAAGCGCCGTGGTTAATGGCGCGGTTGGGTTACCCATGCCCGTATTGATGAGAATCCCGGAATAAGGGGACATGATCTCTGCTTTGACAAGACGTGCCAAGGAAACCGCCTCGCTAAACACGCTGAGGTGGAACAGTAAAACAATTCGAATAAAGGCCTGGTCGTGGCGTGATGTCATGACATGGAGTACGTCAGCAGATTAGATTTGTGTAGATATTATTCTCTCTACGGTGGCATGTGGAACTTATTTTGCAGAGCCGGACACTATCCTAGTGTTCAACATCTTCTATTGAATATTTGGAGGAGGAACCCGCCTTGCAATGCCGAAGAAAGTTTGCGCGCTGGACTCGTTGTCATTGAAGCCTGGTTCAGGGGCTACTGAGGGAGTCCTGGATTAGGGGGTGTCCAGATGGCCGGACTATGACCTTTGGCCGCACTCCCGGACTATAAAGATACAAGATTGAAGACGTCGTCCCGTGTCCGGGTAGGATTTTCCTTGGCGTGGAAGGCAAGCTTGGCGATTCGATATGAAGATCTCCTCCCATTGTAACCGACTCTGTGTAACCCTAGCCCTCTCCAATATAAACTGGAGAGTTTTAGTCCATAGGACGAACAACAATCATACCATAGGCAAGCTTCTAGGGTTTAGCCTCTCTGATCTCGTGGTAGATCCACTCTTGTACTACCCATATCATCAATATTAATCAAGCAGGAGTAGGGTTTTACCTCCATCGAGAGGGCCCGAACCTGGGTAAAAACACCGTGTCCCTTGTATCTTGTTACCATCCGCCTAGACGCACAGTTCGAGACCACCTACCCGAGATCCGCCAGTTTTGACACCGACACAAGGCCTCCTGCCTGGGACCTCCTAACTACTCCTGGTCGTCGGTGGTCTCCATGTAGTAGCATCCGTCAGCGGTGGCCTCTGGCTCCAGGGATCCACCATGTGGTTGCATCAACCGGAAAGAAGAAGGGGGGAAAGGGGTTGCAAAGCAACCGTGAGTACTCATCCAAAGTACTCGCAAGCATCAGATCTATAGTAAGTATGGATTGGTATCAAATGGAAGGTTTGTATTTGTGCACTAAACTGCAGAATGCCAGAATAGAGGGAGAAGGCCTAGCCTATCAAAGACTAGCATCTTCATGCAGCTCCGAGTATCTTGCAGCATGTAGGAGAGTAAAGAATAGCAGTTTATAATTATCAAACATGTTGTAACATTAACGCACAGAGATCCTTCCTCGACTCCCTGCGAGAAAGCAATCTCGGAGCCACATATCTCAAGTATCCATTTGTAGTTGTATAAGATCAGGATATAAGTCTGAACATCCGTTACTTTGGACACGACTACTAATAGATAATCTTCCCTGCAGGGGTGCACCACGTTTTCCAACATGCTTTATTACTCTGGCCAGACACACTTTTCTGGGTCAATGCCCGGCCTCGAAAGATCAACATGTCACAGCCCTACCTAGGCTCAGCAGAGAGGTCCCCGCCGGTCTACATCCTAAGCACTCCGGGGTCTGGGCCCATCGCCCATTGCACTCCGGGTCCTTGTGTGCAAGGGGATACCAGCACCACCCGTGAAGTGGATGGCACGATCCGGCCCGGCCACAATGCTAAACTGGATGTCTGACAAAGCTTCAGCTGATACTGCGACGTCGAGGCCCAGTACTATTCTCATGTGGTGGTTGGTGCGTAAAGGCCAAAGGCTAACTCAGAACAAATACCCAAACCATAGTGTATTATAAGCTTGCGCAGACAAGCAGAGACACACGATAAGGTGACCCCGTCGCGCCATCTCGAGGAAATACAACAAGAGCTAGCCCAGCCCACTCGGGGGCGGCCTGCCTGCCCGGCCGTGCCTCTTAACCATCTTGCGGGTGCTCTTCGGGCCCACCCGACTTTCACCAAGGTCTCAAGTAAATTCAATGTAACCGTGTGTCGAAACATCAAGGGGAAAACCCTAGGAATCACCCTCGGAGGATTCCACTCGATGTAATCATCAAGGTGAACGTAAGAGGAACCACCCTCGAGGTTCACACTTGAGGTGTTGCACTACAGAGCCGTATCGGGAATGGTGAAGAAGGAACCACCCTCGTTGACCACGACCAAATAGCTACACTACAGAGATCTCATCAGGAGTGATTTATGAGGTTCCACCCTCGGCACTCGATGGTAACTCTACAGAGTCAAGCGACAAAAAGGGGCGTGATGTGATGTGAGGTGTCGGGCTCTGGTCGTCGATCACGTCGATCGAGCCGTTGATGATGAAGCAGGGGCAACAAGGACAAGTGGGGGTCACTGATGGATCACTAACCAACCTATACTAAGCAGTTTAGGATAAGCAGGTAGGTAACAATAAGCAGGTACAAAAGTAGGCTATGCATCAGAATAGGAGCAATCAATTACAGTAGCAAAATCTAATGCAAGCATGAGAGAATAGAATGGGCGATATTTGGATGATCAAAGGCGGGGGGGCTTGCCTGGAAGCTCCACTCAAAGGGAAGAAGAGTCATCGTCGACGTAGTCGATCACAGGGGCATCAGCAGCGGTGTCGGGGTCTACCGAAGAGAAGAGGGGGAAGAAACAGTAAATACATGCAAACATATGCATAACAAGACAATAAGCGGTGCTAGAGGTGTTCTAACGCAGTGCTACGCGATACCCGTGAAGTGGGATAACATCCGGGAATGTTTTCCCGGTTCCGGACGTCTGTCAAACAGATGAACTGGAGGGGAAAGGTTCGACATTTGCTATGCTATGGACATGTGGTGGACGAACGGACCTCATGTTCAGATTCGTATCGCCGTTCTGAGCAACTTTCATGTATAAAACTTTTTCATCCGATCTATGGTTTATTTTATATGATTTATCAAAGCTTTAAAAGATTTCCTAAAATTATTATTACAACAGCGTGACGTCAGCATGACATCAGCAGTCAACGTGTGGGGTCATTCTGTCATAGGCCTAACTAATTAACAGATTTAATTAACTTAGTCTAGTTAATTATGCTAATTAACCTACCTAATTACTTTAATTAAGTTTAGTTTATTTATTTATTAATTAATTAAATTATTTTTTAATTTTCTTTAGACATTTTTTTTGTAAAAGCCAGGGCGCTAGGGCCCATAGGTCAGTGGCACAGGGGCCTTGCGGAGCGGGCGTAACAGGCGGCCGGGCGGGATGGACCCGCCGGGGCTCGTGCACACACGCCCGAGGCGTGGCCGCGGCCAAGGCGCGCTGCCGGTGGGCATAGCACGACGAGGCGGGGACTCCTATCTACGGAGGCAGGAGGGGCCGTGGTGGCACGGCAGAGGAGGTCGCCTCGAGCGCGGCAGGAGGTAGTCACAGGGAATGAGGGGGGTAGCGGTTAGGGTTTCTGTCGGGTGGGGGGATAAGCCGGGGGGTGGGCCTGCCGGCTGGGCCGATTGGACCAATTGGGCCAGGGGCCTTTTGTTTTGATTTTTTGGGTTGCCTTCTCCTTTTATTTTATTTTCCTTTTGCCTTTTCTTTTTACTCATTTTAAATATGAAAATGAAACCAACTTCGAAACAACGTGAACTTAACCACAGTAAAAATCGATGACATGGCACTATTAGCGTGATTACTGTTGCATAACTATCTGGGCATTACAATTCTCCCCCACTACAAGAAATCTCGTCTCGAGATTTAGGAGGTAGAAAGAAACAAAGCAGGGTATTCTTCACAAAGACGATCCTCGCGTTCCCAAGTGGCTTCGTCTTCAGAGTGATGCGACCACTGGACCTTGAGGAACTTGATCGCCTTCTGACGTATGCGATGTTCAGCTTGGTCGAGAATGTGGACCGGATGCTCTTTATAGGAGAGGTCCTACTGCAACTCGACCACTTCATGATCCACTGCTCAGATTGGGTCCTTGAAGCACCGGTGGAGTTTTGACACGTGGAACACATCGTGAACCTGAGAAAGGTTCGACGGAAGCTCCAACTGGTATGCCACTTTCCCACGCCTTTCGAGAATAGTGAATGGACCAATATAGCGAGGAGCTAGCTTGCCCTTGATACCGACGCGGTGAGCAACCTTCATTGGTGTGACTCGAAGATAAGCCTTTTCGCCAGGTTGATAGACCATGTCGTTATGATGACGGTCATACTGACTCTTTTGACGTGACTGAGCAGTCTTGAGATTCTCGCAAATGACGCGGACTTGTTCTTTGGCGTGTTAGATAATATCCGGACTGATGAGTGGACGTTCCCCAATTTTTTACCAGTTCAGAGGGGTTCGGCACTTTCGTCCATATAATAATTCGAAGGGGGCCATCTTCAGACTAGCTTGATAGCTATTGTAGTAGGAGAACTCAGCATATGGGAGAGATTCCTCCCATTTCTTGACGAAGGAAAAAACACAAGCTCGAAGCATGTCTTCGAGAACATGATTGACGCGTTCAACTTGTCCCTGCGACTGAGGTTGAAAAGCGGTGTTGAATGACAGATGAGTTCCCATAGCTTCTTGGAAACTTGCCCAGAATCTTGAAGTGAATAAGCTGCCACGGTCTGAGCTGATTACTAGCGGAATACCGTGAAGTGAAACAATTCTGGACATATAGAGAGTTGCCAGCTGCCTTGCAGTGATCGTTTCTTTCATGGCCAGAAAGTGTGCAACCTTGGAAAGCCGGTCAATGACGACAAGAATAGCATCATTACCTTTCTGTTACTTTGGAAAACCAGTGACGAAGTCCATTTCAACATGGTCCCATTTCCATTCAGGAATAGAGATAGGTTGCAGAGTTCCAGCAGGACTTTGATGTTCTGCTTTGATACGATGCCAAATGACACATTCAGCAACATAGCGAGCAATGCCTTGCTTCATGTTTGACTACCAGAATCTTTGACGAATGTCTTGGTACATCTTGGTGCTACCGGGATGAATAGACAACAAAGAGTCATGAGCTTCTTCCATAACCTACTTAGTCATATCTAGGTTTTTCTCCTTACACGGCACCACTAGGAGGCCTTTGAAGCACAAAGTGCCATCGTCAGCAACAGTGAAGAATGAGGGCTTTCCTTTTGTGAGGTAGCGCTTAATCTTGTGGGCTTGAGAGTCATATTTCTGCAACTCCTTGATGTTGTCCACGAGATCTGGTTTAGCAACCAGGGTATTGAGAGAACCCTGGGGAACAACGTCAGGGCTCATTTTGCGGCACTCAGGAGGAGGGGGAGCGAGTGCACCAGGAGGAAAAATATGGAGGTTCAGCTTTCTGAATTCTTCAACAAGCGAGGGATGAACTTTCCGAACCTCAAGATGGTTGCAATATGACTTGCGTCTCAAAGCATCAGCCATTACATTAGCCTTGCCAGGGGTATAGGAAATACCGAAATCAAAGTCTGCTACAATCTCCATCCATCTTGCTGACGGAGGTTCAAATCTGGCGGAGTAAACAGGTACTTCAGACTTTGGTGCTCGGTGAATATCTCACAATGATTACCAAGAAGGTAATCTCGCCACTGTTTTAGTGCATGTATGACAGTAGCATGCTCGAGGTCATGAACTGGGTAGTTCTCTTCGTGAGGGCGCAATTGTTGAGAGGCATAAGCAATCACTCTGCGCTCTTGCATTAGGACACCGCCTAATCCTTGACGTGAAGCGTCGTAGTAAATGACGAAGTCATTCTTACTATCAGGTGAGCAAGCACTGAGGCAGAAGTCAGCTTGTCTTTGAGTGCCTGCAAACTTTCCTGACACTTTTCTGTCCAATCAAACTTGATGCCCTTGTGAAGCAGACCGGACAGGGGCTTGGCAATCTTGGAGAAGTTCTCGAGAAATCAACGGCAATAGCTGGCGAGTCCGAGAAAACTTCTGACTTGCTTGACATTCTTCGGAGGAGTCCAATCAATAATAGCCTAAACTCGCTCGGGGTTGACGGCAATACCATCCTTGGAGATGACATGCCCAAGGCAGGTCACTTCAGGAAGCCAGAATTCACATTTAGAATACTTTGCATAGAGTTGATGTTCTCGAAGCTTTTCAGAACAAGTTGAAGGTGTTCATCATGTTCTTCTTTGTTCTTGGAGTATACAAGGATATCATCCAGATAAACCACGACAAACTTGTTGAGGTATTCCATGAATATATAGTTCATCAGACGAGAGAATGTCGCTGGAGCATTCCTTGGTCAAGCCGAAGGACATGATAGTGTACTCGTACGAACCATAGCAAGTTACGAAGGTAGTCGTGGGAATATCCTCTTCACGAACCCGAATATGGTGGTAACCAAACCCCAAATCAAGTTTAGAGAATACTGAGGAACCAACAAGTTGGTCATACAGATCGTTGATAATGGGAAGCGGATACTTGTTCTGAATTGTTGTCTGGTTGATAGGTCGGTAATCTTGGACCAAACAATTCGTACCATCTTTTTCTTGACAAAGAGAGAAGGTGCTCCCCAAGCAGATGAACTTGGAAGAATGAAACCCTTGTGAAGAGATTTGTCGATTTCCTCCTTAAGTCCAAGGAGCTCATGTGGAGGCATCTTGTAGCGTCGCTTGGCAATAGGAGTTGTGTCCGGTTTCAAGTCTATGACGAATTCAACAGCTCTAGCAGGGGGTATTCCTGGAAGCTCTTCTGGAAAGACATCTTCGAAATCAAGAACAACTGGAATGTTCTCTATTCCCTCAAGAGGTGAGGCATTCAATGCATTTAGAACGTATATCTGATTCTCGGCATCCTGGTTCATCTGAGCTGAGTAGTTGATCAACTAGCCAGAAGATGTGTAAGTTGGACTTTCTTAGCCGCACAGTCGAGGAAAGCATTATGTGTTTTCAGCCAATCCATACCGAGAATGACATTTATGGTAGAACCCTTGAGGGCCATGAGTGAAGCAGTGAACACTAATCCTCCAATTACCACGTGGTTGTTGTGGGCTACCATCGAGGTATCCCACCTGGATCCTGGAGAGCTAACCACCAGCGGAGGGTACATGTTTTCAAATGATAGTCTTGCTCACGTGCAAACGCCTTAGATATGAAGGAATGCGACGCTCCTGAATCAAAAAGAACAGATGGTGGTACTGAGTTAACAAGGAGGGTTCCCATCACGACAGTCGGTTCCTTCTGAGCCTTATCAACATTGATGTGGTTGGCCTAGCCAAGTATAACAGCAGACGGTTGGCTATTGTTGTTTCTGGAACGATAGCTTCGACGGCTCTTCTTACGACCAACAGCAGAACGTGATGCAATTTTAGGCTGATCCTGCCGACAGTTGAGAGTAGGGTGCCCTGGATGTCCACACTTGTAGCATAAACCATCATTATGGGGAGGAGCTATAACATTGGAGTGTCCACCCTGAGTCGTTAGCAGTCTCGGCGGTGGAGGCAGACGAGGTGCAACATAAGACGGCCTTGGTGTTGGAGCAGGTCGGTGATGAACATTTTGTGGGATCTAGACTCGGTGTTTCTGAGCAGGCTGATCGAGGATGGACAATATCGCGAGTAAGCTTGAGCGACTCCTGGTACTCAATCAGACTAGTTTCAGTTTGGAAAGCTTGGCTGACAAGCATCACAAAAGTTTGCACAATCATGAGCAACAAGTGCGAGCTTTATATCGGGATGCAGTCCTTCATGATATTTCTCTACTTGCGAGCGTCAGTGCAGACATCATCCGCAGCATACTGGGATAATTCAAGGAATTTCCTTTGATATTCATCCACAGTCATTGTGCCCTGTGAGAGTTTGCGGAACTCCTTCTTCTTTTGGTCCATCAGACCTTGAGGAATGTGCCGTGCACAGAAGGCTAATTGAAATTGCTGCCAAGTGATTACAGTCTCTACAGGCAGCATACCCTTTTGGCTTTCCCACCATTGGGCAGCTGGACCCTTCAAGTGGAATGTCGAAAAGGTGACATAACGGGCAGGGGCAACATTAGCTGACTCCATCTCAAACAGGATGTCACGAATCCAATCATCAGCATCCATATGATTGGTGGAGTTGCGGAAAATGGATGGGTTGAGACGCACAAATTGCTGCAGCGTTATTGGGGCAGGTTGTTGATGAGCCATCTGGTTTGGAAACTGAGACATTACTCCAATCATAATCTGACGATTCAGCTAAAACTGTTGCATCATTGCGGCAACATAGGGTGGAGGTGGCGGAGCATCCACCATCCTGCTAAAAACATCAGGAAGCAGTTTAACAGGGGGGAGCAGGTGTATGGAGTCATTAATGATGTAACTTCAACAATGAGCAAAGGCGCAGTATGTACAAAGCAATAGTCATTAAAGACATACAGATACATATATATAGCCAAATACACGTTCTTAGTAGGAGTTCGGACAAGAGGTCATCCTGGACATACTAGGTGGCACACATGCACGCGATGGAAGGATACAACAACGGGACATAGCAAAGGCTACATCATCGTCGGAGAAATCCAGTAGAGCGAGGAATCTGCAGGGGACGACGCAGGGTGCCCTCGATAAAAAGATTTCTGCGCCCGTGGACAAAGTGAAGCAGATCCTGGCTCCCATTTCAAGAAATGCATGATACAAATCTTCGGGTTGATATGATCATGAGAGCCTAGGGTAGAGTTAGCAAAACCATTTAACCCAAATAGAAGAGAGATTAGTGTCCCAGAGTAAAGGTCGAGGAGTAAAAGATCCTAATACCATCGAATGGCGACGTGGGCCCGTAAGCCACACAACCATGTTAGTAAAATCGTTTTTCAAACGCTAGACTCGACTTCGTCCAAGGAGTTGGAAAGGGGGATCCTACAGGCAGACGGCTCTAATACCAACTTGTGACGCCCCTGATTCAATCGTACACTAATCATACACACAAATGTCTACGATCAAGATCAGGGACTCACGGGAAGATATCACAAAACAACTCTAGACACAAATAAAATAATACAAGCTTTATATTACAAGCCAGGGGCCTCGAGGGATCGAATACATAGCTCGATACACAAGAGTCAGCGGAAGCAACAATATCTGAGTACAGACATAAGTTAAACAAGGATGCCTTAAGAAGGCTAACACAAAAGCAACACGATCGAAGAGGCAAGGACTCCTGCCTGGACCTCCTAACTACTCCTGGTCGTCGGCGGTCTCCATGTAGTAGCATCCATCAACGGTGGCCTCTGGCTCCAGGGATCCACCATGTGGTTGCATCAATCGGAAAGAAGAAGGGGGGAAAGGGGTAGCAAAGCAACTGTGAGTACTCATCCAAAGTACTCGCAAAGCATCAGATCTATAGTAAGTACGGATTGGTATCAAATGGAAGGTTTGTATCTGTGCACTAAACTGCAGAATGCCAGAATAGAGGGGGAAGGCCTAGCCTATCAAAGACTAGCATCTTCAAGCATCTCCGAGCATCTTGCAGCATGTAGGAGAGTAAAGAATAGCAGTTTATAATTATCAAACATGTTGTAACATTAACGCACAGAGATCCTTCCTCGACTCCCTGCGAGAAAGCAATCTCGGAGCCACATATCTCAAGTATCCATTTGTAGTTGTATAAGCTCAGGATATAAGTCTGAACGTCCGTTACTCTGGACATGACTATTAATAGATAATCTTCCCTGCAGGGGTGCACCAAGTTTTCCAACATGCTTGATTACTCTGGCCAGACACACTTTTTTGGGTCAATGCATGGCCTCGGAAGATCAACATGTCACTGCCCTACCTAGGCTCAGTAGAGAGGTCCCAGCCGGTCTACATCCTAAGCACTCCGGGGTCTAGGCCCACCGCCCGTTGCACTCAGGGTCGTTGTGTGCAAGGGGATACTGATGACCCACAAGTATAGGGGATCTATCATAGTCCTTTCGATAAGTAAGAGTGTCGAACCCAACGAGGAGCAGAAGGAAATGATAAGCGGTTTTCAACAAGGTATTCTCTTCAAGTACAGAAATAAGTGGTAACGGATAGTTTTGTGATAAGATAAATTGTAACGAGCAACAAGTAACAAAAGTAAATGAGGTGTAGCAAGGTGGCCCAATCCTTTTTGTAGCAAAGGACAAGCCGGAACAAACTCCTATAATAGGAAAAGCGCTCCCGAGGACACATGGGAATATCGTCAAGCTAGTTTTCATCACGCTCATATGATTCACGTTCGGTACTTTGATAATTTGATATGTGGGTGGACCGGTGCTTGGGTTCTGTTCTTACTTGAACAAACATCCCACTTATGATTAACCTCTATTGCAAGGATCCGCAACTAGAACAAAAGTATTAAGGTAAACCTAACCATACCATGAAACATATGGATCCAAATCAGCCCCTTACGAAGCAACGCATAAACTAGGGTTTAAGCTTGTGTCACTCTAGCAACCCATCATCTACTTATTACTTCCCAATGCCCTCCTCTAGGCCCAAATAATGGTGAAGTGTTATGTAGTCAACGTTCACATAACACCACTAGAGGTTAGACAACATACATCTCATCAAAGTATCGAACGAATACCAAATTCACATGACTACTAATAGCAAGACTTCTCCCGTGTTCTCAGGAACAAACGTAACTACTCACAAAGCATATTCATGTTCATAATCAAAGGGGTAATAATATTCATAAAGGATTTGAACATATAATCTTCCACCAAATAAACCAACTAGCATCAACTACAAGGAGTAATCAACACTACTAGCAACTTACTAGCACCAATCCCGGATTTGGAGACAAGAATTGGATACAAGAGATGAACTAGGGTTTGGAGATGAGATGGTGCTGATGAAGATGTTGATGGAGATTGCCCTCTCCCGATGAGAGGAGCGTTGGTGATGATGATGACGATGATTTCCCCCTCCCGGAGGAAAGTGTCCCCGGTAGAATAGCTCTGTCGGAGCGCTAGATTGGTTCCACCAAGGTTTCACCTCGTGGCAGTGGAGTCTCGTCCCGAAAGGTTGCTTCTTATTTTTTTCTCATCGAAAGAGCTCATATAGGAGAAGATGGGCATCGGAGAGCCACCAGGGGGCCCACGAGGTAGGGGGGCGCGCCCAGGGGGAGGGGGCGCGCCCCCACCCTCGTGAGCAGGGTGTGGGCCCCCTGGCCTTCATCTTTGGCGATGATTTTTCTTTATTTTTTTAAGATATTCTGTGGAGTTTCAGGACTTTTGGAGTTGCACAGAATAAGTCTCCAATATTTGCTCTTTTTCCAGCCAGAATTCCAGCTGCCGGCATTCTCCCTCTTCATGGTAAACCTTGTAAAATAAGAGAGAATAGCCATAAGTATTATGACATAACGTGAAATAATAGCCCATAATGCGATAAATATCGATATAAAAGCATGATGCAAAATGGACGTATCAACTCCCCCAAGCTTAGACCTCACTTGTCCTCAAGCGAAAAGCCGATAACAATAAATATGTCCTCATGTTTAGAGGTAGAGGCATCGATAAAAATAAAATACGGACATGAAGGCATCATGATTATTCTCATAATCAGCAACATATATAGATTTGTCATATGATTACTTATGTTCAAGTGATGATCTTTTCACAATGCAAAAGTATGAATCAGAAAATTTATTGGGCACTAGCAAAGTATAACCTCGGTCATTGAAGCAATTGCAATTTATCGTAACATCGGAAAGAGTCTATGTCAGAGCTTAAAAGCAAGTCCACATACTCAACTATCACTTAGTCCTTCATAATTGCTAGCAGTCACGCAATACTTGTGGTTACGGAGTTTTAATCAGACACAGAGAAAGATAGGGGCTTATAGTTTTGCCCCACAACCTTTTACCTCAGAGGTAATGTCAACAATAATAATTCATGCTCCCCTACATCCAATTAGATATATATATCATGTTCTTTCCAACATGCTAGGCTTGCCAAAGGATAAAATGAAAAAGGAAAGGTGAAGATCACCATGACTCTTGCATAAGATAGAAGATAATAATAAAGGATAGGCCCTTCGCAGAGGAAAGCAGAGGTTGCCATGCGCTTTTATGGTTGGATGCACAAAATCTTAATGCAAAAGAACGTCACTTTATATTGCCCCTTGTATGTGGAACTTTATTATGCAGTCCGTCACTTTTATTACTTCCACAACAAGTTCGTACAAAGCTTATTTCTCTGCACTAATAAGTCATGCATATTTAGAGAGCAATTTTTATTGCTTGCACCGATGGCAACTTACTTGAAGGATCTTACTCAATCCATAGGTAGATATAGTGGACTCTCATGGCTAAACTGGTTTAAGGGTATTTGGAAGCACAAGTAGTATCTCTACTTGGTGCTGAGAAGTTGGCTAGCATGAGGGGGAAAGGAAAGCTCAACATGTTAGGAGATCCATGACAATATACTTTATCTCAGATACAAGAAAACATAACTCATTATGTTGTCTTCCTTGTCCAACATCAACTCTTTAGCATATCATATTTTAATGAGTGCTCCCAATCATAAAAGATGTCAATGATAATATATCTATATGTGAAACCTCTCTCTCCTTATTACATCCTATTAATTGCAACAATCACCAAAGCTATATTTGCCAACTCCCAACAACTTTTTAATCATCATACTCTTTCTATGTGAAGTCATTACTCTCAATAAGATAAATATGAACTCTTTGTTTCTTTTTATTCTTTTCTTTATTCACCCAAGATCATGGCAAAGTAATCAAGCCCTTGACTCAACACTAATCTTTATTATAAATATAGCTCGCAGACTCGATCACATAGAGGGATCATAAAGCAAAACTTCAAAACTAGATCATGCCATGACTTTATTCTACTAAATCAAGATACTACTAATAGGATCGAACTAAGAAAAACGGTAAATATAGGAGTTGTGATGGACATACGATACCGGGGCACCTCCCCCAAGCTTGGCAGTTGCCAAGGGGAGTGCCCATACCCATGTGATTATGTCTCCTTTGTTGTTGGTGAAGAAGGTGGAGGTGTTGTCGATGATGCGGGCTTGTCGTCCACCTTCCATGGCATAGGATCACCATCATAGAAGCATGATCGGGTCTCCGGAATCCTCAAATCTGCAACGGAAACAGCTCGAAAGGAAAACAGAGGATATTTGTGTGATACGGTCGTCAAAACCTTCAGGAGAATATATAATGAATTTTTACCGACCAAAATACATATCGTGCAAGAAAAACGGAGTCTGGAGGGCACACGAGGTGCTCACGAGGTAGGGGGGCGCGCCCAGGGGGTAGGGCGCGCCCTCCACCCTCGTGGAAGCCTCATGTCCTCCCTGGACTGCTACTTATTTTTCTGTTTTTCTAAATATTCCGAAACGGAGAAATATTGACTTAGAATTTGTTTTGGAGTCGGTTTACTTACCGTAACACATACCTATTCCTTTTCGGAGTCTGGAACATTATGGAAAGTGTCCCTTATGTATTCCTCCGGGGTTAGGTTTCAATAATATTAGTTTCAACATTTATAGGATTACCTGAGATATAGTGTTTGATCCTTTGACCGTTTACCACCTTCGGATTTGTGCCTGTGAAGTTGTTGATTTTTATGGCACCGGAATGATAGACCTCCTCGATAACGTAAGGGCCTTACCATTTAGAGAGAAGTTTTCCTGCAAAAAATCATAAACGAGAGTTGTATAGCAATACATAATCACCTACATTGAACTCACGCTTTTGTATCCTTTTGTCATGGCATCTTTTAACTTTTTCTTTAAATAACTTGGCATTTTCATAAGCTTGGGTTCTCCATTCCTCAAGTGAGCTAATATCAAATAACCTCTTCTCACCGGCAAGTTTGAAATCATAGTTGAGCTCTTTAATAGCCCAATATGCCTTATGTTCTAGTTCGAGAGGTAAGTGACATGCTTTTCCATAAACCATTTTATACGGAGACATACCCATAGGATTCTTATATGAAGTTCTATAGGCCCATAATGCATCATCAAGTTTCTTGGACCAATTCTTTCTAGACCTATTAATAGTCTTTTTCAAAATTAATTTGAGCTCTCTATTACTCAATTCTACTTAACCACTAGACTCTGGGTGATAAGGAGATGCAATTCTATGATTAACGTCATATTTAGCAAGCATTTGACGGAAAGCACCATGAATAAAGTGTGAACCACCATCAGTCATTAAATATCTAGGGACTCCAAACCTCGGAAAAATAACTTCCTTAAGCATTTTAATAGAAGTGTTATGATCAGCACTACTAGTTGGAATAGCTTCTACCCACTTAGTAACGTAATCAACAACAACTAAAATATGTGTATATCCGTTAGAGGCAGGAAAAGGTCCCATATAATCAAAGCCCCAAACATCAAATGGTTCAATAACAAGTGAATAATTCATAGGCATTTCTTGACGTCTACTAATATTACCCATTCTTTGACATTCATTGCAAGAAAAAACAAACTTACGAGCATCCTTGAAGAGAGTTGGCCAATAAAAACTGGATTGTAGTACCTTATGTGCAGTTCTATCTCCAGCGTGGTGCCCTCCATAAGCTTCGGAGTGGCATTTTCGTAGGATATGTTCCTGTTCATGCTCAGGTACACAACGTCTAATAACACCATCTACCCCTTCTTTATAAAGATGTGGGTCATCCCAAAAGTAATGCCTTAAATCATAGAAAAACTTTTTCTTTTGCTGGTATGTGAAATTAGGTGGTATAAATTTAGCAACAATGTAATTAGCATAATCAGCATACCATGGAGTACTACGAGAAGTATTTATGACATTTAATTGTTCATCAGGAAAGCTATCATCAATAGGTAGTGGGTCATCAAGAACATTCTCTAACCTAGATAAGTTGTCTGCAACGGGGTTCTCAGCTCCTTTTCTATCAACAATATGCAAATCAAGTTCTTGCAGCAAGAGAACCCATCTAATAAGTCTAGGTTTAGCATCTTTCTTTTCCATAAGATATTTAATAGCAGCATGATCGGTGTGAATAGTTACTTTAGAATCAACAATATAAGGTCTGAATTTATCACAAGCAAACACAACTGCTAAAAGTTCCTTTTCGGTAGTGGCATAATTTCTTTGAGCATTGTCTAGAGTCTTACTAGCATAATGGATAACATTTAACTTCTTATCAACTCTTTCCCTAGAACAGCACCTACAACATAATCACTAGCATCACACATAATTTCAAAGGGTAAATTCCAATCAGGTGGCTGAACAATAGGTGCAGAGACTAATGCTTTCTTAAGTATTCCAAATGCTTCTACACAATCATCATAAAAGACAAATGGTACATCTTTTTGTAATAAATTAGTCAGAGGCCGAGAAATTTTTGAGAAGTCCTTAATGAACCTCCTATAAAATCCGGCGTGACCAAGGAAACTTCTTATACCTTTGATGTCCTTGGGACATGGCATCTTTTCAATAGCATCAACCTTGGATTTATCAACTTCAATACCTCTTACAGAAACTTTGTGCCCCAAGACAATACCTTCAATAACCATAAAGTGGCACTTTTCCCAATTCAAGACAAGATTTGTTTCTTTACATCTCTGCAAAACTCGATCAAGATTGCTCGAGCAATCGTCAAAAGAGGAACCATAGACCGAAAAGTTGTGGCGACCGGTTTTCCGGGTATTAATTTCCAGAAAATGGTCCTTGTGCTCACCAGCCCCAAGATTACTGTTAGCAGACGAGGCACCAACTTGATACAAAAAATCCAAGCAAAATGCAAAATATGTAGTACAAGACCATTCTGGCATGTGCGTACAACAATTTGGTTTCTTGTGGTTGATGGCGGAAACGGTTTGTAGATCATCAGCGTCTATGGGACTCCAATTCCCACAAGAACAGCTGACCAGGATAACTCCTATCTTTGCGAGGCTGCTATCACCATTGCTCAAGTTCCGGGGCTGTCATCAGGGTCGCTCCTCTCCGCGCAAGAAATCTGACCAAGACAATAGCCAGGGACAAGCCAGTGAGTACTTTTGAATGTACTCGCAAACATTATGAACACGGGTATAATATAACAACGATAATTCTGTACTGAAATATTTTATGATCATGACGTCAGTCACAAAAATAGTAAAATCTCTGATGCATGCAAGCAAGTTATTTATGGATATGCAATAACATAGTAGTGATAAAAATGCCTCAGTCGGGTGTCTGAGCGACACCACATAAAGGGCTTATAAAATAAATAACAAGCATGCCACAGTCGGGCATCTCAGCGACACCACATAAAGGTCTTATAAAATAAATAACAAGCATGCCACAGTCGGGCGTCTCAGCAACACCACATAAAGGGCTTATAAAATAAATGCCACAGTCGGGCGTCTTAGCGACACCACATAAAGGGCTTATAAAATAAATAACAAGCATGTCGCAGTCGGGCGTCTCAGCGACACCTCATAAAGGGCTTATAAAATAAATAACAAGTATGCCACAGTCGGGCGTCTCAGCGACACCACATAAAGGGCTTATATAATAAATAACAAGTATGCCACAGTCAGGCGTCTCAACGACACCACATAAAGGGCTTATAAAATAAATAATCTTAGTGAATATCCAGGAGGTAAAACCGTCCCAGGGATACTCAATACTTCAAAAAGGGTTAGTCCATAATAATCAAAATCATCATAAGTCACCAATCACGATCCATGTTCTGGTTTAGCAGTTTTCTCCTCCGAAGACTGACACTAAGACCGACACTTGACCCATCCCAGACTGTAATCCTTAACCATGGACACGGCTATTCAAATAGGTTTTAATCTCTGCAGAGGGTGTACTCTTTACCCACGAGTAACGGATTCCATTAGTCCATCGGGACTAATTCCGTCTACGGCCTTTTAATTGGAAACACACCGATCCGCACACACCAGCCTAACTTATCGGTGTCTGGAATCACCCACGACACCCGTTAAGCAAAACTCTAAGTGGGGAGGCTACAACCTCGACGTAACATGGCATCACAAAATTTATACCGCGCGCAAGTTAGGGGAGCTACCCCTTCGGCTACAACCGAAACAGACATGCTCCCGGACCAGGTGGCATGCCTACCAGATGCCTCCGGTATCTTCCACCATGGCCTCTCTGTACGGTGTATGCCAGGAAAGGGGTTGACAATGTACTGAACCGTACCCTACCTATGGCAGGGACAAGTGGCAGTACGAAACAAGTATGGGGGTTACCAGAACAAGACTCGATCTATGGTCGACTCAGGAAGTTTAAATATTCCCTGTATGATTAGCATAACAATATATATACTTCAACCAACAGATGGAAACACCACGCGACATACCCCCTCATGCCATACCGGACACGACCGTCTCGACAGAGGACTAGGAACAAGACTGTGTCTACCCAAGACAGAGGCCTTCCCGGGTTCCCTTCCGGTATGCATGAAAGGCATATGACGGTGATTTCCATCACAACCATATCAACCCCATTAGCATGAAAATCATTAATATGCACTCATGAGGAGGAACACATCATCAAATAAAATGACGTATGCCTGTGTAGGGTGTTGTTGTCACCGTGTTCAAACAACGCACACAATATTACGCCAGGGTTCAGAATGCTTGCCTTTAAGTCATGGGGAGGCAAAGTGCATTCCAAAACTCTTGAAAGCTTTATCCTCTCTTCAAAAAAATCATATTTAAAATATATTTGAATTAACACACAATTTCAAAACAGCACAAAAAGTTGTTTTGTAATTTTTCAAATAAATCTTAAAGTAAACTAGATTAAATTTTGGAGAGGTAGGAAAAAGAATCATTTCATTTGGAGATATAATTAAAAAGTTATCGCCAGTCAAAGTTTAGTCAATATTCTGTTTTTTAAAGAAAACAGAAAAAAGGAAAATGATTCGAAATGTACATGTCGAACACGTACTTTGGAATTATGTTTCCACTTATGCCCGCATGGACTGCGCGGGGAGTTACTGACAGTGGGTACACGGGGCCCACTAGTCATGTTTGACTGGTCTCCCCTCCCTCTGCTTCTTCTGCCCGAGCAGAGGCGGGACTCTGGCAACCGTCGCTGGCGAACGGTGGTTCCTCGCGGGGAGCTGAGGACGGGGATGGATCCGTGGATCATCGGTGGTCCTCCCGGTGGTCGTAGGGTCGTCGGAGGTGGAGGAAATCGCCGGCGGTGAGCTCTGCGGCGGAGGAAAGCTTCGGTGGATTTGGGGGTTCGGGCTAGGGTGATGCTCCGTCTTCGCTTGGGGTCTGGGCGGCTCCGCAAGAAGATGTGGAGCTGAGTGGTGGTGATGGAAGGGTGGGGGAGGCCCTGGTGGCGCCAGGGTGAACCGGAACGAGGCGGCGGCCGAACTGGCCGGAGAGGTTGAAGATGGCCTTCTCCTCTTCAATTGATGGCAACGGGGCACTAGGGGGACGGTGTGAGGCTGCTTGTGTGCTCGGAGGGGCTCGAGGGGCTTCCTTTTATAGCGCTCCCAAGTCGGTTCGCGGCGGCCGTGGATGAGCTCGTCGGCGACCGCCGTTCTGTAGCTTGCAGGGCATCGTGGCGGGGCTGGGGATGGCGGCAGGAGCTAGCGGACGAGGGGGTACTGCTCCAAGGGCGAGCTGGCGAGCGGGCGTGGCTCGGGCGGTGCCGACCAGTGCAGGGGCTGTCGGGCGGCTGTGGCGGCTAGCTGCTGGCTTGCCGGAGACGTGGCGAGGGCTGCGGTGCTCGTGGGGAGCAGAAGGGGACGTGGCGTGCTAGCTGCGGTTGGCCAAGGGACAGAGTGGGTGCGGGGCGAGACGCGGTGGCTCGGTTGCGGCACGTGCAAAACGCACGCTCTGGGCGCGCCTAGAGCACGCACGGGACATGCTCGACAGAATGCTAGGGCATGCAATAGGTCTCGGATGAGGTTGGGGTTTAACAGACCTAGGCCAAAGTCATCTAGAGGCTTAGTGGACAAGTTATTGTTCCCAGAGGTGCAAGGCCTCAGTGCAAAACAAAGATCATGTCAAAAAGGATCATGCCCATAAGGTGTTTGTCAAAATGCCAAGGGCTTCTAGGCATTTCTTGGAGTGGCCAAATCTCCCAGAGTGGGGTCTCTTTAGATGAAAGAGAGGGTGGTGAGGTTAGTTTGACAAATGAAGAAACTTGCTAGTGCAAGTTTTGCAAAATTTCAATTCTGGACAGGGAGTAAATGGCATCATTACATGAACCAAAAATGTCCCAAAGGGTGCATGCTCCTGGACTTAGGGGTTTTGTAGGATTTACTACAAGCAGGTGAAAGTACAAGGTCACTAGAGCAAAAATGAATAGGGTTGCAGTAGAAAACACAAGGCTGGACCAGAATGAAAAAGAGGTTGATTCACTCAACTTTTCCAAAGAACATTACTGGGTTTTTGCATAAAGTTGGATGGCATGCTACCACTGACATCCCATAATTTTGGTGGAGGCTTTAAAGAAATATTTAAATAGGTTGTAGTGCAAAAATGGCCACTGGACCAGATTTGAAAAATAGGTGTAGAACTCAAAATATGCAATGAATGAAATATATTTTTGCATAAAAGTGATTTAGAAACATCACATGACATCTTCAAATTTTGGTTGGAATTTCAGTTAAATTTATCAAATGGTGGTAGTTCAAAAAGAGCTCCAAAACTGATGAAAGTCATTTTAAGGAATAATGCTCAGGGAGATATGATTCAATAAATAAAATTCTACTGATTAAAAATTGTTATATTGAGATAGCATAGAAATCCAATACAATTTTGGAAAGTTTACACTTGGGTAAAACTCCTCAAAAAATGGTTCTAAAATTAACAGGAAAAAAAATCCAGAAGTCAAAAAATTTTAAACTCCTGGCAAAATTTTAAATAATTAAAACCTGGTTAAATTTTTGGGGTGTTACAAATACTACCCCCCTTAAAAAAAATCTCGTCCTCGAGATTTGCTAAGGATTGTTTTTGAGAAAAAAAATACTATTACCAGATCAAAATGATTACTTACTTAAGCGGTAAAATGTGGCTACAGTGAGAGGGCAATAAGTGGTGTAAAACTACAATGTGGGACACTGGCGTTGTGTGGAGAAATCCACGTTTAGGAAAAACGAGCGATTCCTACGTTGGTCGCAGTAAAATTAGAACAAAATCTAAATTCTAAAAAATACGCTGGTCGTACCCGAGAGCACAGTGCTCCCTCTAGCTGACAGGTGGACCCAGGGCCCATTTTCAGTCTCTCCTTCTTCCTCTGGCTCTCTCTTCTTCCTCTCTCCCGCGCACTTTCCCGCGCTTTCTCCACCGGCGACGTCTAGCACGTAGGGCATCTAGGCCGTACTGCGATAGTGTGCGGCGTGCTTGCTGCCGGTGCAGCGTGCACTCACCTCGCGGGCCAGTGCGCTGTCGGCACTGCTCGCGGATTCGCCTCCGAACACCGGCGATCGGGCGACGAGCAGCGCTGGTGGACTTCGCCCACCGTACACCGATCTCGAGCTATAAAACGATCGCGGTGCTCCTTCTTCTACTTCACACCTGGCCTCGTTTCTCCTCCTCCTTCTCCTCCATTACTGCATACAGGAGCTCGAGACGAGGCTCAAATGGCGGAGGTGGCACCGGACTGGTACGTGATCCTGGTGTGCGGAGGGCTATCGGCAGTGCTGGGGCTCTCCGTGCTCCTGGGCGCGATGATCCTCGATGATCACCGTGATGCGGCCGCTCGGGTGCTGGCTCTCCGCGGTGGCGGTGATCACGAGGACTAGGTGTGATGCCGGGTGTTAACTCTTGTCAGTGTGCCGGAGGTGATTAGTATCCGGATGATTTTCTGCTAATCTCTCCTTTGGAGGCTGTGGTGTGCTTAGGGAGGGAATCGGTGAGATGCAACACGGTTACGTGTCTTTGCAAGCAGTGTAAGAGTCCGAGTGGTTGTGGGTCTGCTGCCGTGGTGCTGCGTGAATAAAAATAATCCATGACGTGAGAGGATAGGTGATGCAGCAACTCAGGGAAAAGAAATTTCACTCCAGGATTTTTTTGCGGGGACAATGGTTAAAAAAATCACAATGAAAACTAATCATATTAGTAGAAACCAAATAATCGACTCGTCGTACAAACTCGGGGTACCATGCATAAGTTACAACGCAATAATAAATATTGCAATAATAGCAGTGACGTCTAAAATGAAAACGGTAACTGGACGGGGTCTCGCGAAAATGTCTCAGGTACTGGGACGCACTCCTCTTCTATCGGAGGAAGTGGATTGACCAATCGATGTATGTGTCTCTCCTGGTCGGGCCTTAGTGGTCTGCCGATGGCAATCTGAGGATTCAAATTAGCGAGATTCTGGAGATAATCCATTACTCGTTGGTTCAAACGTTCTTGAGCGATAATGTACTGGACAAGGTTGGCCAGTACTGGGTCTTTCTCAAATCGTCCACCAGGAAAAGATGTTACTCCTCCGGGTGCTGCACGGCTCGGAAAGTAATAATACCCTCGTTCACTGGCATAGGGTGCCGCGAATCGAAGACGAGCAATCGCTTTGTACGCAGCAGCTTCTATGGCCATGTGTGGGGTTGGCATAGATCTCCCCATGAAGGAGACCTCCGCTGGGTCTTGGTTGGAGTCTACGGGAGGGATGTGTACTACTGCCCAATATTTTGAGGTGGAAGGGGTGATTCTCGATTTGAACAGCTCGTACTGGGGTGGCTGGGTAGAACCCATGGTACTGCAGGTAAAGTCCCATAATATTTTGACAAAGCTACCCGGGGTTGCATCTAGGGTTCTCAGATAAATACTAGGGCTCGGCATGGCAAGAAATGGTTGTGAGGGTGGTGCACGAGGTGAGTGGTGCTGGGTAAGGTCACAAGGTGGTCTTCTTATATAGCATCCGGGCTGGGTTATTTACCGTGGTGAAAGGTAATAAATTTGCCAGATCATCTCCAAGGGTCGGGGTCAAAACCGCAGATACACATATCTCAAAAAGGGGACGTGTTACTGTGGGTGTCGTCGGGGTTGGTTTTGGTAGTTGTGCCTGAAACAAAAAAATGCAACTGTAGGCTGACACAATTATGCAAGGGCTACTATTAAAACAGACGCACAACAACAGACTGCGTTTGTTTACAAGGTCACACGATTACAAAGCGAGGATACACTGAGACTCGGCACTACTCGGGTGACTTAGTCTACCTCGTTTACATCCAAACGGGCTTGCCTTGTGGATGTCGAGGCTTCTCCACGGGTCTCACCGTCGGAATTAGCTGGAGGTGGCAGAGGGGCTGCAGGGTCGGGGTGGCGATGATGACCATCACGGGGATTGTTGGCCACAATCCCATTGGAGTGTGCTCCCAAAAGGCGACGAAGCACTTCTGGGGTCATCAAAGCACCTTGGTTGATGGCTGGGCCTGACCTCAGGGTCTCGATCGGGTGTCCGAACAGCACGACTGGGTTGTAGGTGTCGGGCTCGTCTTCCCTCCTTGCCGGGGCTCGGCGAACCAGCTCTCCACGAGCTTCGATCAGATCAATGGTGATCTGATCGAACAGTGCCTCTAGTGCATCTACATAACGCACTAGGTGCAACAATGCAGGGTCCGTCTCGTGATCTCCGTTGGCAACTTGGGGTGGTCTACCATACCCTTCACGCCTGGGGTACTAGTAGAACGAGCGACAGTTAACTCTGGGCGACAACTGTCAGAGTTGAACTATAGCCTCTCGGGAAGCTAGCTGGATGGCTTGTGGCTCGAAGGAAGTTGTCCTTCCGATGAACCTGTAGGGGCGTTCTGGCGACAGACCCCTACCGTAGACGTGTACAGTGGCCCAGAATTGACGGCTCTCACCGCTCATGGTCCCTTGGTACACAACATATTCTGGGGGCTCTTCGAACGCATAGGCACGACGGGTGAGATTTGCGAGTATGGTCACAAAACCTCCAAGGTTGGTTGCTGTGGTCTCATTCTGCACTATGGGGCCAGGCATTATGGCTAGGTTCGGGGAAGAGGCTGTGCTATGCTGGGTTGAGGCTAGCGTGCCCTTTTTACAGAAAAGGGGAAAGAGTCTTCCTTCGCACGCTTGCGGATGGGACATATTGGGCGTCGGTCACTGGCGCGTGATTGATAGGCTAAGATGATAGGTTGGGCACCGACTGTAAAAAGGTGCCAGGCTCATTGTGTGGCTATCTTGCACGAGAAGCTTGGCCGGGGTTTGGTTAAGGTCTGATGGGCTGGTTTACCTAGGTTTTTCGACCTGGCTAAGATAGGATTAGCCAATGGTCAGCCTGGCTCTGATACCAAGTTTGTGGCGACCGGTTTTCCGGGTATTAATTTCCAGAAAATGGTCCTTGTGCTAACCAGCCGCAGGATTACTGTTAGCTGATGAGGCACCAACTTGATACAGAAAATCCAAGCAAAATGCGAAATATGTAGTACAAGACCATTCTAGCCTATGCGTACAACAATTTGGTTTCTAGTGGTTGATGGCGGAAGTGGTTTGTGGATCATCAGCGTCTATGGGACTCCATTTCCCACAGGAACAGCTGACCAGGATAACTCCTATCTTCGTGAGGCTACAATCACCATTGCTTAGGTTCCGGGGCTGTCATCATGGTCGCTCCTCTCCGCGCAAGAAATATGGCCAAGACAATAGCCAGGGACAAGCCATTGAGTACTTTTGAATGTACTCGCAAACATTATGAACACGGGTATAATATAACAACGATAATTTTGTACTGAAATATTTTATGATCATGACGTCAGTCACAAAAATAGTAAAATCTCTGATGCATGCAAGCAAGTTATTTATGGATATGCAATAACATAGTAGTGATAAAAATGCCTCAGTCGGGTGTCTGAGCGACACCACATAAAGGGCTTATAAAATAAATAACAAGCATGCCACAGTCGGGCGTCTCAGCGACACCACATAAAGGGCTTATAAAATAAATAACAAGCATGCCACAGTCGGGCGTCTCAGCGACACCACATAAAGGGCTTATAAAATAAATGCCACAGTCGAGCGTCTCAGCGACACCACATAAAGGGCTTATAAAATAAATAACAAGCATGCCGTAGTCGGGCATCTCAGCGACACCACATAAAGGGCTTATAAAATAAATAACAAGTATGCAACAGTCGGGCGTCTCAGCGACATCACATAAAGGGCTTATAAAATAAATAACAAGTATGCCACAGTCGGGCGTCTCAGCGAAACGACATAAAGGGCTTATAAAATAAATAACAAGTATGCCACAGTCGGGCGTTTCAGCGACACCACATAAAATAAATATCCAGGAGGTAAAACCGTCCCACGGATACTCAATACTTCAAAAAGGGTTAGTCCATAATAATGATAATCATCATAAGTCACCAATCACGATCCATGTTCTGGTTTAGCAGTTTTCTCCTCCGAAGATCGACACTAAGACCGACACTTGACCCATCCCAGACTGTAATCCTTAACCATGGACACGGCTATTCGAATAGATTTTAATCTCTACAGAGGGTGTACTCTTTACCCACGAGTAATGGATTCCATTAGTCCATCGATACTAATTCTGTCTACGACCTTTTAATTGGAAACACACCTATCCGCACCCACCAGCCTAACTTACCGGTGTCTGGAATCACCCACGACACCTGTTAATCAAAACTCTAAGTGGGGAGGCTACAACCTCGACGTAACATGGGATCACAAAATTTATACCGCGCGCAAGTTAGGGGAGCTACCCCTTCGGCTACAACCGAAACACCCATGCTCCCGAACCAGGTGGCATGCCTACCGGATGCCTCTGGTATCTTCCACCATGGCGTCTCTGTATGGTGTGTTCTAGGAAAGGGGTTGACAATTTACTGAACCGTACCCTACCTATTGCAGGGACAAGTGGCAGTACGAAACAAGTATGGGGGTTACCGGAACAAGACTCGATCTATGGTCGACTCAGGAGGTTTAAATATTCCCTGCATGATTAGCATACCAATATATATACTTCAACCAACAGATTGGAAACACCACGCGACATACCCCCTCATGCCATACCGGACACGACCGTCTCGACAGAGGACCAGGAACAAGACTGTGTCTACCCAAGACAGAGGCCTTCCCGGGTTCCCTTCCGGTATGCATGAAAGACATATGATGGTGATTTCCATCACAACCATATCAACTCCATTAGCATGAAAATCATTAATATGCACACATGAGGAGGAACACATCATCACATAAAATGACGTATGCCTGTGTAGGGTGGTGTTGTTACCGTGTTCAAACAACGCACACAATATTATGCTAGGGTTCAGAGTGCTTGCCTTTAAGTCGTGGGGAGGCAATGTGCATTCCAAAACTCTTGAAAGCTTTCTCCTCTCTTCAAAAAAATACTATTTAAAATATATTTGAATTAATACACAATTTCAAAACAGCAAAAAACATTTTTTGAAAATTTTTCAAATAAATCTTAAAATAGACTAGATTAAATTTTGGAGAGGTAGGAAAAAGAATCAATTCATTTGGAGATATAATTAAGAAGTTATAGCCAGTCAAAGTTTAGTCAATGTTCTGTTTTAAAAAAAACTGAAAAAAGGAAAACGATTCGAAATGTACACGTCGAACACGTACTCTGGAACTACGTTTCCACTTATGCCCGCGTGGACTGCGCGGGGAGTCACTGACAGTGGGTCCAGGGGGGCCACTAGTCATGTTTGACTAGTCTCCCCTCCCTCTACTTCTTCTGCCCGAGCAGAGGTGGGACTCCGGCGACCGTCGCTGGCGAACGGCGGTTCCTCATGGGGAGCTGAGGACGGGGATGGATCCGCCGATCAGCGGCGGTCCTCCCGGTGGTCGTAGGGTCGTCGGAGGTGGAGGAAATCGCCGGCGGTGAGCTCTGCGGCGGAGGAAAGCTTCGGTGGATTTGGGGGTTCGGGCTAGGGTGATGCTCCATCGTCGCTTGGGGTCTGGGCGGCTCCGCAAGACGATGTGGATCCAAGTGGTGGTGATGGAAGGGTGGGGGAGGCCCTGGTGGCGCCGGGGTGAACCGGAACGAGGCGGCGGCTGAACTGGCCGAAGAGGTTGAAGATGGCCTTCTCCTCTTCAATTGATGGCAACGGGGCACTAGGGGGACGGTGTGAGGCTGCTTGTGTGCTCGGAGGGGCTCGAGGGGCTTCCTACTATAGCACTCCCAAGTCGGTTCGCGGCGGCCGTGGATGAGCTCGTCGGCGACCGCCATTCTGTAGCTTGCAAGGCATCAATGGCGGGGCTGGGGATGGCGGCAGGAGCTAGCGGACGAGCGGGTACTGCTCCAAGCGCGAGCTGGCGAGCGGGCATGGCTCGGGCAGCGCCGACCAGTGCAGGGGCTGTCGGCCGATAGTGGCGGCTAGCTGCTGGCTTGCCGGAGACGTGGCGAGGGCTGCGGTGCTCGTGGGGAGTAGAAGGGGACGTGGCGTGCTGGCTGCGGTCGGCCAAGGGCCAGAGTGGGTGCGGGGCGAGACGCGGCGGCTTGGTTGCGGCACGTGCAAAACGCGCGCTCTAGGCGCGCCAAGAGCACGCACGGGACGTGCTCGACAGAATGCTAGGGCATGCTATAGGTCTCGGATGAGGTTGGGGATTAACAGACCTAGGCCAAAGTCATCAAGAGGCTTAGTGGACAAGTTATTGTTCCCAGAGGTGCAAGGCCTCAGTGCAAAACAAAGATCATGTCAAAAAGGATCATGCCCATAAGGTGTTTGTCAAAATGCCAGGGGCTTCTAGGCTTTTCTTGGAGTGGCCAAATCTCCCAGAGTGGGGTCTCTTTGGATGAAAGAGAGGGTGGTGAGGTTAGTTTGACAAATGAAGAAACTTGCTAGTGCAAGTTTTGCAAAATTTCAATTCTAGACAGGGAGTAAATGGCATCATTACATGAACCAAAAATGTCCCAAAGGGTGCATGCTCTTGGACTTAGGGGTCTTGTAGGATTGACTACAAGCAGGTGAAAGTACAAGGTCACTAGAGCAAAAATGAATAGGGTTGCAGTAGAAAACACAAGGCTGGACCAGAATGAAAAAGATGTTGATTCACTCAATTTTCCCAAAGAACATCACTAGGTTTTTGTATAAAGTTGGATGGCATGCTACCACTGACATCCCATAATTTTGGTGGAGGCTTTAAAGAAGTATTTAAATAGGCTGTAATGCAAAAATGCCCACTGGACCAGATTTTAAAAATAGGTGTAGAACTCAAAATATGCAATGAATGAAATATATTTTTGCATAAAAGTGATTTAGAAACATCACATGACATCTCCAAATTTTGGTTGGAATTTTAGTTAAATTTATCAAATGGTGGTAGTTCAAAAAGAGCTCCAAAACTGATGAAAGTCATTTTAAGGAATAATGCTCAGGAAGATATGATTCAATTAAGAAAATTCTACTGATTAAAAATTATTATATTGAGAGAGCATAGAAATCCAATACATTTTTGGAAAGTTTCCACTTGGGTAAAACTCCTCAAAAAAAGGTTCTGAAATTAACAGAAAAAAAATCCAGAAATCAAAAATTTTAAACTCCTGGAATTTTTTTAAATAATTAAAACGTTGTTAAATTTTTGGGGTGTTACAAAAGTCTTCCATGAAAACCTCACAAATCTTTTCACAAAAGTCAGAGAATATAGCCATCATGCATCTTTGAAAGGTAGCAGGTGCATTACATAAACCAAAAGGCATACGTCTATAAGCAAAAGTACCAAAAGGGCATGTAAAAGTAGTCTTTGATTGATCTTTAGCCGACACAGGTATTTGAGAGAAACCAGAATAACCATCTAGAAAGCAATAATGTGTATGGTTGCATAATCTTTCTAGCATTTGATCAATAAAAGGTAAGGGGTAATGATCTTTCTTAGTAGCTTTATTTAATTTGCGGAAATCAATTACCATCCTATAACCTGTGATAATTCTTTGCGGGATCAATTCATCTTTATCATTAGGGACAACAGTAATACCTCCCTTCTTAGGGACACAATGGACAAGACTTACCCACTGACTATCAGCAACGGGATAAATTATACCTGCCTCCAGAATCTTGAGTATTTGTTTTCTTACCACTTCTTTCATTTTAGGATTCAAACGTCGTTGAGGATCACGAACTGGTTTGGCATCCGCTTCCAAATTTATTTTATGCTGACATAGAGTGGGACTAATGCCCTTAAGATCATCAAGAGTATATCCAATAGCGGCACGGTGCTTCTTCAGAGTTTTCAATAATCTTTCTTCTTCCTGCTCTGAAAGGTTAGCACTAATAATAACAGGATATATTTTCTTTTCATCAAGGTAAGCATACTTAAGATTACCAGGCAATGGTTTAAGCTCAAACACGGGATCACCCTTGGGTGGAGGAGGATCCCCTAGGATTTCAACAGGCAAATTGTGTTTCAGAATAGGTTCTTGTTTAAAGAATAGTTCTAACAATTCCCATTGCAGATATAGTATCTCTATTGGCAAGTTTAAATGTAACATCAATATCTTCTAACTCAGCGGGTGCAATATCATGCATAATTTATTTATATAAGTCCATAGGTATAACACTAGCACTAGCACCCATAACACATAAGCCATGATAACAATGATCTCCTATTTTAACAGAAATAACAGGCACGCCTACCACGGGTCTATGTTTATCTCTATCATAGGGTTTAGCAATTCTAGCAGTTTCACCAGAGAATTCAATGACATGCCCATCAATATTATCAGACAAGAGATCTTTAACAATAGCAATATTAGGTTCTACTTGGACTTGCTCAGGAGGTGTATAAGTTCTAGTATTGCTTTTATGAACAACAGTTGAAGCTTTAGCATGATCCTTTACTCTAGCAGGGAAAGGTGGTTTCTCAACATAAGAGGTGGGAACAGTAGGATCATTATAAGTGATGGTGTTTTCTTCAACTTTAATAGGTGCATCTACTTTTACTTCTATGGGAGGATGATATTTAAACCACTTCTCCTTGGGGAGATCAACATAAGTAGCAAAAGATTCATAGAAAGAAGCTACTATCTCAGAGTCAAGTCCATATTTAGTGCTAAACTTACAGAAAATATTGGTGTCCATAAAAGATTTAACACAATCAAACTTAGGTGTCATACCTGACTCCTTACCTTCGTCGAGGTCCCAATCTTCAAAGTTACATTTAATTCTATCCAATAAATTCCATCTGAATTCAATAGTCTGCATCATAAAAGAGCCAGCATAAGAAGTATCAAGCATGGTTTGATTATTATGAGAAAGCCGAGCATAAAAACTTTGCATAATTATTTCTCTTGGAAGCTCATGATTGGGGCATTAATATAACATTGATTTAAGCCTCCCCCAAGATTGGGCGATGCTTTCTCCTTCACGAGGCCAAAAATTTTATATATATAATTGCGATCACGATGAACAAGATGCATAGGGTAATACTTTTGATGAAATTCCAATATCACTCTTTTATAGTTCCATGATCTCGTATCATCACATAGCCTATACCATGTCAATGCGTCTCCCTCCAAAGATAAAGGGAAAGCCTTCTTCTTAACAACATCATCGGGCATACCTGCAAGCTTAAATAATCCACAAATATCATCCACATAGCGTAGATGCTCGTCAGGATGCTTTGTTCCATCTCCTGTAAAAGTATTAGCCAGCAGTTTTTCCATAATACCCGAAGGAAATTCAAAAGGAGTTTCATTTTCAATAGGTTCAGCGGGCTGAGGAGAAACTCTTTGCTCTACTGGACGGGGTGAAGATACCCCGAACAAGCCCCTCACAGATTCACTTTCCATTGTAACAAGTGACAGAAAATTTCAGCACACAATATAAATTTTTCCTTACCAAATTCCACTTACCAAAGGCGCTACACTCCCCGGCAACGGCGCCAGAAAAGAGTCTTGATGACCCAAGTATAGGGGATCTATCGTAGTCCTTTCGATAAGTAAGAATGTCGAACCCAACGAGGACCAGAAGGAAATGATAAGCGGTTTTCAGCAAGGTATTCTCTGCAAGTACTGAAATAAGTGGTAACAGATAGTTTTGTGATAAGATAAATTGTAACGAGCTACAAGTAAAAAAAGTAAATGAGTTGTAGCAAGGTGGCCCAATCCTTTTTTTAGCAAAGGACAAGCCGGAACAAACTCTTATAATAGGAAAAGCGCTCCCGAGGACACATGGGAATATCGTCAAGCTAGTTTTCATCACGCTCATATGATTCGCGTTCGGTACTTTGATAATTTGATATGTGGGTGGACCGGTGCTTGGGTGCTGTTCTTACTTGAACAAACATCCTAGTTATGATTAACCTCTATTGCAAACATCCGCAACTACAACAAAAGTATTAAGGTAAACCTAACCATACCATGAAACATATGGATCCAAATCAGCCCCTTACGAAGCAACGCATAAACTAGGGTTTAAGCTTCTGTCACTCTAGCAACCCATCATCTACTTATGACTTCCCAATGCCTTCCTCTAGGCCCAAATAATGGAGAAGTGTTATGTAGTCGATGTTCACATAGCACCACTAGAGGTTAGACAACATACATCTCATCAAAATATCGAACTAATACCAAATTCACATGACTACTAATAGCAAGACTTCTCCCGTGTCCTCAGGAACAAACGTAACTACTCACAAAGCATATTCATGTTCATAATCAAAGGGGTAATAATATGCATAAAGGATCTGAACATATAATCTTCCACCAAATAAACCAACTAGCATCAACTACAAGGAGTAATCAACACTACTAGCAACCTACTAGCACCAATCCCGGACTTGGAGACAAGAATTGGATACAAGAGATGAACTAGGGTTTGGAGATGAGATGGTGCTGATGAAGATGTTGATGGAGATTGCCCTCTCCCAATGAGAGGAGCGTTGGTGATGATGATGGCGATGATTTCCCCCTCCCGGAGGGAAGTGTCCCCGGCAGAACAGCTCTGCCCGAGCCCTAGATTGGTTCCGCCAAGGTTCTGCCTCGTGGCGGCGGAGTCTCGTCTTGAAAGGTTGCTTCTTATTTTTATCTCATCGAAAGATCTCATATAGGAGAAGATGGGCATCGGAGAGCCACCAGGGGGCCCACAAGGTAGGGGGCGCGCCCCCCACCCTCGTGAGCAGGGTGTGGCCCCCTTGGCCTTCATCTTTGGTGATGATTTTTCTTTATTTATTTTAAGATATTCCGTGGAGTTTTAGGACTTTTGGAGTTGCACAGAACAGGTCTCCAATATTTGCTCCTTTTCCAGCCAGAATTCCAGCTGCCGACATTCCCGCTCTTCATGGTAAACCTTGTAAAATAAGAGAGAATAGCCATAAGTATTATGACATAACGTGAAATAATAGCCCATAATGCGATAAATATCGATATAAAAGCATGATGCAAAATGGACGTATCAGATACCAGCACCACCCGTGAAGTGGATGGCACGATCCGGCCCGGCCACAATGATGAACTAGACGTCTGACAAAGCTTTGGCTGATACTGTGATGTCGAGGCCCATAACTATTCTCACGTGGTGGTTGGTGCGTCAAGGCAAAACGCCAACTCAGAACAAATACCCAAACCATAGTGTATTCTTAGCTTGCGGAGACGAGCAGAGACTCACGATAAGGTGACTCCATCGCGCCGTCTCGAGGAAATACGGCAAGGGCTAGCCCAGCCCACTCGGGGGTGGCCTGCCTGCCCGGCCGTGCCTCATAACCATCTTCCGGGTGCTCTCCGGACCGACCCGACTTTCACCAAGGTCTCAAGTAAAGTCAATGTAACCGTGTGTCAAAACATCAAGGGGAAAACCCAAGGAATCACCCTCGGAGGATTCCACTCGATGTAATCATCAAGATGAACGTAAGAGGAACCACCCTCGAGGTTCACACCTGAGGTGTTACACAACAGAGCCATGTCGGGAATGGTGAAGGAGGAACCACCCTCGTTGACCACGACCGAATAGCTACACTACAGAGATCTCATCAGGACTGATGTATGAGGTTCCACCCTCGGCACTCGATGGTAACTCTGCAGAGTCGAGCAACAAAAAGGGGCGTGATGTGATGTGAGGTGTCGGGCTCCAGTCGTCGATCACATCAATCGAGTCGTCGATGATGAAGCAGGGGCAACAAGGACAAGTGGGGTCACTGATGGATCACTAACCAACCTACACTAAGCAGTTTCGGATAAGCAGGTAGGTAACAATAAGCAGGTACAAAAGTAGGCTGTGCATCAGAATAGGAGCAATCAATTACAGTAGCAAAATCTAATGCAAGCATGAGAGAATAGAATGGGCGATATCGGGATGATCAAAGGGGGGA
Organism: Triticum dicoccoides; assembly: GCF_002162155.2. Taxonomy (NCBI): domain Eukaryota; kingdom Viridiplantae; phylum Streptophyta; class Magnoliopsida; order Poales; family Poaceae; genus Triticum; species Triticum dicoccoides. The sequence continues at coordinate 149,246,538 of NC_041387.1, read as the reverse complement.
CTTGCCTGGAAGCTCCACTGAAAGGGAATAAGAGTCGTCGTCGACGTAGTCGATCATAGGGGCATCAACATTGGTCTTGGGGTCTACCAAAGAGAAGAGGGGGAAGAAACAGCAAATACACGCAAACGTATGCATAACAAGACAATAAGCGGTGCTAGAAGTGTTCTAACGTAGTGCTACGCGATACCCGTGAAGTGGGATAACATCCGGGAAAGTTTTCCCGGTTCCAGGTGTCTGATGAACCGGAGAGGAAAGGTTTGGTGTTTGCTATGCTAGGTACATGTGGTGGATGAATGGACCACGTGTTCAGATTTGTCTCGCCATTCTGAGCAACTTTCATGTATAAAACTTTTCCATCTGATCTATGGTTTATTTTATATTATTTACCAAAGCTTTAAAAGATTTCCTAAAATTATTATTACAACAGCATGATGTCAGCATGACATCAGGAGTCAATAGGGCGTTGACTGGGTCAAACTGACGTTTGGGGTCATTCTGTCATAGGACTAACTAATTAATAGATTTAATTAACTAAGTCTAGTTAATTATGCTAATTGACCTACCTAATTACTTTAATTAAGTTTTATTTATTTATTTATTTATTAAATTATTTATCTAATTTTATTTAAACATTTTTGTTGTAAAAGCGAGGGCGCTAGGGCCCATAGGTCAGTGGCACAGGGGCCTTGCGAAGCGGGCGGGACGGACCCGCCAGGGCTCGCGCACACACGCCTGAGGCATGGCCGCGGCCAAGGTGCGCCACCGGTGAGCATGGAGCGATGAGGCGGGGCCTGCAGCTGCCGAAGGCTGGAGGGGCCTCGGTGGCATGGCAGAGGAGGCGGCGTCGAGCGCGGCATGAGTTAGCTGAGAGGCCTGCACGCTCGGAACAGGCGGCAAGAACGGTGACGGCGACGCAAGCGAGGGCGTGGTGACGTGCTAGAGGTGGCGGGGTTGTAGGAGGCGGCTCGCAGTCAAGGCGGCCCGGGGTGCACCTAGAGCACGGCGACCGCGACGACGGACAGGGGGACGGGAGGACGACCGGGGTCCTCACCGGCATTGGTGAGCAGGAGGCATCGAGGCGCGTTGGCATCCGTTGATGAGGAGTACGGGGAAGGTACGACGAGGTCGTGGCTCCAGCGAGGAGGGCTCCGAGCGGCGGTGGCATTGGGGACGAGCCCGAGTTCCAGATCCGGAACAGGGCGGCGCAGACGGGCATTGGGGATTGGCTCGGGGCGAGGTGAGGCAGCGCCGACGAGGTGGCGAGGCGCCAGCTCGGGGCTGGCCGCGGTCGTCGGGACCAACCGCCCCGATCCAGATCCGATCGGGGGGAAGGGAGGAGAGATGGGGATCGAGGGGAATGAGGGGGGTAGCTGTTAGGGTTTCTATCGGGTGGGGGATAAGCCCGGGGGGGCGGCCGGCTGGGCTGATTGGCCCAGTTGGGCCAGGGGCCTTTTGTTTTGATTTTTTTGGTTGCCTTCTCCTTTTATTTTATTTACCTTTGCCTTTTCTTTTTACTCATTTTAAATATGAAAACGGAACCGACTTCCAATCCAAACAACGTGAACTTAACCACAGTAAAAATCCATGACATGGCACCATTAGCGTGATTACTATTGCATAACTATCCGGGCGTTACACGCCTACATCCCTAGAAAATATATGCCCGCCTTGAGGGTTTTTCTGTTTCATAAGACACGGTTGTTATCTCCGGACCGTGTGCGATGTTTCTTGTTCCCAATCCCGCCTGCTCCTAGAAAATATCTGCCCGCCTCAAGGGTTTTTGTGTTTCATAACACACAGTTGTTATCTCCGAACCGTGTGCAATGCACCATCATCAAAAATTTCAATAGCCCCGACATTTCACTCCCACGTAGTAAAATTTTCAGTACCCGTGACATTTCCAACACCACCCGCCCCTCCACACACACACACACACACCAAAACCTCCTTAGGTGCACGCGCACACGCACACACCCTCCCCCG
>NC_041387.1:149217749-149244418 GCF_002162155.2 Triticum dicoccoides | reverse complement strand
TGCAGCTGCAAGACCTCCATTGTCAAGATCTGTTAGTTTGCCCGTGAAGCTTACCCACTGAGCTGCATACCCAGGCTGCCCTGAGTTTCTTAGATGACTCATGCTAACCGCCCTCTTTCCCAAAGATCCCCATCCCCCACTCCAGAGCGTTGCAGCCTAAGCCTGGCTACGCTTCCCGTGGAGCTCGAGGAGCGACTGGCCCAAAAGAGGTGTATCACGGTCTCTTCGCCCGACATCGCCGAGGAAGTTGACGACCATTACTGGAGGCAGGCACTCAAGCAGCGGGCTAGAGTATGCGGGTATGTCGCGGACGCCGGCTATGACATCGAGGTCATCGACAGCGACGGCCTGAGGTGGGCTATGTCACAGGTTAAGTGGCCCACCCCCAACCCCTCGGGTTCAACCGCCGTCGATCTCATCCATGGCCACGCTGCTGATCTTCTCTGGCTCACTATCCACAACTTGCCATCCTACATCGCCATTGAGTCCCTTTTGTCATTTCTGAAGGAGACGTTCTACGATGCTGGCTTGGGATCCACAGCTTCAAAGTCAGACCTCATCAACGGCAACCACGAGGAGGGAACCATCTCCGGCTCTTCCAAGGGGAAAACGGCCATCTGCTCTTCCAAGGGGAAAGAGCCCGTCTGCAACATCAGGGAGGGCACCCTACAGCCATGCTCTTCCAAGGGGAAGGAGCCCATTTGCGACAACATGGAGCGCATCCAGGGTCCGTGCTCCTCCCATGGGAACGAGCCCATCTTTGACAAGTGAGGAAACCAATGATTTGTTTTGTTGTGCCTCTTCACAGGGGGAAACCCATGATTTGTTTTGTCGAGTACCTTTTGTAGTGTAGTGAGAATATGTCGAGTTTTAATTGCTATATCTGTTTTTTTTGCAGTATACCTTGTTTATTTTAGTTGTTCACAATGTGATGTTGTATATGTGCAATTATTTACTGTGTGATACATTGCATCAATCTAGTTTTAAACATACCGATAGGAATGCGTATATTTGCTTGCTGCGAAGCGTGTTATAGCTAGCATATGCCTCTTTTAAAGTTTTTTGATTGTTCTGTTGTTTGTAGTTAGCATATGTCCAGTTTCAAATGCTATCATTGGTTGTTCGTAGTATGCCTTGTTTATTCCAGTTATTCACAACGTGATGTTTTATACACTACAAAAAAAAGACACATCCGTGACATTTTGGTCCGAACGGAAATTTTTTCTGTCATACTTATGACACTTCTATGACTATAATTGTGGCAAAACACGGTATCATCATAGATGTGGTGGGCTCCTACTTCTATGACAAAAAATCATGACAGAAAATGGGCTTTTCGTATTGGGCGGGCCGGAGATGCAGCTGCATGACATTCTTTGGGCCGTCCATGACGGAAAAAATCGTGGTAGAAGCGAGGGCGAGGAAAATTTCGAGGAGTTCCCGGTTACGGTGGTTGGTCGGGGGCCGAGCGACGCGCGTTTCTCTCGTACACGTACGCGCGTGAGTGCGAGGCGTTGGCTCTAACTGAACCCGAGTGAGGCATTGGGCTCTAACTCAACCCGAGCGATTGCACTGCAGGCTACGAGTTACTGAACCTGAGCGATCGATCGATGCTTGTTAACTGAACCCGATCGAGCGATTCCTTCGCTACTGCTGCTAATTGAAGCCGATCGATGCTGCCTCTGGATGAACAGTGAGTGTTGTGGGGGGGGGGTGCGTGGATGAACAGTGAGCGGTGGGGGTAGATGAACAGGACCCCGTGGCGTTGCCTCCGAATGAACAGGACCCTGATCGATCGAGACGGTTGGGGCTGGATGAACAGGACCCCGTGGAGGGCTGGATGAACAGCACGACCCCGTGGAGGGCTGGATGAATAGTAGATGGTGGAGGGGTGCCTGTGGAGGGGTGGTTGAGCAGTAGCCAGTGGAGTAGCGCGTGGTGGAGGCTGGATGAACATGAGCCCGTGGAGGCTGGAGGAGGTCGACGGTTTCCCGTGGAGGCTGGAGGAGGTCGACGGTGGAGATGAACAGTATCCCATGGAGTCCCATTTTGTGGTACTCCACACCCCTCCCGATGAACAGGACCCCCGTTTCGACCGTAGCACTCCAACACAAGTCCGTTTCGTCCGTTTTGCGGTATGCCACACCACTCCCGATCAATAGGACCTCCGTTTCGACCATAAGAGATCCGTTTCCTCCATTTCGCGGTATGCCAGACCCCTCCCGATGAGCAGGATCCTGTTTTGAACGTGGCCGGTCGAATACAAGGCTGTTTACTCCGTTCTACGGTACGCTAGGCCTCGTTTCCATCGCCTATTCCGTCCAAGCCCTGCCGATGAACACGACTACGCATTCCGTTCCGACCAAGCCGGTTGGCTCCCCATGAACACGACGACGGCGTTATTTCTCCGTTCTGATCCAACCATGTACATGAGCCCTGGCCATACGTATGGGTGAGTAGGCGTTCGAGACCCCTCCCGTATGTATGTACATGGTCGTATTTTCTTTCTTGCACCCTGGCCGTTGTACGTACGTGTACATGCTACGTGCGCGCCTCTACTATGACACGTGTGCGCCTCTACTAAGACAGTTGCGCGCCTCTACATCGACCAGTATGTACATACACGTTCGCGGCCAAAATGACAATGCTACGTACGCTTCGACCAGGTGGGTCCCGACTGTCAGGCACTTCCTTGCGTGCGAAGATGTAGCTGGTGGATCCCAGCAGTCAGGGGGGTGAATCATTTTTTTTTGCCCGGACGCACTTCCTTGCGTGCGAAGATGTAGCTGGTGGGTCCCAGCAGTCAGGGGGGAAACATTTTTTTCACGAAATACAGTGGCCCGTCCGGTGGTCCCTGCAGTCAGGTGGAGGTATTTTATTTTCTGCGTAATAAGGAGGCACTTCCTTGCTGCGGCCGTGGACCCAGCTGTCAGCCTCTCGATGTACAGTCCGCGTCCGATGGACGTCGTTCCTTGACCACATTGACCATGCTGCACCGAGATAACCAGGGCGGTGGATGACGGCGAGGCCTAGGAAGGGGACGACGCAGAGCCGGGGAAGACACGGTAGTGGATGCCCACGCGTAGAGGAGTATGAGGGTTCACTTGTTCGGCTGCGGTGTGAGGCTGTCGTTGCCGCAGTGCTTGGCCAGCGGTGGGAATAGTAGGGGGCAATGAGGCCTCCGCGGCAGCACAGCCGGCCATGGGAGGCAGGAGCATGCGGCATGACCGGTGCTACTTTGGGTGGCTGGAGCAAGAAGACCAGAGGTTGAAGAAGCACTATGGCCGTTGGATGGACATCATATGGTCACTTGAGCTAGAATCGTTCATATTGACTAAGTTGGCAAAGCCCTCCATCCCCGTCAACTTAGTAGGCCCACAAGTTAGCCTCTGACCAAGGTGGGTCCCAGCTAGCTGGGGGAGTATTCATTTTTTTGTGCGTAATAAGGAGGCACTTCCGGTGGGTCCGAGCTGATAGCGGGGGGAACATTTTTTTCGCGAAATAAGGTGGCCCGTCCGGTGGGTCCGAGCAGTCAGGGGGAAACGTTTTTTTCACAAAATACTGGTGGCCCATCCGGTGGGTCCCTATTGTCAGGTGGAGGAATAATTATTTTCCACGTAATAAGGAGGCACTTCCTTGCGGCTGTCGTGGACCCAGCTGTCAGCCTCTCCACGTACAGTACTCTTCCGATGGAAGCCGGTCGTTGACCACATTGACCACGCCACCCCAAGAGAACCATGGCAGTGGAAGACGGCGAGCCCTAGGAAGGGGAAGACGCAGAGCCAGGGAAGACGTGGCAGTGGATGCCCACGCGGTGAGGAGTACGAGCATTCACTGGTTTGGCTGCAGTGTGAGGGTGTCGTTACTGCAGAATAACAGGGGGTGTGGGTGAGTGGAGGGATGGCCTGGACAGTGTTGGGAGTAGTATGGGGGCGGTGAGGCCTCCGCGATAGCACATCTGGCCACGGGAGGCAGGAGTAGGCGGCAAAAGCGGCACTGCTTTGGGTGGCTGGAGCAAGAAGACCATAGGTTGAAGAAGCACTATGGCTGTTGGATGGACATCATACGGTCACTGGAGTATTGACTAAGTTGACAAATCCCTCCGTCCCCGTCAACTTAGTAGGCCCACAAGTTATCCCAACAATATGGTGGGTCCCAGCTAGCAGGGGGTATTCGGTTTTTTGGGCGTAATAAGGAGGCACTTCCTTGCGTGCGAAGATATAGCTAGTGGGTCCGACCTGTCAGTGGGCGGAACGTTTTTCGCGAAATACAGAGGCCCTTCCTGTGGATCCTAGTTGTCATGTGGAGGAATCATTATTTTGCGTGTAATGAGGTATTTCCTTGCATGCGGCCGTGGACCCAGCTGTCAGCCTCTCCACGTATAGTCCACTTCCGATGGATGTCGTTCATTGACCACATTGACCAGGCCGCACCAAGAGCACCAGGGCGGTGGATGATGGCGAGGCCTAGGAAGGGAACGACACGGAGCCAAGGAATACTCGGCAGTTGTTTCACAAGTGGAGGAGTACGAGGGTTTATTGGTTCGTCTGCCGTCCCCGGAGAAAAACAGCAAGTGTGGGTGAGTAGAGGGATGGCTAGGCCAGCGATGGGAGTATGATGGGGCCGTGAGGCCTACGCGGTGATAATCCAGAATTGTAGGGGATCGCAACAGCTTTCAAGGGTAAAGTATTCAACCCAAATTTATTGATTCGACACAAGGGGAGCGAAAGAATATTCTTGAGTATTAGCAGTTGAGTTTTCAATTTAACCACACCTGGATAACTTAGTATCTGCAGCAAACTATTTAGTAGCAAAGTAGTATGATAATAAAGGTAACGGTAGCAAAAATAATGTTTTTGGGTTTTGTAGTAATTGTAACAGTAGCAACGGAAAAGTAAATAAGCGAAGAACAATATGTGAAATGCTCGTAGGCAATGGATCAGTGATGCATAATTATGCCAGATGCGATTCCTCATCTAATAGCTATAACATAGGGTGACACAGAACTAGCTCCAGTTCATCAATGTAATGTAGGCATGTATTCCGTAAATAGTCATACGTGCTTATGGAAAAGAACTTGCATGACATCTTTTGTCCTACCCTCCCATGGCAGCGGGGTCCTATCGGAAACTAAGGGATATTAAGGCCTCCTTTAAATAGAGAACCGGAACAAAGCATTAGCACATAGTGAATACATGAACTCCTCAAACTACGGTCATCATCGAGAAGTATCCCGATTATTGTCACTTCGGGGTTGTCGGATCATAACACATAATAGGTGACTATAAAATTGCAAGATAGGATCAAGAACAAACATATATTCATGAAAACATAATAGGTTCAGATCTGAAATCATGGCACTCGGGCCCTAGTGACAAGCATTAAGCATAGTGAAGTCATAGCAACGTCAATTTCAGAACATAGTGGATACTAGGGATCAAACCCTAACAAAACTAACTTGATTACATGGTAAATCTCATCCAACCCATCACCGTCCAGCAAGCCTACGATGGAATTACTCACGCACGGCGGTGAGCATGATGAAATTGGTGATGGAGGATGGTTGATGATGACGACGGCGACGAATCCCCCTCTCCGTAGCCCCGAACAGACTCCAGATTAGCCCTCCCGAGAGAGATTAGGGCTTGGCGGCGGCTCCGTGTTGTAAAACGCGATGAAACTTTCTCCCTGTTTTTTTTCCACGAATTTGAATATATGGAGTTGGAGTTGAGGTCGGTGGAGGTCCAGGGGGCCCACGAGATAGGGAGGCGCGCCCTATAGGGGGGGCGCCCCCCTGTCTCGTGGACAGGCCGTGGCCCCCCTGGTGTATTTCTTTCGCCCAGAAATTCTTATTAATTCCAAAAAGTGCCTCCGTGGATTTTCAGGACATTCCGAGAACTTTTCTTTTCTACACATAAAATAACATCATGGCAGTTCTGCTGAAAACAGTATCAGTCCGAGTCAGTTTCATTCAAATCATGCAAGTTAGAGTCCAAAACAAGGGCAAAAGTGTTTGGAAAAGTAGATACGTTGGAGACGTATCAACTCCCCCAAGCTTAAACGTTTGCTTGTCCTTAAGCAATTCAGTTGATAAACTGAAAGTGATAAAGAAAAACTTCTACAAACTTTGTTTGCTCTTGTTGTTGTAAACATGAAAATCCAGCATTCAAGTTTCAGCAAATATTATGAACTAACCATACTCACAATAACACCTAGGTCTCACAATTACGCATATCAATAGCATAATCAGCCAGCGAGACATAATAAAACTCAGATGACAACACTTTCTCAAAATAATCATAACATGACATAAGAAAATGGTATCTCGCTAGCCCTTTCTAAGACCGCAAAACATAAATGCACAGCACCTTTAAAGATCAAGGACTGACTAATCATTGTAATTCATGGTAAAAGAGATCCAGTCAAGTCACACCCAATATAAACCAATAGTAATGAATGAAAATGACAGTGTGCTCTCTAGCGGGTTCTTTTTAATAAGAAGGGTGATGACTCAACATAAAAGTAAATAGATAGGCCCTTCGCAGAGGGAAACAGGGATTTGTAGAGGTGCCAGAGCTCGATTTTAAAATAGAGATTGAATAACATTTTGAGCGGCATACTGTTGCTGTCAACGCAACAACTATGATATGGCTGTATCTTCCATACTACATGCATTACAGGCAGTTCCCAAACAGAATGGTAAAGGTTTATACTCCCCCAACCACCAACAAGCATCAATCCATGGCTTGCTCGAAACAACGAGTGCCTCCAACTAACAACAGCCCTGGGGCAGTTTTGTTTAATTATTTTTATTTGCTTTGATCTTTTTGGATCATGGGACTGGGCATCCCGGTTACCGGCCCTTTCTCGTGAATGAGGAGCAGAGTCCACTCCTCTTGAGAATAACCCACCTAGCATGAAAGATATAGGCAGCCCTAGTTGAAACATGAGCTGCTCGAGCATACAAAACAGAATTTCATTTGAAGGTTTGGAGTTTGGCACATACAAATTTACTTGGAACGGCAGGTAAATACCACATATAGGAAGGTATAGTGGACTCATATGAAACAACTTTGGGGTTTAAGGAGTTTGGATGCACAAGCAGTATTCCCGCTTAGTACAGGTGAAGGCTAGAAAAAGACTGGGAAGCGACCAATTGAGAGAGCGATAACAGTCATAAACATGCATTAAAATTAATTCACACCAAATACAAGAATGAGTAGGATATAATCCATCATGAACATAAATATCGTGAAGGCTCTGTTGATTTGATTCAACTACATGCGTGAACACGTGCCAAGTCGAGTCACTCAATTCATTCAAAGGAGGATACCATCCCATCATACCACATCATAATAATTCTAATAGCATGTTGGCACGCAAGGTAAACCATTATGACTCCTAGCTAATCAAGCATGGAACAAGCAACTATAATCTCTACATGTCATTGCAAACATGTTTACTTCATAATAGCTGACTCAGAAACGATGAACTCATCATATTTACAAAAACAAGAGAGTTCGAATTCATACCAGCTTTTCTCATCCCAATAAGTTCATCATATATCATCATTATTGCCTTTCACTTGCACGACCGAACGATGTGTATAATAATAAGAGTGCACGTGCATTGGACTAAGCTGGAATCTGCAAGCATTCAACTCAAGAGAGAAGACAAGTAATATGGGCTCTAAGTTAAATAAACAATCATGCATATGAGAGCCACTAAACATTTTCCATATGGTCTTCTCGACCCCCAAAGGAAAGAAAATAAAAGAAAACTATTTACACAGGAAAGCTCCCAACAAGTAAGAAGAAGAACTAGAAATCTTTTTGGATTTTCATTTTAATTTCTACTACAAGCATGGAAATTAAACTAACTAATTTTTTTGGTTTTTATTAAGGTTTATCAAACACACAAGAAGAAAACTAGAAAAAGAAATTTAAACTAGCATGGATAATACAATGAAAGAGTATGAGCACCGACGACTAGTGTGTGAACATGAATGTAATTAAAGTCGGTGAGAAATACGTACTCCCCCAAGCTTAGGCTTTTGGCCTAAGTTGGTCTAGTACCAAGGACCGCCGCTACTCTCCCCGGTGTAATGGGAGGTGTAATCAGGATATTACTGGCTGGTAATCTCCGGATCCCACTGGACAGATGATGCACGATAAGGTTCCAATTCAAGTTCCGGCTCAGGTTCAGGTTCTGGGGTAAAAGCTTGGGCTCGATGATTGTTCACAGCTTCCGGTGTGACAAGAAAATTTTCTCCAAGCAAATCAAACAACAAAGGCGCAGGCAAAATAATAATCTCAAACTGTTTCTTATTGAATCTAAGTTTATACAAGAGCATCTTTTCTTCGTTGTCAACAATAAACTTGTGTGCTACCATGCTCTTGTAATCTAAAATGTGAGGAGGCAATTTTATCTCTTCCTTCTCATGGTGCCTAATGGGTATCTGAAATGTCTAGCAAGACATGCAGCATAGATACCTCCAAATATGGGGCCTTTTGTACGATTCAGGGCTAGCCACTTAGCAACGACGGCACCCATACTAAAAGTATTGTGTCCAAGAAAGGCATGCTGAAGAACGATAATATCGGGAACACTTAAGTTTCCACTATTTTCACGACCAATCAAGCATCTACTTGCAAATATGGCAAAGTAGCGTAAAACAGGAAAGTGAATGCTAGAGACTTTTTCCTCAGAGCCCTTCTTTGGCTCCTCTACAGCTATAGTATTAACAAAGCCACCCACGTCTTCACGATGGGGTTCCTCTAATTCTCCCTCATAAGGTATCCTACACACCGCACAAAAATTACGTAAATACATTTGCTACCTCTTGAGCACTGCGTTTTTAGAACCAAGGTATCAATCCAGTAGGAGACCATGCACAAGTCCCTCGTGCCTACACAAAACGATAGCTCCTCGCAACCAACGCGATTAGGGGTAGTCAATCCCTTCATGGTCACTTACGAGAGTGAGATCTTGACAGAGATGATAAATAATATTTTTGGTATTTTTGATAGATAGATGCAAAGTGAAAAGTAAAAGGCAAAGTAAAAACAAAGCAAGTAATAAAGTAATGGAGATTGATATGATGAGAATAGACCCGGGGGCCATAGGTTTCACTAGTGGCTTCTCTCAAGAGCATAGATATTCTACGGTGGGTGAACAAATTACTGTTGAGCAATTGACAAAATTAAGCATAGTTATGAGTATATCTAGGTATGATCATGTATATAGGCATCACGTCCGAGACAAGTAGATCGAAATGATTCTGCATCTACTACTATTACTCCACTCATTGACCGCTATCCAGCATGCATCTAGAGTATTAAGTTAAAAACAGAGTAACGCCTTAAGCAAGATGACATGATGTAGAGGGATAAATTCATGCAATACAATAAAAAACCCATCTTGTTATCCTCGATGGCAACAATACAATACGTGCCTTGCTGCCCCTTCTATCACTGGGAAAGGACATCGCAAGATTGAACCCAACGCTAAGCACTTCTCCCATTGCAAGAACTACCAATCTAGTTGGTCAAACCAAAAGGATAATTCGAAAAGACTTGCAAAGATAACTCAATCATACATAAAAGAATTCAGAGAAGATTCAAATACTGTTCATAGATAAACTGGATCATAAACCCACAATTCATCGGTCTCAACAAGCACACCGCAAAAAGAAGATTACATCGAATAGATCTCCATGAGAGAGGGGGAGAACATATTATTGAGATCTAAAAAGAGAGAAGAAGCCATCTAGCTACTAGCTATGGACCCGAAGGTCTGAAGTAAACTACTCACACTTCATCGGAGGGGCTATCGTCTTGATGTAGAAGCCCTCCATGGTGGATGCCCCCTCCGGCGGAGCTCCGGAACAGGCCCCAAGATGGGATCTCGTGGATACAGAAGGTTGCGGCGGTGGAATTAGGTTTTTGGCTCCCCTTCTGATCGTTTGGGGATACGTAGGTATATATAGGAGGAAGAAGTATGTCGGTGGAGCAACAAGGGGGCCACGAGGAAGGGGGCGCGCCCTAGGGGGGCGCCCCCCCACCCTCGTGACCGCCTCTGTTACGTCTTGGAGTAGGGTCCAAGTCTCCTAGATCATGTTCGGTGAGAAAATCACATTCCCGAAGGTTTCATTCCGTTTGGACTCCGTTTGATATTCCGTTTCTTCGAAACACTGAAATAGGCAAAAAACAACAATTCTGGGCTGGGCCTCCGGTTAATAGGTTAGTCCCAAAAATAATATAAAAGTGGAAAATAAAGCCCAATATAGTACAAAACAGTAGATAAAGTAGCATGGAGCAATCAAAAATTATAGATACGTTGGAGACGTATCAGGCATCCCCAAGCTTAATTCCTGCTCATCCTCGAGTAGGTAATTGATAAAAAAGAATTTTTGATGTGGAGTGATACTTTGGCATAATTTCAATGTAAATCTTCTTAATTGTGGCATGAATATTCAGATCCGAAAGATTCAAGACAAAAGATCATATTGACACCAAAATAATAATACTTCAAGCATACTAATCAAAGCAATCATGTCTTCTCAAAATAGCATGGCAAAAGAAAGTTCATCCCTACAAAATCATATAGTTAGGCTATGCTTCATTTTCGTCACACAAAGATGTTCTTAACTCTTACCCCCGATGAGAAGCCAAGCAATTGATTCATACTTAAATAATCTCAAACTTTTTGAATCTTCACGCAATACATGAGCGTGAGCCATGGATATAGCACTATGGGTGGAATAGAATATGATGATGGGGATTGTGTGGAGAAGACAAAAAAGGAGAAAGTCTCACATTGACGAGGATAATCAACGGGCTATGGAGATGCCCATTAATTGATGTCAACATGAGGAGTAGGGATTGCCATGCAACGGATGCACTAGAGCTATGAATGCTCAACAAAAGAAAACTAGTGGGTGTGCATCCAACTCGCTTGCTCACAAACACCTAGGGAATTTGAGGAAGCCCATCGTAGGAATATACAAGCCAAGTTCTATAATGAAAAATTTCCACTAGTATAAAAAGACAACTTATGAGACTCACTACATGAAGAACAAGGTGCTACTTTGAAGCACAATATATGAGACTCACTACATGAAGAACAAGGTGCTACTTTGAAGCACAAGTGTGGAAAAAGAGATAGTAGCATTGCCCTTTTTATTTATTTTCTCTCTTTTTTGTGCCTTTCTCTTTCTTTTTTTTATTTGGGCAGTGCTCTAATAATGATGATCATCACACTTCTATTGATTACAACATAAGGATTACAACTCGAAACTTAGAACGAGATATGACTCTATATGAATGCCTCCGGGGGTGTACCGGGATGGTGCAATGAATCAAGAGTGACATGTATGAAAAATAATGCATGGTGGCTTTGCCACAAATACGATGTCAACTACATGATCATGCAATGGCAATATGACAATAGTAATGTATGTCATGATGATGATGATGGAAGTTGCATGGCAATATATCTCGGAATGGCTATGGAAATGCCATGATAGGTAGGTATGGTGGCTGTTTTGAGGAAGATATAAGGAAGTTTATGTGTGATAGAGTGTATCGTATCACGGGGTTTGGATGCACCGGCGAAGTTTGCACCAACTCTCAAGGTGATAAAGGGCAATGCACGGTACCGAAGAGGCTAGCAAAGGCGGAAAGATGAGAGTGCGTATAATCCATGGACTCAACATTAGTCAAAAGAACTCATATACTTGTTGCAAAAATTTAGAAGTCATCAAAAATCAAGTACTACGCGCATGGTCCTAGGGGGATAGATTGGTAGGAAAAGACCATCGCTCGTCCCCGACCGCCACTCATAAGGGTGCACAAGCCAGGTACACTTCATGTTTCAAATTTGTTACACAACTTTAACCATATGTGCATGCTACGGGACTTGCAAACTTTAACACAAGCATTTCTCAAATTCACAATTACTCAACTAGCACGACTTTGATATTATCACCTCCATGTATCAAAACAATTATCAAGCATCAAACTTATCTTAGTATTCAATTCACTCAAAAGAAAGTTTCACATATCTTGATTACCAAGTATATTAACATTAAGCAAATTACCATGATATTAACGACTCTCAAAATAATCTAAGTAAAGAATGAGAGATCAATAGTTTCTTTAAAACAAATCCACCACCATTCTCTAAAAGATCTAAGTAAAGCACTAGAGCAAAAATTATCACGCTCAAAAGATATAAGTGAAGCACTATGAGCAAAACTATCAAGCTTAGAAGATATAAGTGAAGCACATAGAGTATTCTAACAAATTCCAATTCATGTATGGCTCTCTCAAAAGGTGTGTGCAGAAAGGATGATTTCGGTAAACTAACAAGCAAATACGCAAATAATACAAGACGCTCCAAGCAAAACACATATCATGTGGTGAATAAAAATATAGCTCCAAGTAAATTACCGATGGAAGTGGACGAAAGAGGGGATGCCTTCCGGGGCATCCCCAAGCTTTGACTTTTTGGTGTCCTTGGATTATCTTGGGGGTTCCATGGGCATCCCCAATATTAGGCTCTTTCCACTCCTTATTCCATAATCCATCAAAAGAATTCACCCAAAACTTGAAAACTTCACAACACAAAACTCAATAGAAATCTCGTGAGCTCCGTTAGAGAAAGAAAACAAAAGACTACTTAAAGGTACTGTAATGAACTCATTCTTTATTTATATTTGTGTTAAACCTACTGTATTCCAACTTCTTTATGGATTATAAACTATTTTACTAGCCATAGATTCATCAAAATAAGCAAACAACACACGCAAAACAGAATCTGTCAAAAACAGAACAGTCTGTAGTAATCTGTAACTAACGCAAACTTCTGGAACTCTAAAGATTCTACCCAAATAGGAAGTCCTGGAAAATTTATTTATTGATCACCAGAAAAAAGAATCAACGCAAAATCACGTTCCTGTGATTTAACAAAATTATATTCGTGCGTGCAAAGTTTCTGTTTTTCAGCAGAATCAAATCAACTATCATCGTAGGTTATCCTATAGGTTCTACTTGGCACAAACACTAATTAAAACATAAAACCACATCCAAACAGAGGCTAGATGGATTATTTATTCCTAAACAGAAGCAAAAACGAAAAATAAAATAAAATTTGGTTGCCTCCCAACAAGCGCTATTGTTTAACGCCCCTAGCTAGGCATAAAAGCAAGGATAGATCTAGGTAGTGCCGTAGTAATAAGATAGATCGGTGAAATTCATTTCATATTCTCTACGTTCAACAGAAAGTTTTCTTTGAGGTCAGAAAAAGTAATCAAAAGGGCTAAATTTAATAGGGCAAAAATCCCCAAGATCAATTTTAGGAGGTATAGGTTCCTCTTTCGGCCCTTCATAATGCACAACCAATTCATCATTATAAGCATTCTTTTGACAAAACCTAGTGAGTCTAAACTCAAGAGAGTATCCTAACTCATTATTTCGAATAGCCAAATCATCATTAAGTTCAGAGATTCTATCAATTAAAATGTTGGTTGGCACCTTTTTCCTATGGTTTTCATTGAAAGCAACATAGTCAAGAGATTGAAAACGTATAATTTCCTCTTGATCAAAGAGGATAGATTCTATGGGAGGACGGCCGGCATCCAGCCTATAATGCGCAAAGATTTCTTTGGCCTCTTTTATTATATATATGAATTCATGAGCCAAAAAGATAGTAGCGGCACGCTCAATAGAGGAGTGTTCGATATTAGAAAATTCTAGGAAAATCCTTTGTATAGAAGGGTGCATATGCATAAATTGCCTTTCAAGTTCAACGATAAGAATGGCAATGGCATCAGCAAGACTACTGGTTCTATGAAGAATAGAACTGCCCAGAGAGGGCAAAGCACCGGCACAAGTAAATAAATCTTGAATAACTCAATTTCCAATAATATTACCACTACCGATTCGAAATCTTTTTGTATGATAGGTACGGGATTCTTTAGCAGGAGCTTTAGAATTTTCCATGATATTATTATCGCCCATGTCGGCAATAATTTCCCCAATTTCAGACATAACGACAAGCAAGCAAACTAACACACGAGCAAACAAATGGACTAGAAAAAGGCAACAGGAAAAAGGCAAACGGGAAAGAGAGGAGGAGATTGGGAAAGAGAGGGCGAATAAAATGGCAAGGGTGAAGTGGGGGAGAGGAAAATGAGAGGCAAGTGGCAAATAATGTAATGCGAGAGACAGGAATTGTGATGGGTACTTGGTATGGTTGACTTGCTCGCGTGAGCCTCCCCGGCAACGGCGCCAGAAATTCTTCTTGCTACCTCGTGAGCACTGCGTTGGATTTCCCCGAATAGGAGAGGATGATGCAGCAAAGTAGTGTAAGTATTTCCCTCAGTTTTTGAGAACCAAGGTATCAATCTAGTAGGAGACCACGCACAAGTCCCTCGTACCTACACCAAATGATAGCTCCTCGCAACCAATGCGATTAGGGGTTGTCAATCCCTTCACGGTCAATTACGAGAGTGAGATCTTGATAGAGATGATAAATAATATTTTTGGTATTTTTGATAGATATATGCAAAGTGAAAAGTAAAAGGCAAAGTAAAAACAAAGCAAGTAATAAAGTAATGGAGATTGATATGATGAGAATAGACCCGGGGGCCATAGGTTTCACTAGTGGCTTCTCTCAAGAGCATAGATATTCTAAAGTGGGTGAACAAATTACTGTTGAGCAATTGACATAATTGAGCATAGTTATGAGTATATCTAGGTATGATCATGTATATAGGCATCACGTCCGAGACAAGTAGATCGAAACGATTCTGCATCTACTACTATTACTCCACTCATCGACCGCTTTCCAGCATGCATCTAGAGTATTAAGTTAAAAACCGAGTAATGCCTTAAGCAAGATGACATGATGTAGAGGGACAAATTCATGCAATATGATAAAAAACCCATCTTGTTATCCTCGATGGAAACAATACAATACGTGCCTTGCTGCCCCTTCTGTCACTGGGAAAGGACACCACAAGAATGAACCCAAAGCTAAGCACTTCTCCCATTGCAAGAACTACCAATCTAGTTGGCCAAACCAAAAGGATAATTCCAAAAGACTTGCAAAGATAACTCAATCATGCATAAAAGAATTCAGAGAAGATTCAAATATTGTTCATAGATAAACTGGATCATAAACCCACAATTCATCGGTCTCAACAAACACACCGCAAAAAGAAGATTACATCAAATAGATCTCCACGAGAGAGGGGGAGAACATTGTATTGAGATCCAAAAAGAGAGAAGAATCCATCTTGCTACTAGCTATGGACCCGAAGGTCTGAAGTAAACTACTCACACTTCATCGGAGGGGCTATGGTGTTGATGTAGAAGCCCTCCGTAGTGGATGCCCCTCCGGCGGAGCTCCGGAATAGGCCCCAAGATGGGATCTCATGGATACAGAAGGTTCTGGCGGTGGAATTAGGTTTTTGGCTCCCCTTCTAATCGTTTGGGTATACGTAGGTATATATAGGAGGAAGGAGTACGTCGGTGGAGCAACAGGGGGGGCACGAGGCAGGGGGCACGCCCTAGGGGGGCGCGCCCCCACCCTCGTGATCGCCTATGTTACGTCTTGGAGTAGGGTCCAAGTCTCCTGGATCACGTTCGGTGAGAAAATCACGTTCCCGAAGGTTTCATTCCGTTTGGACTTCGTTTGATATTTTGTTTCTTCGAAACACTGAAATAGGCAAAAAACAGCAATTTTGGGCTGGGCCTCCGGTTAATAGGTTAGTCCCAAAAATAATATAAAAGTGGAAAATAAAGCCCAATATAGTCCAAAACAGTAGATAAAGTAGCATGTAGCAATCAAAAATTATAGATACGTTGGAGACCTATCAACATTTCTTTGTATTCATCATATAAATGAAATGATACTGCAGGCGGTGACTTCTTAGGATAATAATAAAAGTTCTGCATGAAATTATTGGTGAGTAAGAGATACTGATCGATTTGGTCGTTGATGAAATCGGTGAGGCCTGCAGTCTCGATCAAAGAATAAAAATCTTCATGAATTGCAGCTTGTTTCAAGAAATCATTGCATGGCCATTCACACGACCGTACTTCCGCTAGGCGAGGAAGATTATACTTAGCTTTTTCCTTCTCTTTGGCTTGTTTTTCCTGAGAGCTTTGGCTAGAAGAGCCCCTCAAAAACTTCCTTAACATTTTCTGAAATTTTCCGAAATTTTAGTAACTTCAAAATAAAAGTGAATAAAACTAAACAAGATTGGTAGCAACTACTCCTACAAGTGCCTAGAGCCTATATCATGCACTAAAATTGCTTGGGACCTCATAAATTTAACATGCAAGCTCAAGAACATGGTCACCTGTGCAGCAAAAACTAATTGGACCAATGGAGGAGTCACATACCAAGCAACAATCTCCCAAGGAAGTTTTGTGAATGGAGCTTTGAGCAAGGAGATCGAAAATCGCAGCAAAACGAGTTAGAACTCGTGCTTGAGCTGGATGGGGATTTTTTTGGGTAGAAGATGAAGTCTGTGGGTGCTTTCATAAGTGGAGGGGGCCACTAGGGGCCCACGAGACAGGAGGGCGTGCCCTATAGGGGGGGCGCCCTCCACTCTCGTGGCCTAGTGCTTGCCCCTCCTGCAATGTTTTCAATGCCTAAAATCCTAAAATATTCCATAAAAAATCATACTAAATTTGCAGGGCATTTGGAGCACTTTTATTTTCGGGATATTTTTTAATGCACGGATAATTCAGAAAATAGATGGACAATACTATTTTTGCTTTATTTATTCTAAATAACAGAAAGTAAAAAGAGGGTACAGAAGGTTGTGCCTTCTAGTTTCATCCATCTCGTGATCATCAAAATGAATCCACTAACAAGGTTGATCAAGTCTTGTTAACAAACTCATTCCGAATAACACGGAACCGGAGAAATTTCGAATAACACTAAGTTACCTCAATGGGGATATGAAAATCCCCAACAACAAGAATATCATACTTTTTCTTGACAGTAGGGAGAGGAAATTCAAAACCTCCAATAATAATAGTTTGAACTTTTCCAATAGAATTGATGCTATGAACTTGAGATTGTTTCCTCGGAAAGTGTACCGTATGCTCGGTACCATTACCATGAAAAGTGATATTGCCTTTGTTGCAATCAATAATAGCCCCTGCAGTATTAAGAAAACGTCTACCAAGGATAATAGACATACTATCGTCCTCAGGAATATCAAGAATAACAAAGTCCGTTAAGATAGTGACATTTGCAACTAGAACAGGTACATCCTCACAAATACCGACAGGTATAGCAGTTGATTTATCAGACATTTGCAAACATATTTCAGTAGGTGTCAACTTATTGAAATCAAGTCTACGATATAATGAGAGAGGCATAACACTAACACCGGCTCCAAGATCACATAAAGCAGTTCTAACATAATTTCTTTTAATGGAGCATGGTATAGTTGGTACACCCGGATCTCCAAGTTTCTTTGGTATTCCACCCTGAAAAGTGTAATTAGCAAGCATGGTGGAAATTTCAGCTTCCGGTATCTTTCTTTTATTTGTAATGATATCCTTCATATACTTAGCATAAGGGTTTACTTTGAGCATATCAGTTAAGCACATACGTAAGAAAATAGGTCTAATCATGTCAGCAAAGCGCTCAAAATCCTCATCATCCTTTGACTTGGATGGTTTAGGAGGAAAGGGCATGGGTTTCTGAACCCATGGTTCTCTTTCTCTACCTTGCTTCCTAGCAACAAAATCTCTCTTATCATGACGTTGATTCTTTGATTGTGGGTTATCAAGATCAACCGCAGGTTCAATCTCTACTTCATTGTTTTTGCTAGGTTGAGCATCGACATGAACATTATAATTAACATTATCACTAGGTTCATGTTCATCACCTGATTGAGTTTCAGCATCAGAAATAGAAATATCATTGGGATTCTCAGGTGTGTCTACAGCAGGTTCACTAGAAGCATGCAAAGTCCTATCGTTTTTCCTTTTCTTCTTTTTGGAAGAACTAGGTGCCTCTAAATTATTTCTCTGAGAATCTTGCTCGATTCTCTTAGGGTGGTCTTTAGGATACAAAGGTTCCTGAGTCATTCTACCAGTTCTAGTAGCCACTCTAACAACAAAGTCATTTTTATTATTTAATTCATCAAGCAAATCATTTTGAGCTTTAAGTACTTGCTTAGCTTGAGTAGCAACCATAGAAGCATATTTGCTAATGAGTTTAAGTTCACTTTTAGCTCTAGCCATATTATCGCTCATGCGTCCTATCTCGAAAGCATTATTCTTTAACTCTCTACCAACATAAGCATTAAAAATTTCTTGTCTAGCCATAAAGTCATCAAATTCATCTAAGCATGGGCTATGAAATTTAGTAGAGGGGATTTCAACTTTATCATATCTATAGAGAGAATTTACCTTTACTACCTATGTCGGGTTATCAAGACAATGTGGTTCTTCAATAGGCGGTATATTAAGACCATGTATTTCTTCAATAGGTGGTAAATTCTTAACATCTTCAGCTTTAATACCTTTTTCTTTCATTGATTTCTTTGCCTCCTGCGTATCTTCAGGACTGAGAAATAAAACACCTCTCTTCTTCGGAGTGGGTTTAGGAATAGGCTCAGGAGTTGGATCAATTGGTTCAGGAATTGCCTCAAGAAGAGTCCAATTATTCTCATTAGTCAACATATTATTCAATAGTAGTTCAGCTTGGTCGACTGGTCTTTCCCTGAAAACACAACCAGCACAACTATCCAAGTAGTCCTTGGAATCATCAGTTAGTCCATTATAAAAGATATCAAGTATTTCGTTTTTCTTGAGAGGACGATCAGGCAAAGCATTAAGTAACCGGAGAAGCCTCCCCCAAGCTTGTGGGAGACTCTCTTCTTTGATTTGCACAAAATTATATATTTCCCATAAGGCAGCTTGTTTCTTATGAGCAGGGAAATATTTAGCAGAGAAGTAATAAATCATATCCTGGGGACTACGCACACAACTAGGAGCAAGAGAATTATACCAAGTCTTAGCATCACCCTTTAATGAGAACGGAAATATCTTAAGGATATAAAAATAGCGAGACTTCTCATCATGAGTAAACAGGGTAGCTATATCATTCAACTTGGTAAGATGTGCCACAATAGTTTCAGATTCAAGGCCATAAAAAGGATCATATTCAACTAAACTAATAATCTCAGGATCAACAGAGAATTCATAATCCTTATCAGTAACACAGATAGGTGAAGTAGCAAAAGCAGGGTCAGGTTTCATTCTAGCATTAAGAGACTGCTGCTTCCATTTAGCTAATAATTTATTAAGATCATATCTATCATTGCAAGCAAAGATAATTCTAGCAGCTTTTTCATTCATAACATAACCCTCAAGAACAACAAGCAATTCATAATCATTAGGAGAATTTTCCTCATCACTATCATCAATAATAGCATCTTCAATATTTTCATTCCCTCTAACTCTAGCAAGTTGTTCATCAAGAAATTCACCTAATGGCAAAGTAGTATCACGCACAGAAGTAGTTTCATCATGCATAGCAGAAGTGGCATCATCAATAACATGCGACATATCAGAATTCATAGCAGTAGCGGGTTTAGGTGTCGCAAGCTTACTAATAACGGAAGGAGAATCTAGTGCAGAGCTAGATGGCAGTTCCTTACCTCCCCTCGTAGTTGAGGGCAAAATTGTAGTTCTGACGTCTTTCAAGTTCTTCATAGTGATCAATAGATATAATTCCCAAGTGACTCAGAGAATAGAGCTATGCTCCCCGGCAACGGCGCCAGAAATTAGTCTTGATAACCCATAAGTGTAGGGGATCGCAACAGCTTTCGAGGGTAAAGTATTCAACCTAAATTTATTGATTCGACACAAGGGGAGCCAAAGAATATTCTTGAGTATTAGCAGTTGAGTTGTCAATTCAACCACACCTAGATAACTTAGTATCTGCAGCAAAGTATTTAGTAGCAAAGTAGTATGATAATAAATGTAACGATAGAAAAAGTAATGTTTTTGGGTTTTCTAGTGATTGTAACAGTAGCAACAGAAAAGTAAATAAGTGAAGAACAATATGTGAAACGCTCGTAGGCAATGGATCAGTGATGGATAATTATGCCGGATGCGATTCCTCATGTAATAGCTGTAACATAGGGTGACAAAGAATTAGCTCCAGTTCATCAATGTAATGTAGGCATGTATTCCGTAAATAGTCATACGTGCTTATGGAAAAGAACTTGCATGACATCTTTTATCCTACCCTCCCGTGGCAGCGGGGTCCTAGTGGAAACTAAGGGATATTAAGGCCTCCTTTTAATAGAGAACCGGAACAAAGCATTAACACATAGTGAATACATGAACTCCTCAAACTATGGTCATCATGGAGAAGTATCCCGATTATTGTCACTTCGGGGTTGTCGGATCATAACACATAATAGGTGACTATAAAATTGCAAGATAGGATCAAGAACACACATATATTCATGAAAACATAATAGGTTCAGATCTGAAATCATGGCACTCGGGCCCTAGTGACAAGCATTAAGCATAGTAAAGTCATAGCAACATCAATTTCAGAACATAGTGGACACTAGGGATCAAACCCTAACAAAACTAACTTGATTACATGGTAAATCTCATCCAACCCATCACCGTCCAGCAAGCCTACGATGGAATTACTCACGCACGGCGGTGAGCGTCATGAAATTGGTGATGGAGGATGGTTGATGATGACAACGACGACGAATCCCCCTCTCCGGAGCCCCGAATGGACTCTAGATCAGCCCTCCTAAGGGAGATTAGGGCTTGGCGGTGGCTCCGTGTCGTAAAACGCAATGAAACTTTCTCCCTGATTTTTTTCTCCCTGAACGTGAATATATTGAGTTGGAGTTGAGCTCAGTGGAGGTCCAGGGTGGCCACGAGATAGGGGGCGCGCCCTATAAGGGGGGCGCCCCTGTCTCGTGGATAGGCCGTGGGCCCCCTGCTGTATTTCTTTCGCCCGGAAATTCTTATTAATTCCAAAAAGTGCCTCCGTAGATTTTCAGGACATTCCAAGAACTTTTCTTTTCTACACATAAAATAACATCATGGCAGTTCTGCTGAAAACAGCGTCAGTCTGGGTTAGTTTCATTCAAATCATGCAAGTTAGAGTCCAAAACAAGGGCAATAGTGTTTGGAAAAGTTCATACGTTGGAGACATATCACGCGGCAGCATAGCCGGCTGCGGGAGGAGGGAGAAGGCAGTCCCGCCGGCTCTTGTTTGAGCGGCTGGAGCATGAAGAGCAGAGATTGAAGAAGCACGACAGCCGTTGGATGGACATCCAACAGTCACTGCTCTCGTGTGTTGACTAAGTTGACAGGGCGTTGCATGTGCGTCAACCTTGTTTTTATGAAAGCATAGGTGTCAACCTGTAGTAGGCGCAGAAGTCAGCCTCAAATCTGTGGAAAACAGCATACAGCCCATCTGCCATCATTTCTAATAATGTATAGCCCATTTGCTAATTCTTAAGAATTTTTTTGGAGCCCATCTTCTTTTTGTTAGCATTACACCCCATATTGTGGCCACGGTTAAAAAGTGTACGAAATTTTGCATATTTCGATGTGGTCAACTATTTTTAATCCAGAAATATTGATTCACATTCAAACTATTTTGAAAAATAATTCATATAAATATAAAATCGAAATAATTGTCCATGCATAAAAACCAATGGCATTTAAAATCTTGTAATGAAAAAAATTGAAACTAATTCCCGGTTTGATGTGTTTTAAAAATGTACAACCCATTTTTTGGCAAACCGAATGAAACTCTCCTCGTCTTGAAAGATTTGCAGCCCAGCAGGGCCGATAAAAGCAAGTAGGCCTTGTTTGGGTATTTCTTTAAAACAAATAGAAATGGGCTAGCCATTTTCAGCAAGAAAAAAACACAACTGGGCTCATGATGTGGTAAACATAAATAAAACCCTGGCTAGACGGGCCACAGCCCCCTCACAGCCCCATTGTTATCCTGATCCATCGCTAAAACTAGTATAAATAACAACTGCTTGTTCCACAAAAAAAACTATGTGACCTCCTAGGTCCCTGGTGTCAGCCGCTCGTAGTGTAATTCTCTCGTTTATTGACTACATTGACAATGGCGTGAGCCCCAGATTGTACGATGCGGCTATATCTCTGATGTGTCGAGGCATGACTTAGAGGCATAACCGCATGGTAGGTTTTGTCGCAAGAAGGGTCATCTTCACACAATCCCATGTAATGAACAAGAATGGGATAAAGAGATATAGCCGCATCATGGGCGTTACAAGTTGGTAACAGAGCCAGGTTATGATGTTGTTGGGCTGCCCACTGTTGATTTCTTTTCTGTTCTTCAAACAGAAAAAAATGAAAAGCACAGGGAGCTAAGAGAGCTGTTGGGGATATATAAAAATATGTCTGGGGTCCTGGAATTATGAACTATTTGAATAAATTGGTTTGGGCATTTTTACAGGTAGAAAAATAAAACAAGTTTGAATATAATTCAAACTTGAGGTATTTTTGAACCTAACCAAATCAACTCCAAAATGCATGAGATTTGGAAGAGAGGTTTTTGACATGTAGCAAGATTTATAGGTAGAAGATGAACATTAAAGGAGAAGGTAAAAATTGCACTTGCCAAAAGAAGAAAGAAAGGGAAGGAGAGGTGGTGATGAGTGAAGGGGGATGATGAAGCTTGGAACCACATAGAACATGCCACAATGCAATGAGCTACACCATGAGGATGCACATGATGACCTGAGATGAAATGCATAACATGAACAAAATGTAAAACGAGAGACAAAAACCCAACCACGGAGGTAATATCATAACACATAGCCGAAAATGGCAAGAGTTGGAGTTACAAATCTGGAAAGTTACATCCAGGGTGTTACACAGATGTCCAACCATTAGGAGGAACCATATTTTTGGGCTTGTAATATAGAGGCACTTGCTTGCGTACTGCCATGACGCTGGTGGGTCCCTACTGTCATCCTCTCCACGTATAGTCGTCTCCTTGTTCCTCTCGGTTGTTGACGACGTTGACAACATAAGAGGGCGGCGCACCGCGCACGGCGAGCGAACCAAGGCCGTAAGGTGGAGGACGACGGTGAGGCCTCAGATGGAATGAACAGGAGATGTGGAAGATGCGCCGGTCTAGTCGCAGGCGGAGGGGAGTACGAGGGTTGACTGAATCGGGCGCCGGTGTGTGTTGGGGCTGACGTCACCGGAGAATAACAGGACGTGTGGGGGAATAGAGGGAGGGACTGGCCAACGTTGGAGGGTACATACGGTAGGGCGGCGGAGGCGCAGCCAGCCATGGGAGGTGGGAGCAGGCGGAGCCGACGGGGTGGTTTGGTTTGGGCCGCTGGAGGAAGAAGAAGACAAGAGATAGAAGATACACGACAGATGTTGGATGTCAATCCAATGGCTGGTAGGGAGAATCGTTTGCTGACTGGCTAGTAAGTCGACACCACCTTGGATAGGCTATTTCCTTGCGGGTCCCAAATGTTAGAATCCAAATCTGTCACGGTCATGCAGCCTTTCCTATGAAAATTTACAGCCCATTTGATGTGCTAGTTTGAAATAAGTTTGTGGGTGCTGGTGGGGGCTAATCACTTGGCTTATGTAATGCACAGTGAGCTCAAGTAGCCGGCAAGAGTGATGTTATTTCTCTTGGTTGGGATTTCTTACAATATTTCACTCTAAATTAAACGAATGGCAAGCCATTTGCCTTGTTTCAAAGAAAATATGACAGTCACAGCTGAGTTGAAAAGGGCAGGAACATCTAACTCCAGCTTACAAACTGTACAAAAGCACGAGGGTTAATTGTTCATCAGGTTTACAAAACAACCTAAGTTGAAAGGGCAAAAACATCTAACTCCAGCATTGTTTTTGGCAGTCACAGTCAAATGGATCGGTCAGGTCCATAGAATGAACATCCTAGGTCGTAAAATTTACTGGATTATGACCACAATATGTTGTAAATAGAAGCCCGACACGTTCAGAAGCTCTTTTGCCCACCTGAAACTCCTTTTTTTGCTCTTCGACATACCCATCCGTCATAACCATGTTGCTGATAAACTTAAGCCTGATGGACAATAGTAACCTCACATTCACCAGGAAGAATGTGACAAATCTAGTGTTTGCACGGTTGGCTCATGTCGTACTAGCGTTATTGTCTTCAATCGAATGTCATGACAAGTGAGAAAATCCCGATGCTTATGAATCCACCGATTGGTTATAACTTTCTTACCCTGTCATGTTGCCTAAATAGACATGAAGATCGAAAACAGTTAAGGTCTAAAAAAAGAGTGTCGAAAGAGCAACAGCTAAACGGTTAATTGTAGTACACTATATGCGGGCTTCCAATGTGCATGAAATTATCACCTTTATATACAACTTCTCCAGACATGGAAAGCATTGCAGCAAGCCTATAATCTTGTTCAGATCAAAACTACTCATTTGGATATATAAGATCTTGACAGAATCCAACACCATTGATAGGCCATCCATGGAGAAACTCTTTATTGAGCATCGAACATAATATTAGTACAAAATGTGTACACCAAGATGATATATATAACTTATGCGCAGATATTTAAAATGCAGCTTATGGTTACAACTGTAGATGATAATATAAAGTACCTGAAGAACTATGGAGCCAAACACCATATTGAAATGAGCACAGAGATCATGTATTACACCCAAGGTCTCTAGTTTAGGCGCAGAGAGGACGGTTATTTGCAACGGCGAATAACTAGAATCAAGGATCAACCTTTGAAGTGAAGGGGCATCTTGGATGATGAGCTGCCTTCCGTCAAAAGAAATCCAATTCTTACAAGGTTAGGCGACTTTATTTGGAGACACCCGATTCTAACTGTGAAAACAAGCACCAAGCACTCCAAGGCAGGGCAACTGGAGTGGATGATGCTGTGCAATGAGGCCTCCGATATACGAACCCACACAAGTGAAAGTTTCTTGAGAAATGGGAGTCGAAGGTTTAGTACAAGATTGTCTGGTAGGTAGCACAGCGCAAAGGTGGCGGTGTGGAGAGAGGAGGAAAACCGCGAGATGGACATCGGTGCTGAGGGCACAAGTTCATGGCGTTCGGTATGTGGTATGTGATTTCCAGGGGAATAGTAGAACTCAAGCAGCTGTAGTTCTGTGAATTCAGGGGATTTCAGCCAGGCGTCTACCATGTAGGGCATGGTATGCTTGCTCAGGTAACATGACGGGATGCAGAGACTTTGAACGGAGCCCTGGTGGGAGGAGATGATCGCTCTGGGGATTTCAAAATCATTGAAGAGAGATAGCTGACAACAGTCAAGATTAAGGGGCATGGCGCGCCATAGAGGGTGCCACCGAATTGAGAGGACTTGGGTGCGGCAGAAATCCTTGGTGGGGAGTAGCGAGATGATCTCCCCAAGGAGGGTGTCCGAGAGATCGCTGATGCGGTCCACCCAAGATTCTACGGGTTCCTGGGATCCGGTGGGGGCGGGGTCGCCGCTTCTCCCCGCGCTGTCGGGTGTGGGATCTACAACAAGCGTCACCGCTGGCGGGAGCCTCATGTTCTTGGCGCTGGGGTCAGCCGACTCCATTTTCCTCGAGGGTGTCGCATCGTGCTCACAAATTTGAGCAGAGTAACGAATGACGAGCCTAGTTGTAGTGCGAGTGAAGAAGAAGGGGAGTTGGGGGTTTTCTGTAGGAGTAAGGAAGAAGGGGAGCTGGGGTTTTCTATAGGAGTGAGGTGAGGAATTTTGGGGTACGAGTGGAGCGAGCTTACGTGAGGTGGGTGGGAGCGAGGAGGAAGAGCACCCAGGTGTTTTTTTGGGGGGGGGCGGTGTGCTGGGTGTGGGTAGCGCCTCTCATTTAGTAAATATATGGGATTTTGAATTGATTTTACTATTTACTAGTGTGGATGGGGTGTTTTGTCTTGGGCCCAGAGAAACAATTACTACAATAGTATAGTGGAGACACTCTACAGCTAGCCAGAAAAACAATTTCTACTAGTACAGTGGAGACACTCTACCGCATCTGGCTCCTACTAGGTCATTGAAAAGTCCCCCTCTACTGAATGCCATTATACTTTTGTTCACCGACATGCGGGCCATGCAGCGCGTAGGCCCAAATGCCATCCACCAAATTAGAAGGCAATATGCAGGCGGATAGTCACCCCGGTCGTAGCGCGGCAGCAAAGAGCCGTCGTAACACAAAACCCCACCTCCCCGCAGTCTAAGTTGGATGGATGAAGCAACCATCATTTCACTCTTTGTTGAATCCCCTTCTCCCTCGCCGTCTTCAAGAAAGGCAACACTCGCATCTGCCACTGTTCTTCTCTCCCAACGAAGGGAAGGTAAGCGGATCCGTGATGTTGGTATATTTTCGTTCAGAGAAAAAAAAGAACTTCTGCAAAGCAGTATTCGTCAGTTTCATGATGGACCAAGGAGAACCAGGCAAAGATCTTTCTATATTGGAGAAGACGCGGGAGGCTGATCCCCACGAGACAGAGAGCTCCAAGAAGATGGAGGCAGCCACCGAGCCGACCCAAGATACGCTCACGGCCACTACTGAGATGGTCAACGCCCCGTTTGAGGTTACACAACCCCCGTGGCACTATAGGAGCAGTTT
>NC_041387.1:149205115-149217310 GCF_002162155.2 Triticum dicoccoides | reverse complement strand
TGAGCTGCCCAAGGTGATTTTCTTCTTTGCCGATCTTAATTGTGGTTTTTCATCTAAGTATGTGGTGATTAATATATGCAAAATTTTATTAGCTTCGATGACATGATGTACATAGTGTTTTAAATAACTTGTGTTTCTTATACTGAAAAGTAATTCAGAATTTGTTTTTGTTTCAATTAGAGCCCTTATGCAAACAAAGATTGTGTGGTTGTACATGTCACTCGCTATGAGGCGGATGACCTGAATATACGCACTGGGAAAACAAAGTACTTAGGTTGTTGGATCCTGGAAGCCATTTGCGGTTATACCAATGAAGAGTTGTATTCCAGCCTCACTGTTGTCAGGCGTGTTGTCTAGGGTGTACTGAAGCACAAGAAGTTCAAAGCTACTCCTTCGTTTGTGAGGCATACTGTTCTTGTCAAGCGTACGCAGGAAGATGACGTGGCATGCCTCCACAAACAAGTTTATCAGTGGCAAAGCCAGAAGGTTGTCTTCATGAAGGTTCACAAGATTGAGCTGCTGCGGGACGTCCTCGATGATGTTTGTGGCAAGGTTCGTCTTGTGTCCAGCCCAAATTAGATCGAGGCATGAAATAGTTGCCCCAGCTAGTGTTTAATAGTAGTTTGGATTGTGTCTAATTATCCAAACCTTGCCTGTTATCGACCCCTCTGGGGCTAGTACTCTGTTTGAATCCGTCTATGGGAACTGCTTCTACTTTTGTGTGCCTGTGAGAACCATTGTAATTGTTGCCGAAACAGATGCGTCCTCGCTAGTTTTTTCATGAATATGGCATGGTAAGACATAAGTTGTCACGGTTTATCGTACGAGCAGTGTGTGACGTATACATAAGTACTTGTAAACACTGTTGGTGCTACCCCACTTGTAAGCAGTTGTGCAAAACACGGCACATTGGCTCAACTCGCTTCAACACTAGGCTATCGACCAGCTAACAATCAACAATCTATTGTCTGACATATAAGCAATTATGTATCTTGTTACAATGGTTCATGCAATTAACTGAGGCCACAATCTAAATTCCAAACGTTCACACGCTGGTCCAGTGCTCATGTGGAACACTCACATTAAACTCGTCTTCATAAAGAACATGAAAATCATAAGTTAAGAAATTTTATACATCTCAATGATTCATAGAACATATCAAACATATATTAGTTCACAGCAAAAGACAAAGTTGTGAGAAGGTTTACAAATCAGGAAAAAACAAGCAAGGCTTCTCTGAGCAAAGGGCCTCCCGGCAGGCTTAAATTTCCTGGAGTTCACTCTGGTTTTTTCTTGTTGCCACCATCCAGGGTTAGGTTCTCTCATTCCAGAATAACCAATTATAATTGTGCTCTCAGCTGGAATGCTGAACTGAACCATGCAGTGTACTGACCAGGTGAAATTCTTGTGCATTCCACTAAATTTAAGCACCGCTATTTGTAGAAATAAGCAGACCACAATGCCTCTTGTTGGCGCACCTGTCCAAAAAACCGCTGTGCAGCCGTGCCAGCTAGTCCTCGGTCCATGGATGAACTAGTAGAAAGTGCATTTCGGACTAGGATGCAGTTATTTTCGCTTGTCCCTGCACTACAATCTGGACGTAAAACGTACGAATCAACTTCTTTTAGATTGTGTTTGTCACTCTACCTTAGTTACTACCAATGTAGGAATACCTTGAAGACTAGAGGTTAGACAACGGCAACGAGTGATAGCCATCTCATTTTGCGCAGTTGTACTAAAACTGAGGTGTGTGCTTTTGATTGCGCGGATAGAAACGATATGGAGACACACATCCCGAAATGATATGGAGACAGACATCCCTGTTTGCGCAAATATGAAATATGATTATTTCAACAGTGACAGATATTTGCAGTGGCGTATGATTAATAGCAGCATCTATTGTGTTATAATTGGCACTATATTGATAGTATGAATAGTCCTTAAGTAAGTAGCATCACATCACATCAACAATGCCACTAGATTAACATGCAGAACAATAGCATTAGTATAACTGTCATGAGAGCAGCACATGGTCAGTAAATGTACAATCAAATTTGTGAATTTCCACTGGGATGAAGCAATGTTATCGGTGTGAGATTTAAGTGTAACTGCAAAAACACAATTCATGGGAAATAAAGCAAGACGGAAGCACTTCATAAAATGCTGGTGGCATTGCTTCAATTTATCGATGGCACTAGACCATTACTTATAGTGACATTAGGTGTCATTCCTTTATGCTTCATGTGATTTTACATTAACGGTAGTGATATGGGAGTAGGGACAGTAGGGGCATAAAAGTGGTGAGGCAGATGTGGCTGCCGAGAGCGGCAAACACTCAGGCAGCATGTCTGCATTTGTCCCATTTTTTATCTCCTCGACGACATTTTCCTATGTGAGCACAGGAAATCTAGACCTGCTCATTCTCATTTGCGTTGTCCCCCAACACCCGTCACTTTCTTTCCTTTCTGAACCAAGAGATAGGTCCACTTCCCCCACCCTTCGCCATCCACCATGCCTTCTTCGTCTTTTCAACCAAGAGACCGGTTGGGTTGCCAGTATCTACTACTTTCCCCTGTTTCCTCTTAGAACCAAGTCCTAGATTCATGCTACAGCTTTCCCACTTTCTTCCCTGTCTGAACCAACTCTTAGAGTTGACTGTATGAACTAGCTTTACCTCTAATAATAGTAAAAGTCTAGGTGGCTTTGGAACAGCGGAAAGAAGTAGAAAAAGATCCACACGAAGGGAGCTGGGGCAGTAGAGCAAGGCAGGTGTTCAGTTTCGAAGGAATATATACCTGAGGGTCGTCGGCATGTGGCAAAGACGGCGTCGGCAGGCCGCATCTTGCTCACAATACCGCAGGGAGGAAGAAGGGGTCGGAGGCCCTCCCGATCCGGCGCTCTCTTGGAGAGAACGGCACGGCCGCCGATCGGGACGCGCAGGCAGCCATTGGTCTCCTCCCTCGCCGCTGACGACAGCGTGAACGATGCACCTACACCCCTGCCTCGGTCGAGGTTGTCCGGCCGGATTTGTGACCAGCCGTGAGCTAAGAGAGAGTGTGGACACCTATGTCTTGCTTAGATCTGGAGAGCATGAGAGTGAACGAGAGGAACCCTAGTAAAGCAAGCGCTAAGGATCCTGCTTATATATATATATAGTGGAGTGATTTTGTTGTACCAGCTTCAAAAAAATACACCCCTACGTGTACCTGCGAGTGGGTGTGAGAGAACTAGTGCATGCGTGCACCGCTTCTCTTCGTGAGAGTACAATATACTATGCCCAAAGAACGTTCGCCACAAGAGTAATAGTATAAGTGTGTGACGTGTGAGCTAACATAAAATGTGCACGACGTCTTTTGTTTTTTAGAAGTTCTGAGGGTAGGGTGTGAAGAGCACATATGTGCGTGATGTCTACCTGTAGATAGACGGTGGGTGCGACGTGCGAGTCTGCGAGAGGACTCGGGAGAGTCGTGACTCGTGAGGGTGCGTGTGCGTGAGAGTGAGGGGGGCACGTATCAATGCAATGCATGTGCCTGTAAATCATTATCTGACAAATGTTCGCCACAAGCCTTTTCCTGACAAACGCCGTAAGAACCGTTAGATCGGCATCAGACAGTGTCAGTTTTGCCATGTCATTTAACAGAACAGCCACTCCTCCTACACACAAATCATCCACGTGAGTGTTAGCAACTGCCGTATGCTCCCTCTGTTCCGAAATGCAGTGCATATAGCTTTATTGAAAATTCAAACCTCACAAACTTTTACCGAGTTTTCGTGTACCAAATTGCACATGTAGAATACCCTATATATATCATTTCATTCATCTTTGATAGGTAACTATAAAGATGGGGGAGGAGTCTACAAAGAAAGACCATCGTATCACCCGCAGCAATTTCAACCATCCTTTGGTGTCGAGGAATATTATAGGAACTCTATATGATATGATTTTTAAAGGATTTTTTCCTTTAGAGCCAATTGCTTCATAGGAATAGATTCATATACTCCACATTTGGAAGGAAATAAACAGGATGTCATATCTATAGCTTTAGAGCCACTTGGTTCATATGAACGGATTCCTATACTCCCTTAATTTCAAAGGAAAATAAACATTAGCGTATATTCAATAGAAAAGTTCCTATGATATGAACCAAATTACATCTCTTTTCTAATCCCTCCTCATAGGAATTGAGATACATGTCATCTCTAGATTCAATAGAAAAGTTCCTATGATGTGAACCAAATGACATCTCTTTTCCAATCCCTACTCATAGGAATTGAGATGCTCCATGTCATCTCTTTCCTACAACTTCCATGGATATATCTTCTATTCCTAAATAGATAGTACAACCCACTAGTAGCTTTTTTCCAAAACATACAACTATGGCACAAGAACTATATAGTGTGCCAATAACTTTGAAAGATGGTCGCTGGATGAAGCTAATCCGACAGTGCAAAGATGGCAAATCCGAGCACTACTGGCCATTGGATATCATCAACATTCCACCAGATCTGCCACATGTATAATTTAGAAGACTCCATGGTTGAACTTAAGCATAATGCATAAACCTCAAAACACAAGCACTTCTCCTTTGTTCTAGAATCTTTTGTATCATAATTGATTTTTTTTCTAAATGAATTGCCATTATTTGTTTTTTACTTTATGCTTTACAATGCACAACCCCTTGAATCTTAACATTTTTATAAAACTAATTGATTTTGAATGAGATGAACTATAAGAACTAAACGAACATCTACATCGTGCATATATGACTCAAAGCTTTACATGCTATAGTGTGTATTTATTCATAATTTGATTTCGAAATCTCATGCGTTCTATGCATGTGTACCTTACTAGTTTTGACTAGAGTAGCAAATTTCACGTGGCCCAGGGTATATCAAAATGTAGGGCCCATGCATCATTGCCTTTCGGTCGAACCTACATCCGCAATTTTTTGTACGTACTATATCTCCACTGGTCCCTGAACCCAAAATGTTGCCTCGTTCTCGTAAAACCAAGCGACCCACACATATTTAAGGCGTCAACTCAAACCCGTTTACTACGACATGGCCCTTCACGCCGTAGTACTCCTACAAACCCTACTGCCGCACTCATCATCGGTTTTCTTCAAGAGGACGAGGGAGAAGCCGATTTGTAGTGGAGGCGCTTTCAAAGAAAAGGATCTGTAGTGGAGACCCCTACCCTAGGGTGCCCTAGGTAGCTGCCGCACACATCATTGTTTTCTCTTTTCTTTATGCTCTTGCGCCCTAGAGTGAAATGATGGTTTCTTCGTCAGTCCATCTTAATGCGGGAAAGGTGGGGCTTTGTGATTTGACCCCTCATCGCTCATTTTCTACTACTGCGGCGCTACGACCGGGGTGCCTCCAATTTCAACCGCAGCTCCGAACTGTAATTGGTGCATTGCACGTGGAACAAGATGGTGGATAAGCCACATGTCGGCAAAAGGGGTCCTGTTAAGTGTGTCGGTATTTCGTGTGCGGACGGACCCTGCTTGAGTTGCTACGCCAACACGATAGGAGCAGCCTACCACTTGGTTTTGCTCCTTGGTGAATCCCGACTATATTGATCTAAAAAGATACGTGCAGAACTACCCTCTTTGTCTCAGTTTTTTATTTTCAGGCGTCTCGGTTTATAGGGCATGCACGTAGTTCTAGGTCATCCATTTGACTAACTAAATATGAGTTACTATGTCATAAAAAGTATACCATTGGATTCTTAAGCGGGTGTAGTTGTATTTAAAAGTCGAGGGCGGGGCAATTCCACCTAGACGGTTTGACAGAGAGCGAGAAGACGAGGGAGTAGGCTGCTACAAACGTAGGGTTGTGTGATTTGACAGCGAGTTACTGCTGGACAGGTGGGGCCCCATGATTTGACTTGCCATTATCATTTTAACTGCGGTGCTATGACCGGCGTGAGTCTCCTGATTCCTGACCACCTCCATACAGGTGCCTCTTCCAATGCTCCACCATGTAGTAGAGGCTTGCTCTTGCATGAGAGCCCACTTCTCCACTTTTTTCCTTGCCTCTCTTTCCTCCACATATGCAAAAATGCCATGTAAAGCGCACTATTGTACTTCCTTGCTCCTACAGGTGCTAAGCTTGCCACATAGGCATAAAGTCTGATGTGGCAAGTTAATCAAGAAGAGAGAGACTAGTTTGGTGACCCAAGGAAGAAACGGTGCTAAGCGCGTGTACCTAGGTGAAAAGACAATTATGACTCTATAGCTAATTAAATGAAGCAAACTTAGCAACAAAAAACTAATAAGCACACCATTTCATTTGAAGAGGTCACTCCTTAGCAAATGCAATAAATACTAGTACTCCCTAATATAAGAACATTTTTGGCACTACACTAGTGTAAAAATGCTCTTATATTATGGGACAGAGGGAGTACGAAGAAAGAGATAGAGAGAAGTAAAAAAATACACTTATAGCCAACCTTATAGCTAACCTTGTTGTGGTATGAGTGACTAAGTGATGACTATGTATGACATGCCAACATCAGATAGCCTAATGCACCGTGTTAAATCTCCAAGGGCGTGACCGCGCGAGCGATGCGGCGGTCATGGTAGGCGCGACCATGAATGGGCTGCTGGAAGCCCTTGGATCTGAGATCAAATGGTCGCATGCTAAGTTGCTGAAAATTTGCAAAATAACCCTCCAGGATAGGATATTCACCCATAGGTCTAGAATCATGCCATGCAACCATTCGATCTCAGTTCCAAGGGATCTCGGAAGCCCGTATCATGGGAGAATGGAAAGCCACTACCCTGTCGTTCGCACGCTGGTAGTTCACTCCTACTCGTCCCCGCACGTCCTTCAATACTATGGCAGTTCGCTCCTAGTCGTCCCGTCCTTTCACAT
Organism: Triticum dicoccoides; assembly: GCF_002162155.2. Lineage (NCBI taxonomy): Eukaryota > Viridiplantae > Streptophyta > Magnoliopsida > Poales > Poaceae > Triticum > Triticum dicoccoides. The sequence goes on along the minus strand of NC_041387.1, from coordinate 149,210,431 downwards.
TACGGTAGTTCCACTAATCCTAACCCTCCTCCCAAATCCATGGCATCCCAAATCTCCATGATCGGCGGTGAGTACAAGGCTAGAACCATCACCGGCGATGAGTTCGACGTCATCTACACCCGCTCTTCCGCGACGGTGAAAGGATGCCTTTCTTGCTTCAGACGCATGTTCGAAAACTCAGATGATGTGTGGGTCACTTGGCTAGATGTTGAGTACACCACAGTCCTGGGACGAGAGAAGGATCTAATGGACGAAGAGAGGAATAAGCCTGCCGTGATCCAGGTTTGTGTGCATGACTTATGCTTGGTCTACCACATATGCCATGCCGACGTTGAGTGCCTGGATTTCAAGAACTTCCTCGAGAGAAACCTAGTCAAATTCATTACTGTAGACTTTACGAACGACAAAGAAGTCCTGGGTCAAATAGGCCTCATTGTAGGCAACCCCTTCGACCTCCAGAAGAATCGGCTGCTGCCCTCTCGTCAGCCTTCAATGCTGACCCTGGCAGGAGCCATGGTTCATCCTTCGTACCGTAAACTGGAGAAACCTCATTACACGTTTCATCATCATGCATGGCAGCGGAATGTACTAGATATAGACCACATCCACTACGCTGCAATGGATGGCTACCTTTTTGCTTCAATATCTACAACGGTTGGATGAAGTGCAAAAGCCAAGTGTGCGGTTCAAGCAAAGAAGTATCGGCCAAGAAGAAGAGGGACAAGGATGAAGTCGAGGACATGGACGAGGACTCCGAGTGAGTAAGGTGTCAGTATCGTTGCTCATGGTGGTTCTAATGCAGTGTCTACCAGATTAGTTGCATAGTTTAATTTCAGGTGTGCTTAGTTTAATTTGAGGGGTGTGTTGTGCTGAGCCCCCAGTAGAACTATGTTATGTTTCTTCTCGTTACTTTAACTCTTCAGTATGTACATACTACTAGTATTTCTTTAATAGAATTTAGCACCCCAATTAAGCACGTACTAGATTTTTTAATAGTACTATATGCATAATTTGGCGATGAGCGCTCTCTATATGTACCACCTTTTTTTTAATTTCGATTTTTGCTCCATGGCGCAATCCATCGATACTACTACTGTACAAAAGTATACATTTTTAAAAGGCTAGAGTACTATTCATCACATATATAACCAGTTAAATTCTCAACCTAGAACGATGTGCATGCCATGTAGTAAACTGATACGGAGGAAGTATAGTAAAAATGAGGTGATTTTACCGAGCGATCGGCGGGGGAGCATGGCCTGTCATGCGGTCCGACGTGTCATGATGTACCAAGGCGATGCGCGTGTCGCTCTTGAGGCAGAAGCAATACTACGTGGTTCGAGATGATGGTGAACCGAAGTGTGAAATAATAGTTGCTTCGTCCGTCTGGGAAGGTGCGGCATTGTGATTTGACGTCTCATTGCTCATTACTACTACTGGGCTGGTACGAGTGGGTTGCGTCCCCCTGCTGTTCTGCACTATTATTTGGTGCCTGACACGTCGACCCGGTTGCTATATGTCCCACATGTCGGCAACAGGAAGTACAGAATTCATGAAAGGGAGCGTCCACGGAGGAGTATACTACAGAAATCATGAAAGGGAGTGACTTAGTTTTGGAAAAATCTATTTTTACGGAGTACGTACCCACTAGGGTTTATCGGGCTCATCTAAAAAACATTCGTTTTACTGTTCGATAAGTCTCAATTCTACTAGTAGTAGTAGTACCATTACATGTTGGATTTCGAGGTGCGTTAGATCACCCGATGCAAGCAGTGTCAAGAGGAAACTAACCAATGCATGTAGAAGTTCATGGAAATTTAGTGGTCATTCATGCATTCATTATAATTAATGCCTCGGTAAACATAAATTCTTGAGAAAAATGAGCATACTAATTACTTGTGCAAACTACGAAATTAATTCGACCACTCACTATCTACCTTGGTTGGAGAGATTTTGAAATTGAGCCATAACTAGAAAGGATGGAGTAGTAACTTTTGTCTCGATTACTATTTGTGGCCTTGTATAGATGCAAAATGTATTTTTTATAGTGGCTTGTAGAAGTAAATGGAGGGAGTACTAAAGGACATATATATTCCAAACAATATGATAATCTCTCTAACCAAGGTACGTAGTAGGGACAAGGAGTAAATGGAGGGAGTAGTAAAATTTTCTCCTCGTGCTGCTACCACCGCGCGCATGGGCGAGGGAGCGGGCGTAAGGCGTACAGTAGTAGTACTACTACTACTCGTAAGCAAGCTTCACCTCATCCTGCGAGCCACCGCGCCCGTGGAAGGGGGAGACGGCGTACTAAGCAAGCTTCTCCTCGTTCTGCGAGTTGACGGGACACATCAAAAGTACTCTAGTGTATACAGCCTTGCCTCTAAGGTAGGCCTCACATGGTTTGCCTTTTTTTAACATAACATGTCAAGTTGAAATTTGTTTGTTCACCCGTGGTAGACGATCCTCCCTCCACCAAGTGGACAACCGGTTCACGTGTCAAATTACAATGTGGGCTGCCTTTTCGTATAGAAATGAGCTCCGCCGTGTACCTGCGCGGATGTGGTTGGGAAAGAGACGGGAGTACGTGCGTCGTGCGTGCACCTTTTCTCTTCGTGCACGTCCCCCAACTACTTGGGTGTGTGTGAGAGAGGTATGAACCTAGACATAATGCGCCGTCCATCCCCATGCCTCCTCTCAGTCCGACCACCAGTCACCACCACGCCCCACTCCTCCTCACCTTACCCTCATCTTTCTCCCTCCATTTTTATATACAAGGGGCCACTATCAAAATTACAATTTGCAGATATACAAGGACACTAACACTAATAGATGCAATATTAATGGTGTTGGCCTCCTCACCTTATCTCTCATCTTTCTCCCTCCATTTTTATATACAAGGGTACTAGAAAAGGAGGACATTAATTATGCCTTGCATGCATGTGGGAGTTTGTAAAAAATGCATCGTGGTGTTTCGTGCAATGCACGGGCATCTTGCTAGTCCATGAAAACAACACATGGCGAAATGCCACGGCGAACCAGGGATTTGAATCTGTTGGGAAGGGCTGTTTGGATCTTGCCCGGGGTAGCCAAAATATTGGCGACCCTTTTGTCCACCGGTGCCTTTGCCACCGATGAACGAGGAATGGCTCGGGTGCTCATGTTGTCATGCATCCTCCAGCGCGCACGTTGGAGACGAGCTCGCACGAGCTGTGTTATTTTTTGTCCCACAACGCCGCCCTAGCTGCCCGCAGACCGATTGGTGACCCGCAAATTACGCCATCCAACCGTAGCCACACACATTATGACAGCAACTCAACCAACTGGACGAAATTCACGCAAACACGTAGACAAACTGATATTTCATATAAACAACGATGGAAATCATATAAAATACCAGATTTTCATACAAACATGATGGATTTCATTACATTCAAATGTACTACGCGGTGCAAGTTCTTGACAGCACAGGTATATAATACCTGGCCTAAATGGTCGCCCACCGATCGATTTGTGTTCCTCATGTCCGGCAGCACGATCACCGGACTGCCGGGAGCCCCAAAGGTATATTCTTCAGCACAAAGGCTAGCTCGCTTCCCCACTACCCAACTGATATCATTGGATGATGCCAAAGATGATGGTGGCCTACACCGGTTCGTGTTCATCACCGGCCACTACTTCGCCATGGCCAGCACCGGCTCGAGTTCATCCTAACATTCCCCTCTTCCGTGGAGCCCATGCGGGGTCGACGAAGGTCCTCGCAACAAAAGGATCTGGAAAGACACCTGCTGTGTATGCCGGCGTCGCCTCCGCAGTGGCCTTCATGGGACCCAAGCGGCGGCAGCCTCCCGTGTTCTACTTCTCCTCGATGATGGCGGCGGACATGAAGGCGCTAGCCACCGACTCGTCGCTCTCCGCGCACCCGGCTTCTGTCGGTGCTTGCATGGCACGGCCGCCGGCATGGGAGTCTCGGCCACAGAAGACGCGGTACGAGGCGGTGGCATGGACGGAAGCAACGACGCCCGTGCATCGCTCCTCATCGAGCTGGCCTAGAGCGGCGAGTTGTTGAACCGCGCGTCGGCTTGGGGCGGCAACTGGCTCCATCGGGCGAGGGGAGAGAGGTGGATCAGCGAGCTGCATAGCTCATATCCGGCGGGCTACCCAGCCGGCTTGGATGCGGCATAACTACTCTTCATAAGCCATTGTAAGAGTGGACAAAATGGTGAAGGAGGAGATAGAGGAGCAGCGGGGGTGTGCAATTCTTGGCCGGCATTTGGCCTCGTTTAAATAAGAGATTAAATAGACGGCGGACGGGAGGAGCTCGACCGACATTGCGTTTAATGCCATCCCGGTCATGAACGAACGTGTGTCCAGAGTGGGTTTCTTGGCTTACACACGGGCGGGTTTCATGCAGGCGTTTGAATGCAGCAAGGAGGCGTGTTTAGCCGGGCATGCAGCGAGTTGCGCCCTCGACTCTGACCTAGGACACCACGCCGTTCTTCCACTGACGTGTGGGCTCTTTGGGTACATGGCCTAAAAGTCAGTGACCCAACGCAGGCAGCGCATAGCAGAGGAACCTTTGGTGGGCCAGGGCGGTGAGAGGCGGGCATTTCATAAACCGATGATTGTTCATTGAGTGTGACGTCATCTTTTTCATGTAGATAAGCCTACTATGTTGATAGCCCATTCGATATGTTGTGATTCATAAAGACCACTGCAAACATCAATGTTCTACTTATCACAGATAAGATTGATTAATACCCATAACAATCCATGTCCTTAACAAAGGGTGCATGCATGTATAGGTTGAGCGTGTGTCTTGCATCGTGTGTTGTGTGCATGCAGGCGTGTGAGTGTTGCGTGCGTGCAAGGGTACATTTTAGTGTTGCATGCATGCGTGCGTACGTGTGTGTGTTCATGACTGCATGTGTTCGTGTCAGTGTTGCACACTAGCATGCGTGCGTGTGTACGTTATGTGTACGTGTAACTGTTGCATGCCTGCATGCGTGCATGTCTGGCGTGCGTGCATGTGTACGTGCGGGGTGAGGCTACACGTTAGTCGACTGACTTTTTCATCTCTGGTAATTAGATTTTCCAGCCGTTGGATACGAAATCAAGGGCCACCAGTTTATCATCAAACTCCACCCCCTGAGCCGCCAGCCACCACCGGCCGAACCGCCAGCCCCCGCTGCTGGCGGCCGGCCCGCGCCGCCACGCCGCCCCGCCCTCCCCGAAACCACTCCCCACCGTCGGTCTGCCGCCGCACCAACCATCCCTCTAGCCCCCCCCCCATGCCAAGCTTTTTCTCCGGCGATCCCC
>NC_041387.1:149175151-149204446 GCF_002162155.2 Triticum dicoccoides | reverse complement strand
AACACCCCCCAACCGCCGGCGACTGCCAACCAGAGGTCTCACGACTTCGAATATCCACCAACCACTAACTTATTACCATTTTTGTCCTTCATATACGCGCTGACGGGTGGGCCCTATGGTAATGTGCGCTGCTGAATGTGGACCGTTTGACTGGTCAATTGATCGTGTTATAAACAAATTACGGAGCTGTATGGTGAGCCAGTGACCGTATGATCACCCTAAAATGTACTCCTATTTTATTAACACGGTACAGACTCAAACTACCATTTCTTTCTTTCATATACGGGCTGACAGGTGGGCCCCATGGTTACGCACCCCGATGGTGCAACACTAGTTGCGCCGCGTGGAACGTTTGACTGGTCAATTGATTGTGTCATCAACAAAATATGGAGTTTTACATGTGAGCCAGTGACTGTATAATCATGACATGTATTTGTTTAACACGATACAGACGCAAGGGCTTATATATACGCGCAAGCACTCACCGCTATAAGCGCACACACACGAACCTTCGAGAGAGTGGGCCAGCATATATGATCTTGAGATTTTATGAAGTCACCATAGGTACCTCGTAGTCGAGTGGAACGTCTCCTCCCACAGAACGCACATCGCTGGAAAATACTGAAATAGTGTTTTCCAACTGAGATTAGTCAAAAGAGTGGTACATAGTAGTCAGAAAGAGAGAGAGAGAGAGAGAAACAGAGAGAGCATGTGCGTGAGGCAACCCGACACCCTGAGAGAGATTGTGAGCATGTGTGAAAGAGAAATGCCAATGCATATAAAGTGTGTGCACTTATGCGTTAGATAGAGAGATATATAATGCGTTTGTGAGAACGGGCCAAGGCGTTGTGCATCTACCTGTAAAAGGCGGTTCTACACATTAAATTAAAATATAAGTGGCATTATTGTTTTTGGATGAGATCATGAATTTTGCAAATTGCGTATGGACGAAAATCAGTCTATCAGACACCCATACTGTATTGAATTCTAGCATGTGCATGTGTTTATTTCATATTATTGATCCATAGAGTGAGAGCGGTTTGAAATACAGGCAATGGATGCTTTTGAAATTCATATATAAACATTAATTAGTGTACTCCATGTTGTTAGTGTGAAGCACTTTATACATTTGTCACTTGCATGGATACATTCCAAATTGCTAGTTACGAAATAGAACACATGTCGAATTCAACATAAAGTGGGTTTCGAAGATTCGAATTCATAGGAAGTGTATTCATCTATTTGAACCCGAGATAATAGCATTTGTAAATCAGATGTAAAAGGGGGCATCAATCTTTGTTGTGAGTTTGAACATGCTATATATATTCATACGCATATCTAACTTTTTTTTGCAACCAAGGAGATTATATCTGGAACCATGCATGAACTGAGGTCAGTTGCATATTTTTTAATATATACTCGTGTACAATGTATATTCAAATGTACCACCTCCATTCCAAAATAATCATAGCTTTACGATTTTCAAGAGTAAAGATTTGTGAAGTTTGACAAATCCTGAAAGTTCAATTCAAGAGAACCGAAAACGTTAATGCTTCTGCTCCCAAATATTGAACGAAGGGCCAAATAGGCCTCTGGTCACCCGAAACCGCGCGAGACTAATGCTTGGTGGTAGGAAATTACTGTCCTGACTCTGGCCCGTGTAGCCTATCGGCCCGATGTCCAAAGGTCTAAATCGGGGTAGGTTTGTAACTTCACCAAGACGCTAGTCTCAACCGCCTCCGAGAAGCGTTCATACGCCGTGGGCACCTAAACACCATGCGCTCGGCCGAAATCTATCCCGCCCACATTTGGGACACCTGACATTACTGTCCTACCCCCAACCCGCAATATGTCCGAAATTTTACATGGGGGCAAAGTTTGTAACTTTCCCCAAATTTCAAACAAGCGCGTCTCAAACCGAAATATTGTTCCTCCTTAGTTCCCCACCTCCCTCCGTTTCCCCATTCATACTCCGTGGGCGCGAAAACGCCCTCTCCACCAGTCGTGAAACCCCAGCCTCCTTCGTCCTCCACCCCATAGCGGCCAATCCACCGCCGCCCTCCTCCATCACGCCGGAGCCGGTACCCCGACGTCGTCGTCCAACGCAACCGCAACCGCAACGCCATCAAGGACTTAGCAGCTAAAACTGAGGCAGAGCTGCCTCCACGATGCCGACGCCAACGTGCGCCGTACCAGAACCACTCCGACCACGCCGTCCTGCGCCTCACTCATGCCGCTCCACTATCGCAAATGTCCACCGCACCAGAGCTGTTCCCGCTACACCGTCGTTCGCCGCCTCAGATCTGGTTCCCCGCCACCGACAGATGGCCACCGCACCACACTCAACAACTTGTCCATGGTTTCGTCCAAGGCTCCACCGTCGTCCACAACTTCACGTTTCCAGCGAACCACAAGAAGACCGTTGGAAAAACAGAAGGAGGACACAGCACTGCCAGCAGAAAGAGGTACTCCTCTTCCCTTATTCATGCAAATCTTACGTCTCTGCTCACACCGTATTCATGCCACGAAAGAAACTAGTTGAGCGCTTCTTACTGCATCTTCTTCGTGATACTAAATGCACAAGGTTTCCTCCCTTTACTATTTCACCTTTGTTAGAGGTCAGCAGCCCGCCTGGATTTCAATTAAGGGTCAGTCGAACCACAATTAAAAGAAGAAGCACCCGCTTAGGCGCGCGGAGCACCTAGTCTGCATGTTCCCAGGGGAAGCGGTGCATCGGTGTCTATCATGGGGGTATGGGGTGCAGGAGCTGCTTGCGCCTGATCTGGAGGTCGGTGGGGCTTGAATGGATGGCCGGATGGCGGTGCCAAGCATGGTGGTGCGGTGAGGTCGAGGGGAGGGCGCAGGCAGGGGAGGAATATTGGGCCGGTGGTCGCTGGCGTTTCGAGGAAGATCGTCAACACTGACCGGCTGGAGATAGATGAAGGTGATCTGCCCGTTCTTTGTACATCGGATGGTGCAGAAAAAATGAACTGGCCTATTTGTTTTCAGTCGACTGTTATTTTCATAGAATCATGTAGTAATTTAGTGTGCCTTGCATGTTGTAGAGCTATCATATCTCTTTCGTCATTTATTTCTCACCGACCTGCTATCTGCTACCTTTACACTGTACTAATTGTGCACACACTTCACCCATACTCACACTATTGTTTTTTATGCATGGGTATTTCAGACTCTGACGCAGTGTTGATGAATGCAGAAAATAAAAGACAGAAGTCGCTCTAGTGTAATTCGAAGATAAGCACTAAGCGTTTCAACGCTCTAATGGGTGCAGTGTCAGTAGTTGGAGACAGTAAACGTAGCTCTGCAGTTGATGATCTCAATTGCCACACACAACCATCCCAGGTTCTTGTTTTAACTTCGCGCTGTCAAATGTGGTTGCATGTTGCATATGGTGTCTAGCTTGTATTACTTCCAATGTGGTTAAATTGCATCTGCTTACTTTACACATTATACCTTTGATAATGACATGCCTTCCTGTTTTTGATACATACTACATATGTCTATTAACCATGTTCGTACATCAAACTAATGCTCTTTTGTATCCCTCGTCAATCACTTATGATGAGACAGTCACCCGAGTGGGTTACTGTGAGACGCCCTACTCGTTTAAAGAGTGCAGTGCCATCCTCCCCACATGATTCTCAAGAAACAGCAAGGCTAAATGAAGATAGTCAATGTATCTCTCTAGTTGATCACCGCAATTCCCCCACACCACCATCGCATGTGCTTGCTCTTACTTGGTAGTGTGATATGTGGTTGCATGTTGCATATGGTATCTACCTAGTAATGCTTCTAATTAGGGGAAATTGCATCTGCTTAGTTAACACATTATACATGTGAATATGACATGCCTTAATGTTTTTGGTACATACTACGTCTTTCTATTAACCATGTTCTTACATCAAACTACTTTTCTTGTGTATCCCTGGTCAATCACTTCTGACGATACACCTTCAAGTTGACAGTGTAATATTGGTTGCATCTTGCATATCATTTCAAACATGTATTGCCTCTAATCTGTTGAAGTGCCACTTATAATGAGACACATCTAACTTGGTAGAGTGATTTTGGTTGGATCTTTCAAAAGGTGTCTAGATTGCATTGCTTCCAATTTGTTGAAATGCCTTCTACTTAGCGTTTTTCATACATATTCCATCATCCTACAATGTGGTTGCCATACATAAAAGTTGTGTTCGTCACAGTATCATGCATCAACGAATTTGGAAGTGCGAATTTCATTCCTTTTTCTTGTGTGTTAACTTGACAAGGCAAAATTTGAAAGGACGAAGGCATGGAATGATGGTGGTCCTCTAGAGCAACCGAAATAGATGATCTCTGCAGATTCTCCTTCTACTCATACTGTAGTGCTAGTTCCAAATCTCATCTCCCCTACTCCACAACCCAAGGTGCTTGCTCTAACATGGCAGTGTGATATCTGGTTGCATGTTGCATATGGTGCCTAACTTGTATTGCTCCTAATTTGTTAAATTGCATCTCCTTAGCTTACACATTATACATGTGAATATGACACGCCTTCCTATTTTTGCTACATACTACATCTGCCTATCAGACCATGTTCTTACATCAAACTACCATTCTTGTGTATCATGCATCTATCGCTTATGATGAGAGAGTCATGACCGTGGGTTAATATGAGACTCAATACTCTTATAAAGAATGCAATTTCATCCTCTCCACATGATTCTCAAGAAACAGCAAGCCTAAATGAAGATTGTCGTGGATTTGTCACGGCAGATGTCCTCGTGAAAGGACTTAGTCGTGGAGCCATCGCTACGGGTTAACATGAAGGGGTTAAAGCGGACACAAAGACACAAGGGTTTATACTAGTTCGGCCCCTTCGATGAAGGTAAAAGCCTACGTCTAGTTGTGATGGAATTGATGTGGTTTGAATGGCTAGGGAGCAAACAAGCTTCGCCTAGGCTCGAGTTGTTGTTGTCTGTCCTTGAACCGCCGCCGGGTCGTCCCCTTATATACACGGGTGACGCCCGTCAGTCCACAGAGTCCCACACCGGTTCATACTCGTATCCCGGTTGGTCTCCCTCTATTCCTAACTTACAATGCAAGTTTACATATCAAGCCGGTTTACGGCTACAGGTTCTAAACCGACTACAGGCCTTGGGCCTTCATCTGCTTAATCACCTTTATACTACTAATGAAGCTAACCCGGCCCAGGTAGGTCGGTTCACACCTAGTAGTAATATCCCCAACATTAGGCCCCAGACTGATTTGAACTGGTTCATGTCAATCCTTCACAAAAATCTTGGTCTTCATCATCTTCTGGTAATTGGTAAACCGCCATGTCGTCATCATCTCTGGTTGCTGTAAACCGGCATAATGTCATCATGAAGTTAACATTTATGACACCTTCTTTTATTAATAGATCTGCGATACCCAAGGCTGCAGCTCCACTTCCGAAACTTGTGGCTCCTGGATTCGCGCGCCTGACACACGTCCTTTGCCTTATAAATAGGACCGAGGGGTCATTTTATTTTCTCCCCTTCGTCTCTTTCTCTTCACCTTCCTCGCGTCGCCAGCCTCGGAGCTCCGCCGCCGCCGTCGACCTCTGCACCGTCTTGGGCCGCTGCATCAACCTGAACGCACCAGAGCACCGCGGTAGCCTTCCACGTCTTCTTCGACTCTGGTAAGCCTTCTGTTCTTCTTAACATAGATATATTCTAGGGTTTCATGTTCTTGCCGTGTTCATCACTTGTTCATACTCGTACCTAGACTTCTAAACATATCTGTGAAACCCCGCTCTGACTAGCAGCAGCTTTTTAGCATCCGCCTGTAGTTTTACGCTCAAGTCTATTGATCTCATCCACATTTCTGCCCATTGATCCACTTCTGTTCTGCTTTAACCTTTTGAATATTTTCTGTTTTTCTGAACTTGCTTCAGATCCATTGCTGCAATAAGACTTTGTGAAACCTATTTCTGCATACTTAGCCATCCGCAACCTCAATTGCTATCAATGTTTAGATCAGGTGGTTTAACTTAAAGTTAATAAACCGGTATATACCATTAGTCCCCTTGTTGAACCGCCAGAACTCTTTAGCCATATGATGCCACTTCATAAAAATCCGGTTGAAGTATACTGCCTCCGGTTTAGCATTGTTCATACCAGCGCCTTCTTGAACCGGAATCACTTATTTCTTGTAGATCTCATCATGGCCAAACAAGTATATGAGTGCAACTGGGTTCCTTCTCGCGTCATAGAAACTCAGCTGGATGATTTAGTTTCAATCGGCGCTTTAGACAGCAAAGAGACTATCCACTAGAGGGTTCCTGGTGATGAATGTCCTCCCACACCTCAAGAAGGAGAGGTTGTGATCTTTGCGGATCACTTAGCCCGGGGATTCAAACCGCCCGGCTCTAAATTTTACCGGGATGTGTTAGCCAATTTTCAACTCCGCCTGCAAGATACTGGCCCTAATTCTGTTACCAACTTATGTCACTTCCAAGTGCTCTGTGAGGTATACCTTCAAGAGCAACCCCCAGTTGAATTGTTCAGAGACTGCTTCCACTTAAACCGCCGCACAGAATTCACTGACGGTCCCAATACCGAATTGGGCGGTGTGGCAATTCAGAAAAGGAAAGAAATCAGTTATCCCCATGCCAGACTACACAGTCATCCCAAGGAGTGGAATGCAACATGGTTTTACTGCAAAGATACTTCCCCTGATGATGAAAATCCTTTGCCTGGCTTTCGTCCGGAGCGGCTCAGCAATACACACCCCTTCCCACAAAGGTTAAGTGCCAAGGAAAGGAGTAAATATGCCCCGCAATTATCCAAGCTCCGAGCCTTCATGGCCAACGGTTTAACAGGAGTAGATCTCGCACGTTGTTGGATATCATGGAGCATACTGCCTCTCAGCCGGCGCTCCGGTTTAATGTGCAAGTATACTGGTAGCGTTGATGACCCACTCCGACACACCAACATCCAGCTCTCCGATGATGAAGTCACAGAGGCTGTGAAGAAATTGCTGAACGAACCGGAGCATCTTTGCGCTCAAACCGGCCTGCCCCCTTTCTGTGCTACCAACAAACCGCCAGCTGTAAGATTTTGATTGTACTTTTTATTGAACCTGTTATTGCTATCTCTGTCTGACATCAATTGCTGCTTACCCAGGGTGATAATCTGTTTTGGAGCAAGAAGCTTCCACAAGACAAACCGGAGAAAGCAGATCAGCCAATCCGGCCAAAGACCAAGGTCGTCAAGAAGCCTGCCAAAAAGAGGAAAACCACTGCTTCATCTGATCCGGCTGTTGATGATGATGTGGGTAACTCGGACCCTGAGGTAGAACTCGATTCACTAGGCCTACTTTTTATACGCCTTATTGATGATGATACTTGTCAGGACGACGCTGAAGCCAGTAATGCTGATGTCGCTGAGGTAATTACTCTTTCTTCCGATTCGGATCCTTTGCCTTTGCCAAAATTTCGCCAGGCAAACCGGAAAGTTAAATTTTCTCATCCCCTTGCTTATTTGGATCCCAAATTTCTTATGAAGACTCAGCAACATGAAGCTCGCCGCACAACCCGGCACAGCGGCCAGGTAGTTACCTCCGCCGGTTTACCGAACAGTCCGGTTCAAAAACGCCGCTCCGAGGTCTTCGACCTTTTTATTAATTTATGTCCTAAAGCGGGTTTCATCCGTCAACCTCTTAATCCGTCCGACTCCGATTATCAGGTTACTTCCCATTCCTCCTCTGGTGAATCGTCGGCCACTCAACTGCCACCACTGAAAACGGTTCTGGGGTAAGCTAGACTGAACATATCTTCTGGTATACCATGTTACAACTTATGATGTTCCTTGACTTTTTGTTTCTCTTTCAGGGCTAAACCTAAACCAAGCAAGAAAGCCCGCCTGAATAAAGCAGCCGAGGAAGATGCTGCCCTTGAACAGGATAAAACACCAGATCTTGGAGCGTTTGTTCCTGAAGATATTCCCAATGATCCTCCTTTGCAAGATGATGCTATTACTGATAAAAGGCCTATCGATACCTCAGTCCCTGTTGACCAGCCTGCCAGCTCCGTCCGGATCGATGGATCCCGCAGTCCTTCAAAGCCTGCTGATAAACCGACCGTGCCAACGCAAACCGGCGAGTCCAAGGATGATGACATTGTAGTTACCGGCGTAGGTCGCTTTGAACCAGGGAATCCCGTTGCTTTGGCCAAGCATACTGTGAAAGAAGATTCTCCTGGCATGAACAAAGGCAAATGGGATGTTGATCTGGAAACATATGCTGCTCTGAGTGCCCAAGATGTTCATTCTGGTTATTTGAACCGGCTATATACTAGTCATGACTGTGAAGCTGGCCTGGTAAAGATAATGAGAGATAAATTTGAGGTAACTTCCTTGCGCTTCTTCTTTCTTTAATTACTGCTACTGTATTAATCCTCCTAGCCCCCAAGGGTCGGTTTGATAATCTTCTTCAAACCGAGACTTGAATATAGTCCTCAATACTTTAAACTCCATCAATGTAGCCCCCAAGGGCCGGTTGAACGTAGTATAGTTAAACCTGGACTCCAATAAAGATTCTAATATCAGAACATAACTGAGCAAATAGCCATTAGCCCCCAAGTGCCAAGTTGAATACCTGTATTGAGCTTGGGACTTTGCGATTTAGTAATAGATGAAAATTGAAGGTGCATTAGCCCCCAAGTATCAAGCATATAACTTGTTATGTGGTTGGTACTTCAAATTCTTGTACCGTTTGTTGAAAGCCAAGCACTGTCTTTATGCAGGCTGAAGGGAGGATCAAAGAAGACCGGATTACTGATCTGCAGGAAATTTTGAAAACCCAGCAAGCTGAAACCGACAAGGCAAGGGAAGAATTAACCAACGCTTTGAGTATCACAGAACAGCTGAAGGAGGGCTTCGAGAAGGAGCAGACTGATTGGGCCACTGAGAAGGCCGATTTAATAAAAAGAGTTGAAAACGCTGAAGCTGCTCTTAAACCGGTGGTAGATGAGCTGACCACCGTAAAGCGGCAAGTACATTCCATGACCGCTGCTATCTTTGGTAAGTTCCTTTTGGTTTCTTGGACAACTCTGGCCAGCTTATGATAGATCCGGTTTGTGATCTTTCCTGTATTGTTATAGGTACACGCATTGGTCACTTAGGGTCAGATGTTCGGAAGAAGTTGAAGGCTGCCTACACTTTAATTGAACAGCTGTATATCGGAGCGCAACGGATCATCACCACTGCATCTCATAACAATCCGGCACCCACTTTAATCCAAGACACTCTTAATAGATTGTCAGTGCTTCCTGCTTGGATTGAAGAACTGAAAAAATCTGCTGCTCGAACCGGAGCCATCGATGCCTTAATCCGAGCAAAAGCATGGGTACCGGATTTCGATCCTGTTGAAGCAGCTCAAGGCTATCCCAGCTTGAAGGAAGATGGCTCAGAGTTCAATGAAGATGATTTGAGGGCGATAAACCATGCAGTACGCCCTCTGGCTTGTCAATTGGCTGAAGAGGCAGACTTGTCGCATTATCAAGCCCAGTACAATGATCAGAACAAACAAGTGCCTGCACCAACTCCTGAAGCGGAGAATCTGATTCCTCCAACCCGTAAGCATACTTACGCTCCTGATATTGAACCGTCTTCTCTGATCCATGAAGAAGTTGTCTTTCAACCCGTAAGCACCACTGTTGATTTCCAGCCAATGGATAGAGATGAGGAAGCTGAAGCGGCGCGGGACGACCCACAACCGTCAGACCGGATTGATGAACAGACTTGAACCGGAAGCCGGTTTAGGTGGGTGCTTTATCATGATCCACCGGAACAACAATGATCTTATTTGGGCACCGCGTTGCCTTGTAATAGGATAGTCAATACTTCTGCCTTAAATATGCCTTCGTGCATAAGTACTGATGCTTTTGCTTGAAATCCTCAATTTATATTTCCTGCAATCAGAAAATCTTGAACTACGGTGGCGGTTATACCGCCAACCGGTTTATAACCTTGATATATATATATATCAATGTATTTAAAACATATAATCAAATATGCGATACAAAATACCTGCCATCGCTGGGCATAAAGATGGCTTTGCCAGGCTTGAAACGGAGGGTTTATAAACCATTACCATCAAAGGGGAGAAAACAACTCTCGTGTTTTTTTAGAATGCTGGCTTCCCATGTAAACCGTGCTGGGTCATTATAAGCCCCCCTGCTACTCCATGATGTTAACAGGAAAGTTAAACCGGGCATATTTCTCTAGATTAAAAATGAACTAAATCTCGTCAGCTGAACTGGAAAAAGATGTTGGTGGTTTAAAGGAAGCACAACAAAAATTGAAGAATAATCATAAGAGAATTATGGAAGCAAAGGCAATGATAAAAACCGTTTGCAAAAACATGCTTTACTGAGCTGATCAGATGGTGTTACCACGGTCGGACAGGACCAAGCCCCCAATAGGAGTGACAATGGTTCAAGTCAGCCAGGTCCCCAAATGAAACCGTGGCATTTATGCCGATCAAAAGGCATGGCAATGATTCGGGTTCGACCAGGCCCCCAAGTGATTTTGTGGCCTTAGGCCGATCAAGAGGCGTGACTGGTTCAGACTTGACCATGTCCCCAAGTGATCTGGTGGCTTTCGCCTATCAAAAGGTGTCGCGTTGGTTCGGACACGACCAAGGCCCCAAGTGATATCACAAAGCTTTTTTGAAAAGCAAATTTCAAGGGGTAAACCGGAGGCCGTTTTAAAACAGAACCACTCCATGTAACCACGCATGATATGAAAGGACAGAGACCCCGCTTTTAGCTGAGGCTCCGGTTTTATTATATCAATGATAATATATACACTGTCATAATATGTACATAGATAGAGCCGATGGCTCAAGTGTAGTAAGGCCGAAGATGAGCTATATTCCACGGCCTGTTGGTCTCCTCCTCTGACGTGCGTGAGTCTTTATGCTCTCGAATATCAATCAGATAGTACGACCCGTTGTGCAGATTCTTGCTGACCACGAAAGGTCCATCCCAAGGTGGGGATAACTTGTGCATATCCGTCTGATCTTGGATGAGCCGAAGCACCAAATCTCCTTCTTGAAAAGTTCTGGTTCTGACCTGGCGACTGTGATAGCGACGAAGATCTTGTTGATAAATCGCTGAGCGGGCAGCCGCTATGTCACGCTCCTCATCTAATAGGTCCAAAGCGTCTTTCCGTGCTGTCTCATTGTCCGCTTCAACATAAGCCGCCACACGAGGAGAATCGTGCCGGATATCACTAGGGAGAACCGCCTCTGCTCCGTAGACCATAAAAATGGTGTGTATCCTGTAGATCGGTTGGGCGTAGTGTTGATACTCCATAGCACAGATGGTAGGTCCTCAACCCAACATCCCGGTGTTCTTTGCAATGGAACCATAAGCCGAGGTTTGATGCCTCGCAAGATCTCTTGATTAGCTCGTTCTGCCTGCCCATTGGACTGGGGGTGAGACACTGATGATACGTCCAGTCTGATGTGCTCATGTTCACAGAATTCCTTCATAGCACCTTTGGATAAATTGGTACCATTGTCAGTAATGATACTATGTGGAAAGCCAAACCGGAAAATCACCTTTTTAATGAACTGCACCGCTGTAGCTGCATCACACTTGCTGACAGGCTCCGCTTCAACCCACTTGGTAAACTTGTCAACTGCCACCAAAAGGTGGGTTTTCTTATCCTTGGATCTTTTAAAAGGTCCGACCATATCCAGCCCCCATGTTGCAAACGGCCAAGTAATTGGAATCATCCTCAATTCTTGAGCTGGCACATGAGCACGCCTTGAAAATTTCTGACAGGCATCACACCGTTTAACCAAGTCCTCCGCATCAGCATGAGCTGTCAACCAGTAAAACCTGTGATGAAACGCCTTAGCCGCCAGAGACTTTGAACCGGCGTGATGACCACAATCCCCTTCATGGATTTCGCGTAAAATTTCACAACCTTCCTCAGGAGAGACGCAGTGTTGAAACGCCCCTGATACACTGCAATGATGCAATTCGCCATTGATAATTGTCATAGATTTGGATCACCGGACTATCCCCGATTCATGTATGCAAGATAAGGATCTGTCCAATCCGGTATAACATGCAGGGCTGCCACCAATTGAGCCTCCGGATCAGGAATAGCTAAATCCGCTTCACCTAGGAGCTTGACTGATGGATTGTGCAACACATCAAGAAAGACATTAGGTGGAACCGGTTTACGCTGAGAGCCCAAACGGCTTAAAGCGTCCGCCGCTTCATTTTTTCGATGATCCACATGATCCACCTGATAACCCTTGAAGTGACCTGCAACAATATCCACCTCACGACGATATACAGCCATGAGTGGGTCTTTAGAATCCCAAGTGCCAGACACCTGTTGAGCTACGAGGTCCGAGTCACCGAAGCACTTAATCCGACTTAGATTCATCTCTTTAGCCATCCGGAGACCATGGAGCAAGGCTTCATACTCAGCTGCACTATTAGTACAAGGGAACATTAAGTGGAGAACATAACAAAACTTATCACCTCGTGGGGAAGTTAACATGACTCCAGCCCCCGAGCCTTCCAATTGCCTGGATCCATCAAAATGGATAGTCCAATATGTGTGATCCGGCTTCTCCTCTGGTGCTTGCAACTCAGTCCAATCATTGATAAAATCGACAAGTGCTTGAGACTTCACCGCCGTTCGGGGTACGTACTTCAATCCGTGCGGCCCAAGTTCTATAGCCCACTTGGCAATCCGGCGAGTCGCCTCCTGGTTCTGTATGATATCGCCCAAGGGAGCTGAACTGACCACTGTGATACGGTGCCCTTGGAAATACTGCTTCAACTTCCGGCTTGCCATGAAAACTCCATATACCAGCTTCTACCAATGCGGATATCTTTGCTTGGATTCAATAAGCACCTCGCTGATATAGTAAACCGGCCGCTGAACCGGATACTCCTTGCCTACCTCCTTGTGTTCTACCACAATAGCCACGCTAACTATACGAGCATTGGCCGCTACGTATAACAATAACGGCTCCTCGTCGACCGGAGCTGCAAGAACGGGCGGATTGGCTAATTGCCGCTTCAAGTCCTTCAACGCTTCATCAGCAGCTGCACTCCAGATGAATTGATCTGTCTTTCTCAACATCTGGTATAAAGGGATGGCCTTCTCTCGGAGGCGGCTGATAAACTGGCTCAGTGCGGCGATCCGACCCGCCAAACGCTGAACATCGTTGATACACTTCGGTTTAGCCAGGGAGGTGATAGCTGTAATCTTCTCCGGATTAGCCTCAATTCCTCTGTTGGACACAAGAAAGCCCAGTAACTTTCCTGCCGGAACACCAAAGACACATTTGGCAGGGTTAAGCATCATCTTATAAACCCGCAAGTTATCAAAGGTTTCCTTTAAATCATCAACCAGCGTCTCCTTCTGCCTTGACTTGACTACAATATCATCCACATAGGCGTGCACATTGCGGCCGATCTGTTTATGCAGGCAATTCTGTACACACCATTGATAAGTGGCTTGGGCGCTCTTGAGCCCAAAAGGCATAGATACATAGCAGAAGGCTCCAAAGGGAGTAATAAACGCCGTCTTCTGCTGGTCCTTAACCGCCATTTTGATCTGATGATACCCAGAATACGCATCCAAAAAACTCAAACGCTCACAACCCGCCGTGGCATCAATAATCTGGTCAATGCGGGGGAGGGCAAAAGGATCCGCTAGACAAGCCTTATTAAGATCCGTATAATCCACACACATACGCCAAGTGCCATTTTTCTTAAGAACCAGCACCGGATTAGCAAGCCACTCTGGATGGAACACTTCAACGATAAATCCAGCTGCTAAGAGCCTGGCCACCTCCTCCCCAATAGCTTTGCGCCTCTCTTCGTTAAACCGGCGGAGAAATTGCTTTACCGGTTTATACTTGGGATCAACATTAAGAGTGTGCTCAGTGAGTTCCCTCGGTACACCTGGCATGTCAGAAGGCTTCCATGCAAAAATGTCCCGATTCTCACGGATGAACTCGATGAGCGCGCTTTCCTATTTAGGGTCCTAGTTGGCACTGACAGTGAACTGCTTGGACGAATCGCCGGGCACGAAGTCAACAAGCTTGGTCTCAGCCGCTGATTTGAACTTCAGATCTGAATCATGCTCCGTAGTTGGCTTCTTCAAAGGGGTCATGTCTGCCGGATCAACATTGTCCCTATAATATTTTAACTCCTCGGTGGCACAAACCGACTCTGCATAGGCCGCATCACCTTCCTCACATTCCAAAGCAATCTTGCGGCTCCCATGAACCGTTATTGTCCCTTTGTGACCCGACATCTTGAGCTGCAAATAGATATAACAAGGCCGTGCCATAAATTTGGCATAAGCCGGCCGCCCAAACAAGGCGTGATACGGGCTCTGGATCTTCACCACCTCAAAGGTTAGTGTCTCGGATCGGGAATCATGCTCGTCCCCAAAAGCCACCTCCAGGGCTATCTTACCAACAGGATATGCCGATTTGCCAGGCACCACCCCATGGAACACCGTATTAGACGGTCTGAGATCCTTGTATGTTAGCCCCATGCGGCGGAATGTCTCATAGTACAGGATGTTAATGCTGCTCCCTCCATCCATGAGTACCTTAGTGAATTTATAACCTCCCATCTGAGGGTCTACCACTAATGCCAACTGGCCCGGATTGTCAACCCGGGGGGGTGATCCTCCCTGATCCACACGATAGGCTGCTCCGACCAGCGTAAATAATGCGGTACGGCCGGTTCAACAGAGTTCACTGCTCGCTTATGAAGTTTCCGGTCGCGCTTATCCGAGCTAGTTGTGAAAACGTGATACTGCCCATTGTTCAACTGTTTTGGCTGGCTCTGATAACCCGACCGCTGCTGCTACTGCTGTTGGTTGTAACCCCCTTGACTGTTCTGATTATCCTGATCATTATTACCGCCCTGATTGAAACCTGAACCGGAAGCTCCATCATGACCCGGCCCATGGAAACCGGATCCTGAGCCACCACCTAACCCACGGTCATACCGGAAGGCATTATAGTTTTTAAATTCCTGCATAATGAAACAATTCTTCCAAAGGTGGTTAGCCGGCGCCTCCTTCGTCCCGTGTTTTGGGCAAGGCTGATTCAGCAAATAGTTTAAGCAATCCGGGTTAGGATTTGGAGCCCCATTGCGATTCGCTGCTTTACCTCTGCGCCGCTGACCCTTGTCCTGCGCATTAGTGTTAGCCACAAAGTCCATGCTGCCATCCGCCTTACGCTTGCCTCCGTTTCCATGGCCCGCCGGTTTGTATCGATGCCCCTTAGAGTTGCTATTCTTTTTTACCTTCCCTGCTTCGTCATCGTCAGTCTCAGGATCCTTGGTACTATCAGAATCAACATACTTCACTAAAGCGGCCATGAGAGTTCCCATGTCATTACAGAACCGCTTCATACGCCCTAACTTTTGCTTTAGAGGCTTAAACCGGCAGTTGCCCTCTAGGGTTAAGATCGCAGAGTCAGCATTGATCCTGTCAGACGAGTGCAAGACTTCAGAAACGCGGCGTACCCAATGGGTTGTTGACTCTCCATCCTCCTGAACACAAGCCGCCAAGTCTACTATGGACTTAGGCTGCTTACACGTATCTTTGAAATTCTAGATAAACCGGGTCTGCAACTGGGCCCATGAACTGATAGAATTAGGCGGCAGGCCCTTCAACCTAGTACGGGATGTGCCTTCCAGCATCATGGTGATGTATTTTGCACATGCAGACTCATCCACTTCTAGCATCTCCATTGCCATCTCATAACTCTCTACCCATGCTTCTGGAGATAAATCAGCGGTGTAATTGGGCACCTTGCGCGGGCCCTTGAAGTCCTTGGGTAGGCGTACATTGCGTAAAGCGGGGACTAAACAGGGCACTCCCAAGCTAGATGCGACCCCTGGCCCGACAGAGGTGGTAGGACGAACCGGTGCAAGCTGATCCGCCTCGTTCTGTGCTGCTAACTCGGCCTCCCTTCGTGCCCGGGCCCGGTCCACTACATCCTGAGTATCATGAACACCACCGGTCGGGTCATTGCCATGGGCCGCTTCACGGCCCCGCGCATTGCTTGATATGGCCGGTTCATCCAGGCACTTACTATAGCTTCGGCTTGGACGAGGTGTGGAATGAATCTGATCGCAGCTGTATGAATATGCCTCCTGTTGAATCAAAGCGGTCCGGAGAAGTTCCTTAACCCGGCGCGTCTCTATTGCTTGCGGAGAGTCTCCTTCGACCGGGATAGCTTCTAATCGCGCAGCAGCTGCGACAAAATTGTCCATAGGATTAGAATAATGACCCGGAGGTGTCTGGACCGGCGGAGGAATCACAATGTTCTGCCGAGGAGGTTCCATCAGGCGGGGTTGGACCGTCGCTCCTGGTCCTGGTGCCTCAACCCGGTTTACCTCCGGGTGCCCCGGCGGATTACTGGTTCCATCTCCCGGAGTGTGAAAGAGATTTCGAGGGTCGAACCCTAACGGCAAGCGTGATCTGTGCTTCCGCTTCAAGACTTCCTGCGATGCGTTCTGGTCGAGCATGAGTTTATAGGCCTGGGCGTCCAAAGTAGCCCGCTCTGCGGCCATCCTGTCTTTCTCTGCTGCCAGGTCGGCTTTGGCTTGTGCGATCTGCTCTCTCACCTTTGCAACCTCTGCATCATGGGCCTCCTGATCCGCCGGATTGGCCTCTACCATAAGTACAGCTAGTGCATCAAACAGGTCAGACAGAACATGAACCGGTGGGCTCACAAGGCCTCCTGCCCCTACTGCCGCTGCCGCTGTTGATCCGGAGAACATTGCTGCTGCGGTCGAGGAGTGATTCGCCGCCTGCGTACCGGCCATGAATATTCCAACCCGGTTGATCTGCTCAGGGGGGTCCGGAATACTGTCGCCATCGGAACAGCCCCTAATCTGGTCGTCTTGCAACTGGTACAATGATTCTGTCTCTCCGGTTGAGGACTCGTCGCCGGAGTAGACGACGGTCTCGCTACCGTATCCTGACTCGTTCCCATGCTCTCCTCCGTGGATGACTCCCACGAAGGCACGCCTCACGGTCGGTTTAACCTGGGTAGATCTCGCACGCTGAGCCGTCTCGACAAGGTCGGTGCGGATGTCCGGCTCAGGCCCAGGCTCACCAATCTTGCCGATAAAAACATGTATGCCATCGAAGGGGACCCGGTACACGTACTCGATCGAGCCGGCTTCAGGACCCCATCCTGCATCGTCGATGTAGAGCTTGCCGCGACGACTCTTGGTCATCCGGCCCACAGCATAGCCTTCGAGTCCTTTGAGTTTGCCCACCAAGATCATCAAACCATCGTGCGGTAGCCCCACGGTGGGCGCCAACTGTCGTGGATTTGTCACGGCAGATGTCCTCGTGAAAGGACTTAGTCGTGGAGCCATCGCTACGGGTTAACTTGAAGGGGTTAAAGCGGACACAAAGACACAAGGGTTTATACTAGTTCAGCCCATTCGATGAAGGTAAAAGCCTACGTCTAGTTGTGATGGAATTGATGTGGTTTCGATGGCTAGGGAGCAAACAAGCTTCGCCTAGGATCAAGTTGTTGTTGTCTGTCCTTGAACCGCCGTCGGGTCGTCCCCTTATATACACGGGTGACGCCCGTCGGTCCACAGAGTCCCACACCGGTTCATACTCGTATCCTGGTTGGTCTCTCTCTATTCCTAACTTACAATGCAAGTTTATATATCAAGCCGGTTTACGGCTATAGGTTCTAAACCGACTACAGGCCTTGGGCCTTCATCTGCTTAATCACCTTTATACTACTAATGAAGCTAACCCGGCCCAGGTAGCCCGGTTCACACCTAGTAGTAATATCCCCAACAAAGATATTCAACGTAGCTCTGTACTTGAAGACCGCACTTCCCCTACACCACCATCATAGGTGCTTGCTCTAACTTCGCAGTGTGATATGTGGTTGCATGTTGCATACAGTGTCTAGCTTGTAATGCTTCTAATTAGGGTAAACTGCATCTGCTTAGTTTACACACTATACCTGTGAATATGACATGCCTTCCTATTTTTGGTACACACTACATCTATGTGTTAACCTTGTACTTACATGAAACTACCTCTCTTCTGTATCCTGCATCAATCACTTACGACGAGTCACCTTTATTCATTGCATATTGCATATTATTTCTAGCGTGTTGCCATGTATTGCTTCTAATTTGGTCAAATAGATTTGTTAGGGCACCCTTTTAAATTGGCAGAGTGATATTGGTTTCATCTTTCATATGGTTTCTAGCTTGCATTGATTCTAACAAGTTCAAGCACCTTGTGCTTAGTTTACACTTTATACATCATACATGTCAATATGTCATGCTGTCTTGTTTTTCATACATATTCCATCCTCCTATCATGCGGCTGCCTTACATGAAAGTAGTGTTCGTCAGTATCATGCATCGAAGAGTTCTGAAGAGCAAATTTTATTTCTTTTTCTTGTGGGTTTGACTTGACAAGGCAAAATCAAGAAAGAAGAAGGAAAAGAGTAAGGAAGGAGATGATGGTGGTCCTCTGCAACAATGTAAATGGGGCATCTGTACCGATTCTCAATATACTGATAGTGCATTACAAGGTCCAAGTCTCCTCTCCCCTACTCCACCATCCAAGGTGCTTGCTCTAACTTGGCAGTGTGATATCTGGTTGCATGTTGCATATGGTGTCTAGCTCTTATTGCTCCTAATTAGTGTAAACTGCATCTTCTTAGCTTACACATGATACATGTGAATATGACACGCTGTCTTGTTTTTGGTACATACTATATCTGTCTATCACACCATGTTCTTACATCAAACTACTCTTCTTGTGTATCCTGCATCAGTCGCTTATGATGGGACACCTTTAAGTTGGCAGTGTGATATTGGTTTGCATCTTGAATATGATTTCTAGCATGCATTGCTTCTAGTTTGATGGACGCCACCTATGACGAGACAATTTTAACTCGGCAGAGTGATATTGATTGCACCTTCCATATGGTGTCTAGTTTGCAGTGCTTCTAATTTCTTGAAGTGCCCTCTGCTTAGTTACCACATCATAGGTGTGAATATGTCAAGCCGCCCATTTTTTCGTACATATTCCATCCTCGTATCATGACTTTGCCATTCAACATAGTAGTGTTCGTCAGTATCATGCATGAATGAGTTCCGAAGAGCGAATTATATTCCTTTTTCTTGTCGGTATGACCTCACAATGCAAAATCAATAAAGCTGAAGGAAATTGGCAAGGCATTGGATGATGGTGGTCCTTCCGAGCAACTGAAATGGATGTTCTCTACAGATTCTACTCTGCCATCCTCCGAACAAGATTCGCAAGACAATGCAAGGCTAGACAGTCAACGTAGCTATGTAGATGATGAGCACATCTCCCATACTCCACCATCACAGGTGCTTGCTCTAACTTGGCACTATTATATGTGGTTGCATGTTGCATATGATGTCTAGCTTGTATTGCTTCTAACTTTGTTGAATTGCATCTGCTTACTTTACACATAATGCCCGTGAATATGACATGTGTTCTTGTTTCTACATCAGACTACTGTCCTTGCATATCCCGCATCAGTCACTTATGATAAGGAACCTTTAAGTCGCCACTGTGATATTGGTTGTGTCTTGCATATTATTTCTAGCATGTACTGCTTCTAATTTGTTGAAACGCCATACAGTTTGAACTTCGCAGAGTGATATTGGTTGCATCTTTCATATGGTGTCTAGGTTGCAGTGCTTCCAATTTGTTGAAATGCCTTCTGCTTAGTTACCACATCATAGGTGTGAATATGTCATGCCATCCTGCTTTTCATACATATTCCATCCTCGCATCATGTGTTTGCCTTTCATCCGAGTAGTGTTCGTCAGTATCATGCATTAATGAGTTCTGAAGAGTGAATTTTATTCCTTTTTCTAATCGGTTTGAATTCACAATGCAAAATCATTACAGTTGAAGGAAATTAGTCTGGCAGTGGATGATGGTGGTCCTTCGGAGCAACTCAAACATGAGGTCTCTACAGATTCTACTCCGCCATCCTCCCAACAAGATTCGCAAGACAACAAAAGGCTGGACAATCAACGTAGCTGTGTAGATGATGAGCACATCTCCCCTACTCCACCATCATAGGTGCTTGCTCTAACTTGGCACTATTATATGTGGTTGCATGTTGTGTATGATGTCTAGCTTGTATTGCTTCTAACTTGAGTTGCATCTTCTTACTTTACACGTAATGCATGTGAATATGACACGTGTTCCTGTTTCTAGAACATACGTGTACATGATGAGCACATCTCCCCTACTGCAACATCACAGGTGCTTGCTCTTACTTGGAACTGTTATATGTGGTTGCGTTTTCCGTATGAGTATTGGTTCTGATTATGTTGAATTGCATCTGCGTAGCTTAAAACTTATACCTGCAACGATCACTTACCCATAAGACACATTTAACTTGGGACTGTGATGTAGGTTGCATCTTGCATTGTCTTCGAGCTTGTACTGCTTATAATTTCTTGAAATGGCACTTACGATGAGACAATTTTCATCTGATAGAGTGATAATGGTTGCATGTTCATATGGTGCCTAGCTTTCATTTCTTCTAATTTTGTTGAAATGCCTTCCGCTTACTGTTTTTTCATACATATTCCATCCTCATATCGTATGTGTGAATATGAAATGCTATCTTTTTTTGTATATATTCCATCCTCCTATCCTGCGCTTGCCTTACATCAAAGTAGTGTTCGTCTGTATCATGCATCAACCAGTTATGCGGAGCTAATTTTATTCATCTTCTTGTGGTTTTGACTTCATAAGGCAATATCAGAAAATTGGAAGGAAAAGAGTAATTTAGGGGATGTTCGTGGTCCTCCGCACCGATGCAAACAGAGACTCTCTAGATTTGCCACTTCTACTGCTAATGAAGTTGAAGTCCCAAGTCTACATGATGAGTTCATCTCCCGTACTCCACCATAGAAGGTGCTTGCTCTAAGTTGACAATGTGAAAATTGGTTTCATGTTGCATATGTTGTCTACCCTGTATTTCTTCTATTTTGATTAAATTGCACCTGCTGAGTTTATACGTTATACATGTGCATATGACATGGCTTTCTGTGTCTAGAATACACTGCATCTATCTATCATACCATGTTCTTACATCAAAGTACTGCTGTTGTGTATCCCGCATCAGTCACTCATGATTGGACGCTTTTAACATGGCAGTTCGATAGTGGTTGCATTTGCATTGATTTTTACGTTGTACTGCTTCTAATTTTTCGAATCGCCACTTATGACAAGACACTTTTAACTTGGCAGAGTAATATTGGTTGCATCTTTCATATGGTGTCTAGCTTGCATTACTTCTATTTTATTGAAAATCCTTCTGCTTAGTTTGCACATCGTAGCTGTGAATATGTCATGCCGTCCTATTTTTCTTACATATTCCATCCTCATACAGTTGTCTTACATCAAAGTATTGCTTGTCTGTATCATGCATCACTGAGTTCTGAAGAGCGATTTGATTCTTTTGTGTTGTCGGTACGGCTTGACATGGCAAAGTCAAAAAAGAGCAAGGAAAATAATATAGTAGGGAGTGCTATTACTTGTCAGGTGAAACAGAAAAGGATCTGCCGTCGAGATTCTGCCGGTACTTATAGTGCAGTAGAAGTTCCAAGTCCACCGGCTAAATCTACAAACACAGTATCACCTGCTCCACCAGCTGCAGCATCCGCTTCAACTGTACCAGCATCTCAACGAGTTACTCATTCGTTTGCTCCGAAACTGGCCAGTTCCCAAGCTGCCTTCACACCTAACACTACTTCCGAAGAACTGCTGACACAACAGGACTTGGCAAGACCATATGAACCTCATGAGCATCAACACCAAGACAGTACCTGACCGAGTCAAGTTGGAGTTGCATGCTCCTTTATATGTACTCTCACAGTTTGATGTACACTAACACTTTCCATATTCGTTATTGAACTAGCACCACGACGCAAGCGGAAACAGACATCAGGGATAATGCTTGACAGATTAACAAAATCTAGAGGAAGATTTTGAGGAAGGTTTAAAAAGGCCACGTGATGCTATAGAGTCAGCCAAGTTAGTATCAGAGGCAGCCGTTGCCGTTAGGTGTCATCCGCGTATCCTCCCAACATGGATCCAGTACAGGAATGAGAAAGACAATACCCAGTTTAACACCTTCCTTGACCATTTATCCGTAAGTAATGTTATTCATCGCAATTAGTAATATTGTCTTTCTCTGTCGCATACTTTCTAGCTTCCTCCTAATAAGACTCACATTCTTTTTTCAACAGACGAGGTTCAAGTTGGATCTGAAAGATGATGCAACTAAACAAGCATGCACTCATATTTTTCAGTCTGCTCTGCGACACTATCGGTACCACCTTAGAAAATCTCACTTTGAAGGCAAGGCTAACAATGAAATCGCCCAAACATCTCCAGTGGAATATACTACAGATGAAGACTGGACAACCCTCGTTAAACACTGGTCTGATCCAAAGTATCAGGTAGGCTATATATATTTGATCAGACCACATATTGAACTTATATTTATCTATGTGCCTTACAAGTGTATGTTCTTCTAGGCTAACTGTTTGAAGAACAAAACCAACCATTCTAAAGTGAAATTCCAACAGACAACAGGATGTCGTAGCTATATTGCACACTGCGAGGCTGTTGTAAATAGCTGCTACGTCCTTCTTTTTTTGTGCCATATTATCGTATCTATATTGACTTGTTCCAAATACAGAGGAAAGCCCGTGCGGACCAAAAAGAACCTGAACCAAATGTAGTGCAAATCTTCAAGGATTGCCACACCAGCAAGATGAAGGGCATGAGCACACCAGTTCAAGCCGCTGTTTGAAGTTCTTACTCCTCCTGCCTTGAACTGATTGGTACTGTGATGTGTTCATTTAAATACTTGGTTTGCAACCAATGTCAGTTACTCTGTTCACTTTTATGCATAGTTGTCTTAACGTATCATTTCACCTTACATGGTTTAAAAGAGATGAAGGATATTCTTTTGGTCTTGATCTGTAATCTATTTGTTATGTTCACGTGTGTCAGGGGTTGGGTGCGACATATGCCAATGGATGGCTTATCGTGGTGGGATCAAGTAGAACATCGTCGGTGCCTGGAAGCAGGATAAGGCGTAGACACAAACGCCGGCGTACTTTACCTAGGTTCGGGGCTCTCCTAGGAGATAACACCCCTAGTCCTGCTCTGCGGGGTCTCCGCATGATCACTAAGGCACAAGTGATACAATGGTGCTCCTTGAGCTGTGTGCTAGAGGCAGAAGGAGACAAGGCTAGCTCTCTTCCTTCTCTAGGGGGGTGGCTAGTTCTAAAGGAGTGGGAACCCTTTGCATGGGTGTCCTGGGGGGTTTATATAGGCCTAACCCCCAGGGGTACAATGGTAATCTGGCCGGCTGCTGGGCCCGGCTGTGAGTGTCTCCAGCCTCCGGCTTCTCCACCGACCGCTGGGGCCCGCCGCCTGGTGGGCCCCGCCGCCTGGTTGGTGGCTGCTTACTGTAGCTGTGTCGTTGGTGACGGGGGCTTGGTCATCTTAGCGTGGCTACAGTCTCGCCGCCTGGTGGGAGGCCACTGTAGCCACACCTGGTCTTATCACCCTAATGGTGTGCTCGCCTCGGGACAAGGGACGGCCGCCTGCTGGAGGCCGGCCCCTCTCGAATCCGCCTGGTCGAGCTTCCGTTGTCTTCCTTGGGGTCACTGCCCCATAGGGCATGCCTCTGGCAGGCCGTACCGACAGGTCGTCATGGGGAACAGGGCTCCGCCTGCCCGGAGCGACGTCAGGGTAGATATGGCACAGTGCTCCGTCGTGCGGAGATCTCCGTCTGTACGGAGCATTGTAGCCACGCCCGTCTCGAGCGTGGGAGGCGACGTGCTTCACTGTAGCCATGCTTTGACTTGTACTCTTGATGGGGGCTCGGCCGCACCATAGTCGTGAGGTGGCCGCCTGCCCGTTGGCCGCCCTCTCTGGAGGGCGGCCGCCAGGAGCCGGTCACTCGGCACGCCGTAGTCTTATTTGGCCACCCTCTGGCAGCCGGCCGCTGAGCCAGCCGGTCCCAGAGGGCGGAGCTTCAGCTTGGGGCCCAGCTAGGCGGAGCTGGCCCAAAGTCTTGATAAATCCAGGGACCCGGGTGATCCTACCCGTGGCCCATGACTCCGACAGTAGTCCCCGAAGCCGGTGAGGCACCGCGGTCGAAGGGCTGCGAAGCCTCAGTAGCTTCCTCCCTCACCGGGCTCCGGGAAGGTGCCGGTCCACCGTGCAGCCGGCCGACTGCTTAGGCCGACTTCTTCCAGGCGGAGCTTGCACTGTTGGTTTTTTGAACTTCAAGGCGGGAGATAGGTGGCGTGCCTGCTAAGCTTCCCAGGCCGCCGCCCGCAACAGACGCGCCACACGGCGCACGTCAGCCTGGTCAGCCTGCCACCCCATGTTTCAGACGGGACGTGACACAGGGCCGGGCCCGCCACTACTGTGCCTTGGCAACCGGGCAGATCCATTGCACCGAAGGGGACGGTTACCATTCCCCACGATCATTAACGGCGTGGTAAGTGCGCGCGGGAAGCGGGGGCCGTGGGGACGTGGGCGCAGTTAATCTCACGGCCCCACGTCCCGCCCCCTCGGCTTCACAGCCCGGGCGCTATAAGTAGGGAGGGGGGAGAGGTTCGGCAAAGCTCTCGCGCCCCCTCCCACTCTTCTTCTTCTTCTTCTCATCCTCCGCTGCTGCTGCTGTCGTAGCGCCACCGCCGTTGCCCACCGCCGACGCGTTTCTCCTCTTCGTGCCGCCAGCCGGAGCCATGGGCGACTGGGATGGATCGACCGTGATCGCGGATCACATTTCCTTCCTCCACGACACGCGCCGGATGCCCAGCGCGGCCTTTGTCAAGGCGCGGGTGACTTCGGAGATGGAGATCTCGCCGGTGCCACAGGAAGGCGAGCGGGTCGTCTTCCGCTCGCATTTCCTGCGCGGCTTCGGCCTTCCGGCGAGCGACTTCTTCCGCTCCTTCCTCAACTTCTACAATCTTCAACCTCACCACCTCACGCCCAATGCCGCGACTCTGCTCTCCGCCTTCGTCACAACGTGCGAGGGCTACCTTGGCATCCTCCCCACAATCTAGCTGTGGGGAGCATTCTTTTATGGGAAGCTCGGCACCTCCGCCAAGGAGACGGAGGCCGAGTGCGGGGGCTTCGTCGCCGTGCGCCGGCTGGCGAAGCAGAACGCCTTCCCCATCATCAAGCTAGCGCAGTTGGTGAAGATGTGGCAGCAGTCCTACTTCTACGTCGAGAACGTGGACCCGGCTGCCGACTTCCTCAACCTGCCAGCCTACGAGGCCGCCCCCCCACTGGGGCTCGCACTTCCTGGAAGTACAAACGGAAGCCGGTGTCGGCGGACGCGGCGGCCGCCATCGGCCGACTCCGAGTACTCTAGGAGTCGGAGGGCCTCGTGGCCTCCGACCTCCTCGTCGCCTTCGTCGAGCGCCGGGTCCTCCCGCTCCAGAGCCGCCCTCATCCGATCTTCCGGATGGGCGGACACCGCGATCCGTGCCGGCTGTGCACGAAACGGATGCCGCCCGCTGAAGTCTCGCGGATGGTAAACGAGATCTCCGACCTCAAAATGTTGGAGAAGGAGTGGCGGTACGGGAAGCGGCCATACTCTCGCCACAACCCACCTCCCGCTGTAAGTTTCTTCTTTTTGTCCTTTGAACTGTTTCCTTCAGCTTCATTTCTCTTTATGACGCCGCCCTTTCTTGGTTGTAGATTTACATGTCCGAGGCAACGGCCGCCCTCCTGGGGCCGGGTGATGCCCTCCAAGCGGACAGGGCGGAGAGCGATTTGGACGACCCCAACTTGGGGGCGGACGCCCTGGCCGACGACACGACAGGCGGCGGTGGTAGAGCAGATGGCAGTGCCGGAGCAGGCGGCTCCGTGGAGGCGGCGGCGTGGAGACTTGGCCTGACGATGACGAAGACGAAGACGAACCGCGCCCTTCCCGAAGCTTCGCCACCATCGGCGCCGGCCCCTCTTCTGGACCGCCCGCCCCAGGCAGCAAGCGCAAGCGGAAACAGGGCTCGACCCTGTTCGGCAGCGCTCCAAAGAAGCCCAGGAACCCGGCCGCGGCGACCAGGCAGAAAGAAACCGTGACCAGGGTGGCCCAATATCAGAGGCAGCCGAAGGTGCCTGTTATGGTGTCGGCGTAAGCATCATTCCCTCACTCCTTGTTTTTTCGTCAATCTGGCGTGAAGCCTTCTGACTTGTCTTCTTGTGTCAGGGCCCCGCTAACCCTTGAGAAGTCGGACGCCTCCTCGGTCCTCAGGTCAGCGGGGGCCTCCTCGACCACCCGGCGGATCGACCCGGCCGTCGACCTCTAGGAGGCGACAGAGCGGAATGCCCGGGAGGCGCGCGATGAAGAGGCCGACCGCCTGGCCAAGGAGCAGGCAGCCTTGTCCGCCGCATCTACTGAGAGGGCGCTGGCGCAGGTGGAAGCCCAGGCCGCAGAGAAGGAGCGGCTCGCGAAGGTCGTACGTCGCCAAGAACCGCTGCTCGTAGCGCCCCTGAACACTGCGCCGCCTCCGCCTGAATTCGAGGCGATGGCAGGAGGAGCCGGCGGCGACTACGCGATCCGGGAGCGGGAGGGCGGCGACGTAGCCATGCCGGACGTCTTCGTGCCGCCGCCCCCGACCCCGCCGCCTCCGCCAGCCATCGAGCCGTGGGACGAGCAGCCAGTGGCGCCGCCGGTGCCGCCAGTCAACAATACGGTGGTGACGGTCCTGATTCCTATAGTCCGCTTACCCACGCGCCGTCTTCTGGAGAAGGTGGCCTCAGCACTGCAGCCGCAGGAGGTCGGCGCTGCAAGCTCGTCGGCCCTTGATACCGAGGCGACCAGTGCCGCGCCCGTGGGTTGGATACACGGGGCCGGGACTGGCGCCCTGAACTAGGCGTCTCTTGACGTCCAGGCCAAGCTCCGGGCAGAGGTGGAGGCGCTCAAGCGTTGCAACGAGGCCTACTTGGAGTCGCGCACCGCCATCCGGGTAAGTTGTCTTTGGTTTTCTTCTTCGGATGATCTTTTTGCTTCTCTCGTGGGGCGCGCAAGCGCTCCCACTGGGTGTAGTCCCCAAGTTCCGGGCCGGCTGCTGAGCAGGCGGGTCGGAACTTATCTTGCAATTGTCGACTGCTGATTCCTTCTGATGATTATTCTGCAGGACTATCACAATCTCCGGGCGACCGCCTACAACTCCAAGGTTCGGGAGCTGGAGGCGCAGACGGACCATCTGGCCAAAAGCCGGCGTAAGTTTCTGTCTTCTTTCTTCGCGGGGACGCGCTGGCGCACCCGCGGGCTGTAGTCCCCAAGGTTCGGGCCGACTGCTGAGTAGTCGGGCCGAATCTCCTTGGTTGTTTCTTTCCTTTGTCTTGTCCGCTTGACTGATGCCTTCTTCTTCTCTTTCTTTCTTCAGAGGCTAACGCCACCCTGCAGCAGTAGCTGGGCAAAGCCAAGACCGCCCTGCGTATCAAAGATGCGGAGTGCAGCAAGCTGGCGGAGGAGCGGGACCGCCTGGTCGCCCAACTTGCTGAACAAGCGGAAACCCTCAAGGCGGCCCATCTAAAGGCGGAGACGACGGAGACCAGCCTCCTGGCCGGGTTTGAGATCGAGCACTCTGCCTGGGCTGACAAGGAGGCCCAGGTGACGGCCTACTTCAGCAGCATTGAAGATTTGGTCAATGGTAAGTGTCGGTGTCAAAACCGGCGGATCTCGCATAGGGGGTCCCGAACTGTGCGTCTAGGCGGATGGTAACAGGAGACAAGGGACACGATGTTTTTACCCAGGTTCGGGCCCTCTCGATGGAGGTAAAACCCTACTCTTGCTTGATTAATATTGATGATATGGCTAGTACAAGAGTAGATCTACCACGAGATCGGAGTGGCTAAACCCTAGAAGCTAGCCTATGTTATGATTGTTGTTCGTCCTATGGACTAAAACTCTCCGGTTTATATAGACACTGGAGAGGGCTAGGGTTACACAGAGTCGGTTACAATGGGAGGAGATCTTCATATCGTATCGCCAAGCTTGCCTTCCACACCAAGGAAAGTCCCATCCGGACACGGGACGGAGTCTTCAATCTTGTATCTTCATAGTTTGGGAGTCCGGCCAAAGGCCTTAGTCCGGCCATCCGGACACCCCCTAATCCAGGACTCCCTCAGTAGCCCCTGAAACAGGCTTCAATGACGACGAGTCCAGCGCGCAAGTTGTCTTCGGCATTGCAAGGCGGGTTCCTCCTCCGAATATTTCGTAGAAGATGTTGAACACCAGGGTAGTGTCCGTCTCTGCAAAATAAGTTCCACATTCCACCATAGAGAGAATAATATTTGCATTAATCGGATCTGCTGACATATTCCGCAGCGTGACATCATGCCACGGCCAGGCTTTTATTCATTTTATTGTTCCACCTCAGCGCGTTTAGCGAGGCAGTTTCCTTGGCACGTCTTGTCAAAGCAGAGATCGTGTCCCTTTATTCCGGGATTCTCATCAATACGGGTGTGGGTAACCCAACCGTGACTTGGGTATGACTCCCTAATTGAAAGCGAGTCTCAAACGGTTATAGGGAGGGCTCTTGGTATTCACCTCCTTTATAAAGTAACAAAGGCCCAGCTCCCTTCTTCTCAAACCAATCAAATCCGCCCCTAGCTTCGAGTTCCAACACCCAAAGCTCTAGTTTTAGGTGCTTCGGACCTTCGAAGATGTCCGGCTCCGACCTACATGGCCGGTGGATGCCTTCCTCTGTCACATCCCTAGTTTCTGGCATTGCTCTAGGCTAGCTTCATGTGTGCATCATGTCTATATTTTTGAAACTTGAATTGAGGAATATTGGAAGCCTCAAAACCCTAAATAAAAGAGGGGCAAAAACCCTAGAAATCTCATTCATTGCTCCAAAAGGTTCTTCTTAAATGTTTGATAATTTTTGGTAAGGGTTCTGGTCCCAACCAAAATATTGAACATTTTTAAGGATTTATTTTTGGGACTTTGGATTTAATTCATTAGCTATTTGAATTTGAATTATATTCATATAATTAGAATATAATTTCAAATACCCCCTGAAATATTTTATAAGCTTTTGGAAAAGTCCATCTAGCAATATAAAATATTCAGAGGAGCTTTGGCATTGTTTGAATTATTATTTTAATTCAAAACAGTGGCAAAAGAATTAAAAAAAAGAAAACA
>NC_041387.1:149166927-149174394 GCF_002162155.2 Triticum dicoccoides | reverse complement strand
CCTCCTCTGTTTCCCTCTCGCGCACAGCACCGAGCGGAGCTCGCCGCCATCGTCGCCGTACCCATGGCCACCGGCCACCCCTAGCCTCACCGACGCCCCAGGAAGCTCCGCCGGTCCTCCCTCGACCTCCTCGCCGTGTCACGCGACTAGAAGAGCCCCGGAACGCCACCCCCGACGTTTTCCCCTCGCCGGCCGCCGAGGATCTTCTCCGTCGATTCGGCCACTCCGGCGCGCCCCCGAGCCGGCTAACCATCCCTACGGCACCGTTGTGAGCTCCTACGCCTCCCCTCCCTCTTTCCCCCTTCGATTGCGCCCTATAGCCGCCGCCCCACGAGCACCGAAGCCGCCGTCCGCCATGGCCGGTGAGCTCCGTGCTCCCGAGCTTCTCCGCCTGCGTTCGTTGCCTCCGGGTGTTCCTGGTGACCCCAGCATCCCGTAGAGCCCATCGGCCGCGCCCACCGTGCCGTGTAACGCCGAAACCGAGCACGCCCGAGCTCCGGCCACCGCTGCCGAGCTCGAGGCCATCGTCTCCGGCCGCCCTAGCTGCTGCTGCTTGCTGAAATGGGCGCGGGTGAGCTCCAGCTCCCCGTAGCCGCTCTCCTCCGTCCATTTGGACGCCGGAGGAGCGAGCCCGCGCCCTCCGCCGCGCCTGTTGCCACCGGCGACGAGCCGCCGGCGGGTTAGGCCCTGCTGACCAGGGGTTTGACCCCCCGTGGGTCGATGACAGGTGGGGCCAGCCCCCCTGTTAATTAGTTAGTTTATTTTAATTTAATTACCCCCCTGCTGACACTGACATGTGGGCTCTAGTGTCTTAATCCTTAATTAAACTAAAATAAACCCCCCCCCTGACGCTGACCAGTGGGCCCGACCCCCCCAAACCTTTTAATTAAACTAAATAAACCCCTGTTAACCCCCTGTCACTGACATGTGGGTCCCACACATCAGGTTTGACCCGGACCAGCCTGTTGACCTGCTGACGTCACTATGACGTCAGGCTGGCGCATTAATTCAATTACTGGATTTATTAATAATCAGGAAATTCCAGAAAATTGTATAAACTTCAATAATTCATAAAAAATTAACCGTAACTCCAAATTAAATAATTTATATATGAAAAATTATCAGAAAAATTCAAGGAATCCATCTGTACCATTTTCATGCATGTTAGAACAACTTATAGCTGCTGTTTAGCACAAATCAATTAAATGGCATTTGAATAATCACATATGGAGTTTAAATTTGAATCTTGTATTCAAACCAACTTCATTTAATCTATTGCTAGTTGCATTAGCTCAAAACACATTCATTTTGCCATGTCATGATCATGCATCATATTGTGCATTGCATTGATTGTGTTCCCTTCTGTGTTGCCGGTATTTGTCCCCTCTCGATAGACATGATACCGATGATGTGATCGTTGACACTGATGAAGACTCAATGTTATCTTCAGAAGTGCCAGGCAAGCAAAACCCCCTTGTTCATTCCGATACAATCCTACTCTCTCGCTCCTGCTCTCTTTTACTGCATTAGGACAACAACGATTCATCTGTTACCTGCTGCGGTAGCTGAACCCCTTTATCCTTTGCATGACCTGTCATTCCACAGTAAATAGATGAAACCCACTAGTATGAGTAGGAATTGTTTGAGCCCTGTTGTG
Organism: Triticum dicoccoides; assembly: GCF_002162155.2. Lineage (NCBI taxonomy): Eukaryota > Viridiplantae > Streptophyta > Magnoliopsida > Poales > Poaceae > Triticum > Triticum dicoccoides. The sequence goes on along the minus strand of NC_041387.1, from coordinate 149,172,737 downwards.
CCTACTCATTCATGCTTGTTTGTCATGCCTGCTACTGCTTAGAGTTGAGTCAGGTCTGATTCATCGGGGATGAATCAGAGGCGTGTGAACATGTCCTACTGTGTGTGAGCTAAGTGTGTGAAGACGATTTGGTAAAGGTAGCGGTGAGAGGCCATGTAGGAGTACATGGTGGGTTGTCTCATTGAAGCCGTCCTCAGGAACTGAGTTCTGTGTTTGTGATCCATGATTCAGCTACTACCATACATTGGGCCCTGAAATATGACCCCGCTCGACTTCTTATTCACCCTTGTCCTCTGTCCAGGAGTTGCAAGTAGTTTCTGGTGTTTGTAGTATGCTGGAGGCCGTGGACAGCGCTGACCGTAGGGGTGGGCTGTGATGCGGTAGGCACGTGGCCGGGTATACCGGGCGCCCGTTTGGTGTCACGGAACCCTGTTCACATCGTTTGGGGCTGTGAGCGAAACTCCGGCCGGATCTCCTCATGGATGGAACCCGAATAGGCGATAAACCTGGACTAGAGACTTGAGTGTTTAGGTAGGTCGTGGTCTACACCCACGTCGGCTTTCGCTTGAAGTCTGCCGAGCACATGTCGTGTGCAGACGCTAAGTGGTGGAAACATGTATGAAGAAGTACACCCCTGCAGGGTTAATATCATCTATTCAAATAGCCGTGTCCGTGGTAAAGGACTTCTGGGTTGCTTATATCAGTTCATAGACAAGTGAAAGTTGATACTTTAAAATGCGCAAGATAAGCGTGAGTGCTATGGATGGCGTTCTCGTAGGGAGACGGGAGCGGATCCATAGTGGTGTATTGATATGGTGAATATGTGGACTCGTGTGCGCCACCTCAAAAGAGTTACTTGCAGTTGTAGTTCAGGATAGCCACCGAGTCAAAGCTGGCTTGCTGCAGTTAAACCCCACCATCCCCTTTGTTGATAATGATGCATACGTAGATAGTTCTGATGTAAGTCTTGCTGGGTACATTTGTACTCACGTTTGCCTATTTTATGTTTTTGCAGAGAGACTTCAGTCTCACTAGTATTTCCGCGTGGTCTTCGACGTTTAGCTTGTTACCTCAGCTACGATCTTGTGCCTCGGCAGGATTTGGTAAATAGTCAGGCTTCTCAGCCTTTTTCATTTATAGATGTCTGTACTCAGACATGATAGCTTCCGCTTGTGCTTGATTTGTATGCTCTGAATGTTGGGTCATGAGACCCATGTTTGTAATATCTCGCTCCTCGGAGCCTATTGAATAGATTACTTGAGTCATAGAGTCATGTTGTGATGCCATGTTGTATTTGCACATATCGAGCATATTGTGTGTATGTTATTGAAATGCTTGGTATGTGTGGGATCTGACCATCTAGTTGTTTATCTTTAGTAGCCTCTCTTACGGGGAAATGTCTCCTAGTGTTCCCACCGAGCCATGGTAGCTTGCTACTGCTCCGGAACACTTAGGCTGGCCGGCATGTGTCCTTCTTCGTTCCTGTGTCTGTCCCTTCGGGGAAATGTCACGCGGTGAATACCGGAGTCCTGTTAGCCCGCTACAGCCCGGTTCACCGGAGTCCTGCTAGCCCAGTGCTACAGCCTGGATTCACTCGCTGATGACCGACACGTTCGATGCTGGGTCATGGATGCCTGTCCCTGTAAGTCTGTGCCGCTTTGGGTTTACGACTAGCCATGTCAGCCCGGGCTCCTTATCATATGGATGCTAGCGACACTGTCATATACGTGTGCCAAAAGGCGCAAACGGTCCCGGGCAAAGGTAAGGCGACACCCGTGGGAATACCGTGCGTGAGGCCGCAAAGTGATATGAGGTGTTACATGCTAGATCGATGTGGCATTGAGTCGGGGTCCTGATAGCATTGGTATCAGAGCCAGGTTGCCTGTAGGATTACTAAGCCAAACTGGTCGAAGTTGAGTCTAGAAATTCTTTAGTTATATAAGGGAATTGATTGTGGGATGGAACGTAAGGCTCTTTTTTACTCCTTATACCTTATGCCTTCTGATCTGAGTCATCTTATCTTTCCTGCGGGGATTAAGAACTAGGCTATCTTTTCTTTCTATCAGGATCACGTGTTACTAATCCGTAGACTTATAGATTGTTGGATTTAAGTCTCAGTTCAGTTCTTACTACTTCTGTATGTTAATTGTTGATCTCGAAACCTTGATGTTGTGCTTCTGAGTGGTTATGCCACCATTTTTGTGAATGTCTCAAATCTTTTCTGAGCATTTACAGCCGTTATGCTGTCCGAGTCATTCCAGGTTTCTAAACTGTCTGATGCACTTGCAGATTCTTTCCTTCCGTTTCAATGTTCCTTTGGGCCAGATTAACCACACTAATTAGTGAGTTGAGGTACTCTGTTGCCTTGACATTTATGTTGGAGTTACTATTATGACCCTAGGTATTTCGGGAGTCACCTAGTAACCTAGCAACGTTTTGTATTCCCAGTGTGATGATTCTGGCCATCAGTCTCGAAAAGCATCCCGTGATGCTACTTAGTAGTAGGTATTCTGTTCCTGGGTTTTTGAACCCGAGATTCACCCTACTTACTTCATGTTGATAGTATTTGCTAGTTCCTTCAGGATATTAGTAATCTTTGCATTAGTCCTCGATGTTCGTGGTATTCTTTTCTTCCAAATACTATGAACCGCTTATGGCAGATGTTCCTCGCTGATCGAAAGATCACATTCAGAGTGCTCTCGATGGGTTCTCGATTCTACATTGTGACTCTGCCAGTTCTACCTTTCTGCATGGGTTATCCGGAAGAAATATGTGGAATTCGTTCGACATGCTAAACCATGCATCCACAACTCAGAAAATCGCATGTTCCTTTGAGTTGCTCTCTTTAGTTGCATTCTGACCCTCGTCTATCAATTGATACCAAGGGTATGCATGCATTTGTTTATCAATGCCTATTACCCTTGTGGTACGTCAAGCCATTCTGTCCTGAATGACTTGGAGAAACAAACTCCAGTACCTCATCCATATCTAGGATTGGGTCAAAGTAGTTGTGTTCCGCAGATCAAGTTACAATCCAGCTTCTGGTCTGCTCTACCCTGAAGTATTACCTTCTTTATGACAGGAATTTCATGAGAATTGCACCACCTTTTGTGAATTCTTGACATAGTGATACTTCTCGTCATCCTTTTTCATTCCTCGGTTCCGTGTTGTTGCAGCCGGAGTGCCGACAAGTGAATCATGATGTGTGAACTCAATACTCCTAGCAACCCCATTGCTTGGTAGTTAATGGACAATAATCTTATTCTTAGTATGTTGGTTATTGAATCACCATTCTAAGATTGATCATGCTACCTAGTCCTTATTTTCTGGTGCACTCTTTGATTGATGAGTTAGGATTTTGTCAAGTCCTCGCTCATTTGATCATATCATCTTGCCCTGAAAAGCAAGATTGTTCTCGAGCTTAGTAACATATCGGTGGATCGTGATTTCCGAAGGTCTTCTCGGAAGTATTACTAGGTTGTCACCTGACCGCTATGTTGAGCTCGTGATCAAGTTGGTTTCTTGTGAACCACCTTCTCTCCAAGAATCGGTGTTAGATATCCCTGAGCTAGTTGGTTAAGCTAGACAACAACTTGGAGAGTTGGAAGATAAAAGCTTGTCTGCCTTAGTTCGTTCCAAAGGGATATTCTTGTGTAGTGTGTGTTGAAGAAAGATGATATCTTCATCGATTGGTCCTTGTGATCAGTTGCTGGACCTATTGTCTTATCAATCCTTTGATTTGAGTGTGGGCTATCGTCAAATCAAATCAGTACCAACGATGCTCGTAATGTTGTCTTATTCGTGGTTGATCCCTCGAGCATACACCATTATATCTTTTGGGTCTGACCAATGCTATCACTTGTTCACTTAACTATGGAATTCCTTTTAAAAGGAAACCCAGATGAATTGTTGTTGTGCCCATTGACAACCTCCTTGTCTTCTCCATAATTTTGCTGAACATTAAGCTAGTGTTGGAAACTTTTGAAAGCATTTGTTCATACTAGCTCATGAAGCATATGTTTGGATGAAGGTAGTGACTTCCTTTAATTCATGTGCATCTGATGCAAGTTGCCGCCGTGGATTCGAGAAGGTCAATGTTGCTTTCTTTGGAATCATCCCAAATCAGTCATGCACACGTGCGAAGTATTCTGTAGTCTGGAGACTTGCAACCTTCATTCTATATGTATCCCTAGCACACCACGCCACTGATTGATTTGTTCAAGGAGAAGGAGTTCCTTCATAAGAGCTAATCCGGACTTATGAAAGAACTTCGATACCCTCATTGATGGTTCCCCCACCTGAACTCGATAGTGTTTTATTATAAGACTACCACGTGGTCATGCTTGTCTGGGACAACGTGTTCACATGTTTGCAGCAGAACCAGCTCATGTTTTGGAGCTTGCTATCGTAGTTCATTTCCCGAGAATCTCGCAACGTCATCTCGTCGATTTGTGTTGCAAACTGCCGTTTTTCTTCCTAGACTCGATGAGTCTGGAATATCCTGACACCAACCAGATCTGAATCTCAGGCAGATATGATGGTTGGAATATTTCCCAAGAATTATAATATTGGTCGCGTGATAATCGGTAAAGTGGATGTCGTGGCCAACACACCCAGCCGGAAGACCTGTTGTTATAATATCTTGATTGATGAAGTTGACCACCTCCCCATAGGGATTTCGTAGGATTTACTCCCTAGTTGCCCCTATGGATTTCTGTGTTCCGAAGTCCGACCTTTTACTTGATGTTCTAGATATCAAACCATATCTATGGGTGGATTACGCTAGCACATCAAGGAGAACATTGGAAGCGGAGTGCTACATGTCTCTCGGTCGATCATCCAGATTTTATTTCCTTGGCCCTGCCAAGGGTGAAATCTGAGAAGGTGTTATCTTCCTTTGCATCTGCATCCTCCATCACCATTCATCATGGAAGTAGTTGTTTACCGGACCCTTGACACGGATGCTGATAAAACCTTGATGGTTGTGGAAATGCTCAAGTTCTTGAGAGCACGCAGAAGCACTACATGTTATCATCATCTCTAACTGGGATTCCTCTCAGTTTCCTCGGTTATGCTATAACCACTCCAACAGTGAATTCACTCTCTATTGTTGGGTTCTTCCCCAGTTACCAGAATCATTCCCAGCATTTGCATTTTGTTCCCAGCTTGCACCGCCAATGTGCCATTCTACCATGGGTCTCTTCCATTTCCGGTGATAAGCAAATTCATCCACTACGTTGTCTTCAACAAGGTAATCCACATCATCCAAGTCCGAGTATGCCATTCTACCGACCCCCGCCAATCGATTGCTGTGATTTGCCTTAGGCTGATATAGAGAGTCTTAATGATCTCTATATCAAAGGTAATTCTTTTTGCCACTTAAGATAATAATCTACGAATCACCCCCCTCCAGGATGTTTCGTCGTGGTATCATGGCAACTCAACTCCTCGCTACGTTGACAACCGTTCACCACCTTCTTAGGTGTGGAATCGTTGTCTACCTAGTGAACCTTCGTCATCTGTTCCACTCCATTTCTCTAGAGGTGTGCTTCATCTCTCAGCTCGAGAGATGTTGCTATGTCTCATTCCGTGAGTTAATCCTGAGTTGTTCGATCTTCGAGAAGATCGACCCTTCTAGAGTCTCCTTCTTCCCTCCATGTCATGTTGACAGGATTTCTCAGAGCAAGACTTCAAGACAATAATGGTGTTCAAATCAACGTTCATTTGAAGTGCACCCTGGATCGTGAAGATTATACTAGTTTGCGTTTCCCCTTCATCCTACCCTACGCTTGAATCTCGAGACGAGATTC
>NC_041387.1:149165296-149166205 GCF_002162155.2 Triticum dicoccoides | reverse complement strand
GGACCCCATTCCCTCCTCTGTTTCCCTCTCGCGCACAGCACCGAGCGGAGCTCGCCGCCATCGTCGCCGTACCCATGGCCACCGGCCACCCCTAGCCTCACCGACGCCCCAGGAAGCTCCGCCGGTCCTCCCTAGACCTCCTCGCCGTGTCACGCGACCAGAAGAGCCCCGGAACGCCACCCCCGACGTTTTCCCCTCGCCGGCCACCGAGGATCTTCTCCGTCGATTCGGCCACTCCGGCGCGCCCCCGAGCCGGCTAACCATCCCTACGGCACCGCTCTGAGCTCCTACGCCTCCCCTCCCTCTTTCCCCCTTCGATTGCGCCCTATAGCCGCCGCCCCACGAGCACCGAAGCCGCCGTCCGCCATGGCCGGTGAGCTCCGTGCTCCCGAGCTTGTCCGCCTGCGTTCGTTGCCTCCGGGTGTTCCTGGTGACCCCAGCATCCCGTAGAGCCCATCGGCCGTGCCCGCCGTGCCGTGTAACGCCGAAACCGAGCACGCCCGAGCTCCGGCCACCGCTGCCGAGCTCGAGGCCATCGTCTCCGGCCGCCCTAGCTGCTGCTGCTTGCTGAAATGGGCTCGGGTGAGCTCCAGCTCCCCGTAGCCGCTCTCCTCCGTCCATTTGGACGCCGGAGGAGCGAGCCCGCGCCCTCCGCCGCGCCTGTTGCCACCAGCGACGAGCCGCCGGCGGGTTAGGCCCTGCTGACCAGGGGTTTGACCCCCCCTGGGTCGATGACAGGTGGGGCCAGCCCCCCTGTTAATTAGTTAGTTTATTTTAATTTAATTACCCCCCTGCTGACACTGACATGTGGGCCCTAGTGTCTTAATCCTTAATTAAACTAAAATAAACCCCCCCCTGACGCTGACCAGTGGGCCCGACCCCCCCCCTAACCTTTTAATTAAACTAAAT
>NC_041387.1:149074210-149164467 GCF_002162155.2 Triticum dicoccoides | reverse complement strand
CAAAACACATTCATTTTGCCATGTCATGATCATGCATCATATTGTGCATTGCATTGATTGTGTTCCCTTCTGTGTTGCCGGTATTTGTCCCCTCTCGATAGACATGATACCGATGATGTGATCGTTGACACTGATGAAGACTCAATGTTATCTTCAGAAGTGCCAGGCAAGCAAAACCCCCTTGTTCATTCCGATACAATCCTACTCTCTCGCTCCTGCTCTCTTTTACTGCATTAGGACAACACCGATTCATCTGTTACTTGCTGCGGTAGCTGAACCCTTTGTCCTTTGCATGACCTGTCATTGCCACAGTAAATAGATGAAACCCACTAGCATGAGTAGGAGTTGTTTGAGCCCTGATGTGCCTACTCATTCATGTTTGTTTGTCATGCCTGCTATTGCTTAGAGTTGAGTCAGGTCTGATTCATCGGGGATGAATCAGAGGCGTGTGAACATGTCCTACTGTGTGTGAGCTAAGTGTGTGAACACGATTTGGTAAAGGTAGCGGTGAGATGCCATGTAGGAGTACATGGTGGGTTGTCTCATTGCAGCCGTCCTCAGGAACTGAGTTCTGTGTTTGTGATCCATGATTCAGCTACTACCATACATTGGGCCCTGAAATATGACCCCGCTCGACTTCTTATTCACCCTTGTCCTCTGTCCAGGAGTTGCAAGTAGTTTCTGGTGTTTGTAGTATGCTGGAGGCCGTGGACAGCGCTGACCGTAGGGGTGGGCTGTGATGCGGTAGGCACATGGCCGGGTATACCGGGCGCCCGTTTGGTGTCACGGAACCCTGTTCAGATCGTTTGGGGCTGTGAGCGAAACTCCGGCCGGATCTCCTCATGGATGGAACCCGAATAGGCGATAAACCTGGACTAGAGACTTGAGTGTTTAGGTAGGTCGTGGTCTACACCCACGTCGGCTTTTGCTTGAAGTCTGCCGAGCACATGTCGTGTGCAGACGCTAAGTGGTGGAAACATGTATGAAGAAGTACACCCCTGCAGGGTTAATATCATCTATTCGAATAGCCGTGTCCGCGGTAAAGGACTTCTGGGTTGCTTATATCAGTTCATAGACAAGTGAAAGTGGATACTTTAAAATGCGCAAGATAAGCGTGAGTGCTATGGATGGCGTTCTCGTAGGGAGACGGGAGCGGATCCATAGTGTTGTATTGATATGGTGAATATGTGGACTCGTGTGCGCCACCTCAAAAGAGTTACTTGCAGTTGTAGTTCAGGATAGCCACCGAGTCAAAGCTGGCTTGCTGCAGTTAAACCCCACCATCCCCTTTGTTGATAATGATGCATACGTAGATAGTTATGATGTAAGTCTTGCTGGGTACATTTGTCCTCACGTTTGCCTATTTTATGTTTTTGCAGAGAGACTTCAGTCTCACTAGTATTTCCGCGTGGTCTTCGATGTTTAGCTTGTTACCTCAGCTACGATCTTGTGCCTCGGCAGGATTTGGTAGATAGTCAGGCTTCTCAGCCTTTTTCATTTATAGATGTCTGTACTCAGACATGATAGCTTCCGCTTGTGCTTGATTTGTATGCTCTGAATGTTGGGTCATGAGACCCATGTTTGTAATATCTCGCTCCTCGGAGCCTATTGAATAGATTACTTGAGTCATAGAGTCATGTTGTGATGCCATGTTGTATTTGCACATATCGAGCATATTGTGTGTATGTTATTGAAATGCTTGGTATGTGTGGGATCTGACCATCTAGTTGTTTATCTTTAGTAGCCTCTCTTACGGGGAAATGTCTCCTAGTGTTTCCACCGAGCCATGGTAGCTTGCTACTGCTCCGGAACACTTAGGCTGGCCGGCATGTGTCCTTCTTCGTTCCTGTGTCTGTCCCTTCGGGGAAATGTCACGCGGTGAATACCGGAGTCCTGTTAGCCCGCTACAGCCCAGTTCACCGGAGTCCTACTAGCCCAGTGCTACAGCCTGGATTCACTCGCTGATGACCGACACGTTCGATGCTGGGTCATGGATGCCTATCCCTGTAAGTCTGTGCCGCTTTGGGTTTACGACTAGCCATGTCAGCCCGGGCTCCTTATCATATGGATGCTAGCGACACTGTCATATACGTGTGCCAAAAGGCGCAAACGGTCCCGGGCAAAGGTAAGGCGACACCCGTGGGAATACCGTGCGTGAGGCCGCAAAGTGATATGAGGTGTTACATGCTAGATCGATGTGGCATTGAGTCGGGGTCCTGACATCCTCTATTACGGAAGAAGATGTGCGAAAGCTAAGAGATGCCAGGTATCTAACCAGCGAAATCTCGCATAGACTGCCTACTCAAGGGCAAGTGTTTCCCGCTCCCCAGCCCGGTGAAAGCGTGGTGTTCGCATCTCACTTCCTTCGGGGGCTAGGCTTCCCGATCGATCCCTTTGTGAGCGGTCTTATGTATTACTACGGGCTGGAGTTCCACGACCTAGCTCCGGAGTCCATCCTCCAGATCTCATCATTCATTATCGTGTGCGAGGCCTTCCTCCATATCACCCCTCACTTCGGATTGTGGTTAAAAACTTTCAAAGTGGAACCGAAAATGATCGAGGGGCAGCACGCTGAGTACAGAGGGGCTATAATAAGCAAGATGGACGACGGTCCATGGCCCGAAGGCTCTTTTCAAGAGGAGCTCGGCTCATGGCAACGGGACTGGTTTTACATCACAGCCCCTAGGGGTACCACATGGGTGGCACCACCTACTTTTCGCTCGGGTCCCCCACCACGGCTGGCGTCATGGGTTAACGAAGGACTTATCTGGGGGCCGCCCAAAGACGTGCCCTTGCTGCAGGGTCGCATTCAAGATCTTCTAGAAAGAGATATCAATTTGACTGTAGTGGCGCAAGTCATGGTGATTCTCCGCACACTGCCCTGCAAACGTCGACCTCTCCGCCTGTGGGAGTTCAATCCGTAGGGACCACGAGTCCTACAACATTTCATGGGAATGACACCCATGGAGATGTACAAATTGTTCTTCGGATCACAAGCAAGGTGCCCGGATTTGTCCGAGGACGCAGGTCTGAGCTGCAATCGCCCGGATGCTAAAGTAAGGAGCCCCGTATTTGGATACACCATCCATATTTTTCTCAAATCTACCCTTTAGCAGAGTTGTCCTTCGAACAGGAGTGGATGGTGAAGGCAAAGCTTATCAGGTGTCCAGCCCCCCTGCTCGAGACCGTGCCGAATCCCATGCTGACCAGTATGCTGGAGGTCGCGCCGTTGGCGGAAGGCGAAGAGGGGACCCAAGGAGCTACCGCCTCCACGAAGGAGGCCATTAGGAAGGGAAGAATCGAAAATTCTCCCGACCAGGGAAAGAAAAGGACTGCCTCTGAAGACCCGGAGGTGATAACCTCAAAACGGGGAAACAAATCTTCGTCAGGGTGTTCGATACCGGAGAACGCCCCAGCCGAATCGCCCCCTAAAGGGGACCCACTCTCCCCCGAGGCGTAAGTGAAGGGAGGGGTTCCATAATGAATCACACTCACATTTTATTCCTGAGGAAAATAACCGAAACATTATTTTGCAGTTCGGATCTCAACCCTTCTCAGCAGAGCTCATCTTCAGGGGATCTTCGTCCAGAGATGATAGAGAGCGAAACGCCTCCCCTTGTTCCACTGTCTCACGAGGCTGGCGACCCCGAGGTATCGTCCCAAAGGGTTTTTCAAGTCTGGACCCTGGAAAAGGTCGTCAGACTAGTCCGGCACCCTCTTGCGCGCCGGCGGAGGTGCTGAAGGATCTGCTTGGTACGGCGTCCATCTCAGAAGAACACCATACGTTGATGGATACGGTGATTGGAAGGATTTCATCCGCGGAAAGCGGATTGTACGAGGCTGCCAGGAGTTTACTAACAGGCTTTGAGGTATGTAAAAAGGTGTACCTTTTGGTAGAGCCGCATATTAAATGTGCCCTTTATGAATAGTAGCCCCTGAGACTTTGTTTGTCGTCACGAGTGACGGCGCACAAAGGATCATAACCCCAGGTATAATATGTCGCCTATTCTATGAAGGTGGCGAGGTGTTCGGTGGCTAGCTGGACTGATGAATCTGCCGAACTAAAGCGGCAACTTGACGTAGCAGATGCCGACATCGCACTTGTAAATAAGCGGCTAGACGAGGCTCAAGGTATGTTAAAAAGACACCCAATAATAGGAGCTTGATGCTCGGGCCTTATATATATATATATATATATATATATATATATATATATATATATATATTTTATGTAGATGGTGTTGCTGCCGTGGAGAACCTTCGGGCGGAACTTGCCCGAGCCAAGGAGCAAGCAAGGAAGAGTGATGCGGCTGCCGTTAAAGCGGATGAAGAGCTAAGAGCCGAACTGGCTGCTCACTTCTAGAGCAAGAAGGAAAATAGCCGAGATGGCCAAAAAATTGAAGGATGCTACCGACCGCTGTAAAAATCTTGAACAAGCGGGTAAGGCAGCTAAGAAGGACCTTGAAAAGATCACTACTGAAGCCAAGGATACTCGCTCTGCCATGAGAGACATGAAGGAGGAGCTGCGTCAGGCCGGAGATATCACGGCTGGAAAGCCTTATATGCTGCGGATGAAGTTTGGAGACCCCAAGTATGTTCCATTAGACCGGCAGTGGAGTGCGGAAAACGCTTATCTGGATTTCGCCGCAAGTGCGGCGGACGCGACCGAACACTTCCGCAGCCGAGGTGACCATGAGTTGGAAGAGCTTTTTTGGTCGCAATACCACAATCCAGAACGCCCACTGTCATGTCCGACCATTTAGCCGCCTGGGCGGAGCTGAACAGATTATCCGGACTCGCCATGAGGTATGTTGCGAGTTGTCTGTGGCCGGAGAAGCCGGAGCCAAAGAGTTATTTTGGCTTGGTGCAGCAGTTCCTTGGTTCGGTGCCGCATGCTGATGCGATGAAGAGGTCGGCGTGCATAGAGGGCGCACAGATGGCTCTTGCCCGTGTCAAAACATAATGGGCAGATATGAAGGCCAATATTGTTGCGTCCCAGGATTCGGACGAAAGCCGAGTACCTGCCAAGCACTATTTTGAGGAAGTTCTTCCTGGCGCTCATATAATAGAGTTGCAGTGCTCGAAGGATGTTGTGTTTGAATAGCTGATACTATTTGTAAAACGAATTTAGTTTTTATGAAAAAAGCTTTTTATACTTGTGCTTGCAAGAATCATAATGCCTCATGTGCGGCCGTTTAATGTATATATGTGTATATAACCTGAAAGATGGCAGTCGTTGGCTTCAGCCCCCACACATAGAATGCGGGGGTGTTCGCAAAAAGGCACCTTTTCACACTTAATCCAACGTCTTGGTCCTACAAAGGAGGTGATGGCGCGGCGAACTAGGCAACCGGACTATAATGCTTTATCACTTTTACTTAGCCATAGGACTTTGACAGTGGGGCTACTGAATAGCCCCTAGGGGCACCGCACTTGCCCGAATTCAGGGCGCGAGTGTGCCTCACCGGGAAGCGGCCCTTCATTAATGCGGGGGAATCCGAAAGATTTCGAAAGTCATCGAGTGGTTGACCAGTCTCTTGCTATATCATGACAGTCAGTTTTCGGCTTTCTCTACTGAGGTGCTCACCTGGCCGAACCGGGGCACAATCGCAGTAGTTCTCCTGGGGTCGCGTTAGCCGATATAACGGAACGTAAGGCAGCAAAACACAGGAGTCGGGCAAACCCAACATTTAACCAAAGACATGATTCAGAGCTGATGCATATAGGGCCAAACTCGCGACGCCGAACACTCCCTAAGGTATTCGGTCTTTATGAAGACGGGCCGAAATAGAGCCCTTGGTAAAAAAGCCCCTAGTGTCCAGGTACATGCAAAAATTCTAGCGTGGCCACATGCCAAGACGCCAGCCTCCTCCTCGGCTATAGAGAAAACCGGGGGATGCTATCAACAAGAGACAGTAAAAAAGGTTTACGCAGGGTCTTAATCTAAAAAGAATCCTTGAAATGGGTCCCTGCTGCACGTCTGCGCCTGTGTCTCCATTGTGTTGTATCCTGGACGGGCGTAGCACGATGTTCGTCTGCGAAAGAGAGGAACTTAGTAAAAAAAATAAGCGTGCGAGAAATCTATATCGAAATAAATAAAATATAGTTGGAGCAAGAGTTGGGCCGTATTGTCTCCGGGCGTGAGCACACGGAGCCCGTTGCACGAGGGTATGCGGCTATTAAGCATGTTGATGCCGGACTCGTCGAGCCTTGTCCGGGATTGTAGGGCTGGATTTGTGGGCGGCTGTAGACAGCCGCACCCCTGCCCATACTTTGGGGGTCAATTTATGTTCCCTTGTAATGAAATGATGCCCTTTGGGCCAGGCATTTTGATCGTAAGGGATGCGTAGTGCGGTATTGCATTAAAGCGGGCGAAAGCTTCGCGTCCCTATAGCGCTTGATAGCGACTTGTGAACGGGGCAATGTGGAATGTTAGCTTTTCGCTTCGGAAGTTGTCGGGTGATCGGAACGTGACTTCTAACGTAAGGAAACCCATACTTGGGGTCTCCGAACCTGGCGTTACTCCTTGAAAGGAAGTGTTGCCGAGGTGGATTACAACTGGGTTTACCCCGAGTTTGCGGACTGTGTCCTGATATAACAGGTTCAAGTCGCTGCCTCCGTCCATAAGGGCGTTTGTAAATTGGAGTCCGTTAATAATTGGATTTACGACCAAGGCAGTCCAGCCTGCGTTCTGGTCTCCTCTGGAGTAATCCTGATGATCGAAGGTGATTGGTTGTAACAACCAGTGGGGTTGTTCCTCCGGGGCTGGCTGTACGGCGCGTGTCTTTGTAGGTGCCGTTCTGCTCTTCCCTTTTGTCACATGAAGTAGATTTACTGTCTTGACTTCTTGTGGGAACTTCTTTTGTTCTCCGGTGTTCTGCTCGTGGGGTGCATTGTCATCTTCGCTTGGTGTGTTGAGCCCCTTGTGTTCGGCGTTTAGCTTGCCGGACTGCTTAAAGACCCAACAATCTCTATGGGTATTGTCGTGGATTTTTCACGGCAGATGTCCTCATGACAGGACTTAGTCATGGAGCCATCGCTACAGGTTAACTTGAAGGGGTTAATGTGGACACAAAGACACGAGGGTTTATACTAGTTCGGCCCCTTCAATGAAGGTAAAAGCCTACGTCTAGTTGTGATGGAATTGATGTGGTTTCGATGGCTAGGGAGAAAACAAGCTTCGCCTAGGATCGAGTTGTTGTTGTCTGTCCTTGAACCGCCGCCGGGTCGTCCCCTTATATACACGGGTGATGCCCGTCGGTCCACAGAGTCCAACACCGGTTCATACTCATATCCCGGTTGGTCTCTCTCTATTCCTAACTTACAATACAAGTTTACATACCAAGCCGGTTTACGGCTACAGGTTCTAAACCGACTACAGGCCTTGGGCCTTCATCTGCTTAATCACCTTTACACTACTAATGAAGTTAACCCGGCCCAGGTAGGCCGGTTCACGCCCAGTGGTAATATCCCCAACATTAGGCCCCAGATTGATTTGAACTGGTTCATGTCAATCCATCACAAAAATCTTTGTCTTCAACATCTTCTGGTAATTGGTAAACCGCCATGTCGTCATCATCTCTGGTTGCTGTAAACCGGCATGACATCATCATGAAGTTTAATATTTATAACGCCTTCTATGATACCCAAGGCAGCAACTCCACGTCCAAATCTTGTGGCTCCTGGATTCGCGCGCCTGACACACGTCCTTTGCCTTATAAATAGGACCGAAGGGTAATTTCCTTTTCTCCCCTTCGTCTCTTTATCTTCGTCTTCCTCGCGTCGCCAGCCTCGGAGCTCCGCCGCCGCCGTTGACCTTTGCACCGTCTTGGGCAGCTGCATCAACCTGAACGTACCAGAGCACTGCGGTAGCCTTCCGCGTCTTCTTCAACTCAGGTAAGTCTTCTGTTCTTCTTAACATAGATCTACTCTAGGGTTTCATGTTCTTGCCGTGTTCGTCACTTGTTCGTACTCGCACCTAGATTCCTGAACATATCTGTGAAACCTTGCTCTGACCAGCAGTAGCTTCTTAGTATCCGCCTGTAGTTTCATGATCAAGTCCATATATCTCATCCACATACCTACCCATTGATTTACTTCCGTTCTGCTTTAATCTTCTGAATATTTTCTGTTTTTCTGAACTTGCTTCAGATCCATTGCTGCAATAAGACCTTGTGAAACCTGTTTCTGCATACTTAGCCATCTGCAACCTCAATTGCTTTCAATGTTTAGATCAGGCGGTTTAACTTAATATATAAATAGTTAATAAAGCGGTAGATACCATTAGTCCCCTTGTTGAACCGCCAGACTTCTGTAGCCATATTATGACACTGCATAAAAATCCGGTTTAAAGGTACTGCCTCCGGTTTAACATTGTTCATACCAGCGCATTCTTGAACCGGGATCACTTATTTCTTGTAGATCTCATCATGGCCAAACAAGTACATGAGTGCAACTGGGTTCCTTCTCGCGTCATAGAAACTCAGCTGGACGATTTAGTTTCGATCGGCGCTTTAGACAACAAAGAGACTATCCACTGGAGGGTTCCTGGCAATGAATGTCCTCCCACACCTCAAGAGGGAGAGGTTGTGATCTTTGCGGATCACTTAGCCCGGGGCTTCAAACCGCCTGGCTCCAAATTTTACCGGGACGTACTAGCCAATTTTCAACTTCGCCCGCAAGATATTGGCCCCAATTCTGTTACCAACCTATGTCACTTCCAAGTGCTCTGTGAGGTGTACCTTCAAGAGAAGCCCACAGTTGAATTGTTCAGAGACTGCTTCCACTTAAACCGCCGCACAGAATTTACTGACGGTCCCAATACCGAATTGGGCGGTATGGCAATTCAGAAAAGGAAAGAAATCACTTATCCCCATGCCAAACTACACAGTCACCCCAAGGAATGGAATGCAACATGGTTTTACTGCAAAGATACTTCCCCTGGTGATGAAAATCCTTTGCCTGGCTTTCGTCCGGAACGGCTCAGCAATACACACCCCTTCCCACAAAGGTTAAGTGCCAAGGAGAGGAGTAAATACACTCCGCAATTATCCAAGCTCCGAGCCTTCATGGCCAACGGTTTAACAGGAGTTGATCTCGCACGCTGTTGGATATCATGGAGCATACTGCCTCTCAACCGGCGCTCCGGTTTAATGTGCAAGTATACTGGTAGCGTTGATGACCCACTCCGACACACCAACATTCAGCTCTCCGATGATGAAGTCACAGAGGCTGTGAAGAAAATGCTGAACGAACCGGAGCACCTCTGCGCTCAAACCGGCCTGGCCCCTTTCTGTGCTACCAACAAACCGCCAGCTGTAAGATTTTAATTGTACTTTTTACTGAACCTGTTATTGCTATCTTTGTCTGACATTAATTGCTGCTTAACCAGGGTGATAATCCGTTTTGGAGCAAGAAGCTTCCACAAGACAAACCGGAGAAGACAGAACGGCCAACCCGGCTAAAAACCAAGGTTGTTAAGAAGCCTGCTAAGAAGAGGAAAACCACTGCTTCATCTGATCCGGCTGTTGATGATGATGTGGGTAACTCAGACCCTGAGGTAGAACTTGATTCACTAGGCTTACTTTTTACACGCCTTATTGATAATGATACTTGTCAGGACGACGCTGAAGCCAGTAATGCTGATGTCGCTGAGGTAACTATTCTCTCTTCCGATTCAGATCCTTTGCCTTTGCCAAAATTTCGCCAGGCCAACCGGAAAATTAAATTTTCTCATCCTCTTGCTTACTTGGATCACAAATTTCTTATGAAGACTCAGCAACATGAAGCTCTCCGCACAACCCGGCACAGCGGCCAGGTAGTTACCTCCGCCGGTTTACCAAACAATCCGGTTCGAAAACGCCGCTCCGAGGTCTCCGACCTTTTTATTAATTTACCTCCTAAAGCGGGTTTCATCCGTCAACCTCTTAATCCGTCCGACTCTGATTATCACGTTACTTCCCATTCTTCCTCTGGTGAATCGTCGGCCACCCAGCTGCCACCACTGAAAACGGTTCTTGGGTAAGCTAGACTAAATATATACTTCCGGTATACCATGTTATAACTTATGCTATTCCCTGACTCTTTGTTTCTCTTCCAGGGCTAAACCTAAACCAAGCAAGAAAGCCCGCCTGAATAAAGCGGCCGAGGAAGACACTAACCCTGAGCAGGATAAAACACCAGATCTTGAAGTGTTCGTTCCTGAGGATATTCCCAATGATCCTCCTTTGCAAGATGATACCATTATTGATAAAAGGCCTATCGATACCTCAGTCCCTGCTGATCAGCCTGCCCGCTCCGTCCGGATTGATAGATCCTGCAGCCCTTCAAAGCCTACCGATAAACCGACCGTGCCAACGCAAACCGGCGAATCCAAGGATGATGATGTTGTAATTACCGGCGTAGGTCACTTTGAACCATGGAATAGCTAAGCATACTGTCAAAGAGGATTTCTCTACCATGAACAAAGGCAAATGGGATGTTGATCTGGAAACATATGCTACTATGAGTGCCCGAGATCTTCATTCTGGTTACTTGAACCGGTTATGCACTAGTCGTGACTGTGAAGCTGGCATGGTAAAGATGATGAGAGATAAATTTGAGGTAACTTCCTTATGCTTCTTCTTTCTTTAATTACTGCCACTGTATTAATCCTCCTAGCCCCCAAGGGCCGGTTTGTAATCTTCTTCAAACCGGGACTTGAATATAGTCCTCAATACTTTGAACTCCATCAATGTAGCCCCCAAGGACCGGTTCAACTTAGTATAGTTAAACCGGGACTCCAATAAAGATTCTAACATCAGAACATAATTGAGCAAATAGCCATTAGCCCCCAAGTGCCAAGTTGAATACCTATATTGAGCTCGGGACTTGCAGTTTAGTAACAGATGAAAATTGAAGGTGCATTAGCCCCCAAGTATCAAGCTTATAACTTGTTATGTGGTTGGTACTTCAAATTCTTGTACCGTTTGTTGAAAGCCAAGCACTGTCTTTATGCAGGCTGAAGTGCAGATCAAAGAAGACCGGATTACTGATCTGCAGGAAATTTTGAAAACCCAGCAAGCTGAAACCGACAAGGCAAGGGAAGAATTAACTAGCGCTTTGAGTGTGACTGAACAGCTGAAGGAGGGCTTGGAGAAGGAGCGGACTGATTGGGCCACTGAGAAGGCCGATTTAATAAAAAGAGCTGAAAACGCTGAAGCTGCTCTTAAACCGTTGGTAGATGAGCTGACCGCCATAAAGCAGCAAGTACATTCCATGACCGCTGCTATCTTTGGTAAGTCCCTTTGGATTGCGTGAACAACTCTGGCCTGCTTATAATAAATCCGGTTTGTGATCTTTCTTGTATTGTTACAGGTACACGCATTGGTCACTTAGGGTCAGATGTTTGAAAGAAATTGAAGGCTGCCTACACTTTAATTGAACAACTGTATACCGGAGCGCAACAGATCATCACCATTGTATCGCATAACAATCCGGCACCTTCCTTAATCCAAGACACTCTTAATAGGTTGTCAATGCTTCCTGCCCGGATTGAAGAACTAAAGAAATCTGCTGCTCGAACCGAAGCAATTAATGCCTTAATCCGGGCAAAAGCTTGGGTGCCGGATTTCGATCCTATTGAAGCAGCTCAAGGCTATCACAGCTTGAAGGAAGATGGCTCAGAGTTCAATGAAGATGATTTGAGGGCGATAAACCGTGTAGTACGCCCTCTGGCTTGTCAATTGGCTGAAGAGGCAGACTTGTCGCATTATCAAGCTCAGTACAATGACCATAACAAACGAGTGCCTGCACCAACTCCTGAAGCGGAAAATCTGATTCCTCCCATCCGTAAGCATACTTACGCTCCTGATATTGAACCGTCTTCTCTGATCCATGAAGAAGCTATCTTTCAAGCTTTAATGGGAATCGACTGGTCCACTGTTGATTGCCAGCCAATGGATTGAGATGAGGAAGCTGAAGCAGCGCGGGACGACCCACAACCATCAGACCGGTTTGATGAGCAAGCTTGAACCGGAAGCCGGTTTACATAACTGCTTTATTATGTTCCGCTGAAACAACAATGATCTTATTTTGGCACCGTGTTGCCTTGTAATAGGATAGTCAATACTTCTGTCTCGAAATATGCCTTCGTGCATAAGTACTGATGCTTTTGCTTGAAATCCTTAATTATATTTCCTGCAATCAGAAAATCTTGAACTGCGGTGGCGGTTATACCGCCAACCGGTTTATAACCTTGATATATATATATATATCAATGTACTCAAAACATATAATCAAATATGCGATACAAAATACCTGCCATCGCTGGGCATGAAGTTGGCTTAGCCAGGCTTGAAACGTAGTATTTATAAACCGTGATCATCGAAGGCGAGAAAACAATTCCCTTGTAAATCTTGCTGGGTCATTATGAGCCCCCATGCTACTTCATGATGTTAACAGGAAAGTTAAACCGGGCATATTTCTCCGGAATACCAATGAACCGATTTCCGTCAGCTGAACCGGTAAAAAAGTGTTGTTGGTTCAAAGGAAACACAACAAAAAAATTGAAGAATAGTCATAAAAGAAATATGGCAGCAAAGGCAATGATAAAAACCGTTTGCAAAAACATGCTTTACTGAGCTGATCAGATGGTGTTACCGTGGTCGGACAGGACCAAGCGCCCAATAGGAGTGACAATGGTTCAAGTCAGCCAGGTCCCCAAATGAAACCGTGGCAATTATGCCGATCAAGAGGCGTGGCAATGGTTCGGGTTCGACCAAGCCCCCAAGTGATTTTGTGGCCTTAGGCCGATCAAGAGGCATGACTGGTTCAGACTTGACCATGTCCCCAAGTGATCTGGTGGCTTTCGCCTATCAAAAGGTGTCGCGTTGGTTCGGACACGACCAAGGCCCCAAGTGATATCACAAAACTGCTTTGAAAAGCAAATTTCAAGGGATAAACCGGAGGCCGTTTTAAAACAGAACTACTCCATGTAACCACGCATGATATGAAAGGACAGAGACCCCGCTTTAGCTGAGGCTCCGGTTTTATTATTTCAATGATAATATATACACTGCCATAATATGTACATAGATAGAGCCAATGGCTCAAGTGTAGTAAGGCCCAAGATGAGCTATATTACATGGCCTGTTGGTCTCCTCCTCTGATGTGCGTGAGTCTTTATTCTCTCGAATATCAATCAGATAGTACGACCCGTTGTGCAGATTCTTGCTGACCACGAAAGGTCCCTCCCAAGGTGGGGATAACTTGTGCATATCCGTCTGATCTTGGATGAGCCGAAGCACCAAATCTCCTTCTTGAAAAGTTCTGGTTCTGACCCGGCGACTGTTATAGCGACGAAGATCTTGTTGATAAATCGCCGAGCGGGCAGCTGCTATGTCACGCTCCTCATCTAATAGGTCCAAAGCATCTTGCCGTGCTGTCTCATTGTCCGCTTCAACATAAGCCGCCACACGAGGTGAATCGTGCCGGATATCACTAGGGAGAACCGCCTCTGCTCCGTAGACCATAAAAAACGGTGTGTATCATGTGGATCGGTTAGGCGTAGTGTTGATACTCCATAGTACAGATGGTAGTTCTTCAACCCAACATCCCGGTGTTCTTTGCAGTGGAACCATAAGCCGGGGTTTGATGCCTCGCAAGATCTCTTGATTAGCTCGTTCTGCCTGCCCATTGGACTGGGGGAGAGCCACTGATGATACATCTAGTCTGATGTGCTCACGTTCACAGAATTCCTTCATAGCACCCTTGGATAAATTGGTACCATTGTCAGTAATGATACTGTGTGGAAAGCCAAACCGGAAAATCACTTTTTTAATGAACTGAACCGCTGTAGCTGCATCACACTTGCTGACAGGCTCCACATCAACCCACTTGGTAAACTTGTCAACTGCCACCAAAAGGTGGGTTTTCTTATCCTTGGACCTTTTAAAAGGTCCAACCATATCCAACCCCCAAGTCGCAAATGGCCAAGTAATTGGAATCATCCTCAATTCTTGAGCCGGCACATGAGCACGCCTTGAAAATTTCTGACAGCCATCACACCGTTTAACCAAGTCCTCCGCATCAGCATGAGCCGTCAACTAGTAAAACCCGTGACGAAACGCCTTAGCCACCAGAGACTTTGAACTGGCGTGGTGACCACAATCCCCTTCATGGATTTCGCGTAAAATTTCACGACCTTCCTCAGGAGAGACGCAGCGTTGAAACGCCCCTGATACACTGCAATGATGCAATTCGCCATTGATAATTGTCATAGATTTGGATCGCCGGATTATCTGCCTGGCTAGAGTCTCATCCTCTAGCAACTCTCCCCGGTTCATGTACGCAAGATAGGGAACTGTCCAATCCGGTATAACATGCAGGGCTGCCACCAATTGAGCCTCCGGATCAGGGATAGCCAAATCCGCTTCACCTAGGAGCTTGACTGATGGATTGTGCAACACATCAAGAAAGACATTAGGCGGAACCGGTTTACGCTGAGAGCCCAAACGGCTTAAAGCGTCCGCCGCTTCATTTTTTCGACGATCCACATGATCCACCTGATAACCCTTGAAGTGACCTGCAACAATATCCACCTCACGACGATATGCAGCCATGAGTGGGTCTTTAGAATCCCAAGTGCCAGACACCTGTTGAGCTACGACGTCCGAGTCACCGAGGCACTTAACCCGACTTAGATTTATCTCCTTAGCCATACGGAGACCATGGAGCAAGGCTTCATACTCAGCTGCATTATTAGTACAAGGGAACATTAAGCGGAGAACATAACAAAACTTATCACCTCGTGGGGAAGTTAACACGACTCCAGCCCCCGAGCCTTCCAATTGCCTGGATCCATCAAAATGGTTAGTCCAATATGTGTGATCCGGTTTCTCCTCTGGTGCTTGCAACTCTGTCCAATCATTGATGAAATCAACAAGTGCTTGAGACTTCACCCCCGTCCGGGGTACGTACTTCAATCCGTGCGGCCCAAGTTCTATAGCCCACTTGGCAATCCGGCCAGTCGCCTCCTGGTTCTGTATGATATCGCCCAAGGGAGCTAAACTGACCACTGTGATAGGGTGCCCTTGGAAATATTGCTTCAGCTTCCGTCTTGCCATGAAAATTCCATATACCAGCTTCTGCCAATACGGATACCTTTGCTTGGATTCAATAAGCACCTCGCCGATATAGTAAACCGGTCGCTGAACCGGATATTCCTTGCCTGCCTCCTTGCGTTCTACCACAATAGCCACGCTAACTGCAT
Source organism: Triticum dicoccoides (assembly GCF_002162155.2). Classification (NCBI taxonomy): domain Eukaryota; kingdom Viridiplantae; phylum Streptophyta; class Magnoliopsida; order Poales; family Poaceae; genus Triticum; species Triticum dicoccoides. The sequence continues at coordinate 149,149,217 of NC_041387.1, read as the reverse complement.
GAGCATTGGCCGCTACGTATAACAATAACGGCTCCTTGTCGACCGGAGCGGCAAGAACGGGCGGATTGGCTAATTGCCGCTTCAAGTCCTCCAACGCTTCATCAGCAGCTGGACTCCAGATGAATTGATCTGTCTTTCTCAACATCTGGTATAAAGGGATGGCCTTCTCTCCGAGGCGGCTGATAAACCGGCTCAGTGCGGCGATCCGACCCGCCAACCGCAGAACATCGTTGATACACTTCGGTTTAGCCAGGGAGGTGATGGCCGTAATCTTCTCCGGATTAGCCTCAATTCCTCTGTTGGACACAAGAAAGCCCAGTAACTTGCCTGCCAGAATAGCAAAGACACATTTGGCAGGGTTAAGCATCATCTTGTAAACCCGCAAGTTGTCAAAGGTTTCCTTTAAATCATCAACCAGTGTCTCCTTCTGCCTTGACTTAACTACAATATCATCCACATAGGCGTGCACATTGCGGCCGATCTGTTTATGCAGGCAATTCTGTACACACCATTGATAAGTGGCTTGGGCGCTCTTGAGCCCAAAAGGCATAGATACATAGCAGAAGGCTCCAAAGGGAGTAATAAACGTCGTCTTCTCCTGGTCCTTAACCGCCATTTTGATCTGATGATACCCAGAATATGCATCCAAAAAACTCAAGCACTCACAACCCGCCGTGGCATCAATAATCTGGTCAATGCGGGGGAGGGCAAAAGGATCCGCTGGACAAGCCTTGTTAAGATCCATATAATCCACACACATACGCCAAGTGCCATTTTTCTTAAGAACAAGCACAGGATTAGCAAGCCACTCTGGATGGAACACTTCAACGATAAAACCAGCTGCTAAGAGCCTGGCTACCTCCTCCCCAATAGCTTTGCACCTCTCTTCGTTAAACCGGCAGAGAAATTGCTTTACCGGTTTATACTTAGGATCCACATTAAGAGTGTGCTCAGCGAGTTCCCTCGGTACACCTAGCATGTCAGAAGGCTTCCATGCAAAAATATCCCGATTCTCACGGATGAACTTGATGAGCACGCTTTCCTATTTAGGGTCCAAGTTAGCACTGACAGTGAACTGCTTGGACGAATCGCCAGGCACGAAATCAACAAGCTTAGTCTCAGCCGCTGATTTGAACTTCAGATCTGAATCATGCTCTGTCGTTGGCTTCTTCAAAGGGGTCATGTCCGCCGGATCAACATTGTCCCTATAATATTTCACTCCTCGGTGGCACAAACCGACTCTTCATAGGCTGCATCACCTTCCTCACATTCCAAAGCAACCTTGTGGCTCCCATGAACCGTTATTGTCCCTTTGTGACCCGGTATCTTGAGCTGCAAATAGATGTAACAAGGTCGTGCCATGAACTTGGCATAAGCCGGCCGCCCAAACAAGGCGTGATACGGGCTCCGGATCTTCACCACCTGAAAGGTTAGTGTCTCGGATCGGGAATCGTGCTCGTCCCCAAAAGCGACCTCCAGGGTTATCTTACCAATAGGATATGCTGATTTGCCAGGCACCACACCATGGAACACCGTATTAGACGGTCTGAGATCCTTGTCTGTTAGCCCCATGCGTCGGAATGTCTCATAGTAAAGGATGTTAATACTGCTCCCTCCATCCATGAGTACCTTGGTGAATTTATAACCTCCCACCTGAGGGTCTACCACTAATGCCAACTGGCCCGGATTGTCAACCCGGGGGGGGGGGGTGATCCTCCCTGCTCCACACGATAGGCTGCTCTAACCAGCGTAAATAACGCGGTATGGCCGGTTCAACAGAGTTTACTGCTCGCTTATGAAGTTTCCGGTCGCGCTTATCCAAGCTAGTTGTGAAAACGTGATACTGCCCATTGTTCAACTATTTTGGCTGGCTCTGATAACCCGATCGCTGCTGCTGCTGCTGTTGGTTGTAACCCACTTGACTGTTCTGATTATCCTGGCCATTATTACCGCCCTGATTGAAACCTGAACCGGAAGCTCCATCGTGACCCGGCCCATGGAAACCGGATCCTGAGCCACCACCTGATCCACGGTCATACCGGAAGGCATTAGAATTTTTAAATTCCTGCATAATGAAACAATTCTTCCAAAGGTGGTTAGCCAGCGCCTCCTTCGTCCCGTGTTTTGGGCAAGGCTGATTCAGCAAATAGTTTAAACGATCCGGGTTAGGATTTGGAGCCCCATTACGATTCGCCGCTTTACCTCTGTGCCGCTGACCCTTGTCCTGCGCATTAGTGTTAGCCACAAAGTCCAGGCTGCCATCCGCCTTACGTTTTCCTCCGTTTCCATGGCCCGCCGATTTGTATTTATGCCCCTTAGAGTTGCCATTCTTCTTTCCCTTCCCTGCTTCGTCATCATCAGTCTCAGGATCCTTGGTACTATCAGAATCAGCATACTTCACTAAAGCGGCCATGAGAGTTCCCATATCATTACAGAACCGATTCATATGCCCTAACTTTTGCTTTAGAGGCTTAAACCGGCAATTGCCCTCTAGGGTTAAGATCGCAGAGTCAGCATTGATCCTGTCCGACGAGTGCAAGACTTCAGACACGCGGCGTACCCAATGGGTTGTTGACTCTCCATCCTCCTGAACACAAGCCACCAAGTCTACTATGGATTTAGGCTGCTTACATGTATCTTTGAAATTCTGGATAAACCGGGTCCGCAACTGGGCCCATGAACTGATAGAATTAGGCGGCAGGCCCTTCAACCAAGTACGGGCTGTGCCTTCAAGCATCATGGTGAAGTACTTTGCACACGCGGTCTCATCCACATCCAGCATCTCCATTGCCATCTCGTAACTCTCTACCCACGCTTCTGGAGATAAATCAGCGGTGTAATTCGGAACCTTGTGCGGGCCCTTGAAGTCCTTGGGCAGGCGTACATTACGTAAAGCGGGAACTAAACAGGGTACTCCAAAGCTAGATGCAACCCCTGGCCCAACAGAGGTGGTTGGATGAACCGGTGTAAGCTGATCCGCCTCGTTTTGTGCTGCTAATTTGGCCTCCCTTCGTGCCCGGGCCGGTCCACTACATCCTGAGCATCGTGAACACCACCGGCCGGGTTATTGCCACGGGCCGCTTCACGGCCCCGCGCATTGCTTGATATGGCCGGTTCATCCAGGCACCTACTATAGCTCCGGCTTGGACGGGGTGTTGAATGAATCCGATCGCGGCTGTATGAATATGCCTCCTGTTGAATCAAAGTGGTCCGGAGAAGCTCCTTAACCCGGCGCACCTCTATTGCTTGCGGAGAGTCTCCTTCGACCGGGATAGCCTCTAATCGCGCAGCAGCTGCGACAAGATTGTCCATAGGATTAGAATAATGACCCGGAGGTGTCTGGACCGGCGGAGGAATCACAATGTTCTGCCGAGGGGGTTCCATCAGGCGGGTTGGACCGTCGCTCCTGGCCCTGGTGCCTCGACCCAGTTTACCTCCAGGTGCCCCGGCGGATTACTGGTTCCCGCTCCCGGAGTGTGAAAGAGATTTCGAGGGTCGAACCCTAACGGCAGTCGTGATCTGTGCTTCTGCTTCAAGACTTCCTGTGATGCATTCTGGTCGAGCATAAGTTTATAGGCCTGGGCGTCCAAAGCGGCCCGCTCTGCAGCCATCCGGTCCTTCTCTGCTGCCAAGTCGGCTTTGGCTTGTGCGATCTGCTCTCTCACCTTTGCAACCTCTACATCATGGGCCTCCTGATCCGGTGGGCGCACAAGGCCTCCTGCCCCTGCTGCCGCCGCTACTGCTGATCCGGAGAGCATTGCTGCTGCGGTCGAAGAGTGATTCGCCGCCTGTGTACCGGCCATGAATATTCCAACCTGGTTGATCTGCTCAGGGGGGTCCGGAATACTGTCGCCATCGGAACAGCCCCTAATCTGGTCGTCTTGCAACTGTTACAATGATTCTGTCTCGCCGGTTGAGGACTCGTCGCCGGAATAGACGACGGTCTCGCTACCATATTCTGACTCGTTCCCATGCTCTCCTCCATGGATGACTCCCACGAAGGCACGCCTCACGGCCGGTTTAACCTGGGTAGATCTCGCACGCTGAGCCGTCTCGACGAGGTCGGTGCGGATGTCCGGCTCAGGCCCAGGCTCACCAATCTTGCCGATAAAAACGTGTATGCCACCAAAGGGGACCCGGTACCCGCACTCGATCAAGCCGGTTTCAGGATCCCATCCTGCATCATCGATGTAGAGCTTGCCGCGATGACTTTTGGTCATCCGTCCCATAGCATAGCCTTCGAGTCCTTTGAGCTTGCCCTCCAAGATCATGAAACCATCGTGCGATAGCCCCCACGGTGGGCGCCAACTGTCGTGGATTTGTCATGGCAGATTTCCTCATGAAAGGACTTAGTCGTGGAGCCATCGCTACGGGTTAACTTGAAGGGGTTAAAGCGGACACAAAGACACGAGGGTTTATACTAGTTTGGCCCCTTCAATGAAGGTAAAAGCCTACGTCTAGTTGTGATGGAATTGATGTGGTTTCGATGGCTAGGGAGCAAACAAGCTTCGCCTAGGCTCGAGTTGTTGTTGTGTGTCCTTGAATCACCGCCAGGTCGTCCCCTTATATACACGGGTGACGCCCGTCGGTCCACAGAGTCCCACACCGGTTCATACTCATATCCCGGTTGGTCTCTCTCTATTCCTAACTTACAATACAAGTTTACATACCAAGCCGGTTTACGGCTACAGGTTCTAAACCGACTACAGGCCTTGGGCCTTCATCTACTTAATCACCTTTACACTACTAATGAAGCTAACCCAGCCCAGGTAGGCCGGTTCACACCCAGTGGTAATATCCCCAACAGGTATGGTTTGCAGGTCTCCCCGGAGTGCTGTGGATTTGACATATTTTGTCCAAAATTTTGTTGAGGTTGGATAGCTCACCCTATCGTCTTTGGGGGGCAGCTTTTTCTGATTTTGCCGAGAGCTTTTGAATCCGGCGTTTACTGCTGTGCTCATCAGGCTGTTGTCCTTTATCCGACGCGGTTCTTTGTTATGGCACGGCTTCCCGTTCCCATCTCTGGGTTTGGATGTATTCGGGTCGCTAGTGCTGCTTCTTGCCAACCAGCTATCCTCTCCTGCACAGAAGCGGGTCATGAGGCTTGTTAAAGCGGCCATTGTTCACGACTTTTCTTGGCCGAGGTGTCTGGCGAGCCATTCGTCTCGGACGCTATGTTTGAAAGCTGCTAGGGCCTCTGCGTTTGGACAGTCGACTATATGATTCTTTTTGATAAGGAATCTGTTCCAGAGCTTCCGGGCTGACTCTCCGGGCTGCTGAGTTATATGACTCAGATCATCTGCATCCAGGGGCCGGACATAGGTCCCTTGAAAATTTGCCCGGAAAGCATCCTCAAGCACTTCCCAACTTCCCATGGTGTTTTCGGGAAGGCTTTTAAGCCAATGCCGGGCTGGCCCTTTGAGCTTAAGGGGTAAGTACTTTATGGCGTGGAGGTCGTCTCCTCTGTCCACGTGTATGTGGAGGATGTAGTCCTCGATCCAGACTCCAGTGTCTGTTGTTCCGTCGTATGCTTCTATGTTCACTTGCTTGAATCCGGCTGGGAATTCATGGTCCAGCACCTCATCGGTAAAACATAGGGGGTGTGCGGCGCCCCTATATTTAGGCGTGCCGCGATGTTCGGTTATTTTTTGCGTTGCATCACTCACTGGAGCTTGCTTTCTTGGCCTATAGATGGATCTGGTTGGGCCAGTTTTCTGATGCGAATTCTTGGACGGATCGCGCGCCATATTGAGTGTGGCGTCCTTTGATGCGTCAGATTGATCATAGGGTCGTCTATCCGACCTTGTGGCTTCCTTATTTTTTGACTGTGGGGGCTTTATGGCCTCTTCGTCAAATTCCGGTAGTAGTTTCCGCTTCGGATAGCTCTTTGTGTGGCGACTACTGCCGTACTTGTGTGCGGTATTGAGTACTTTGCCCCATCTGATCCTGAGTGCATCTTCCGCTGTCTTGAGCCTCCGCTTCTGCTTTCTCAGGCTACATGCAATGGGAACGAGCCTTTGGTGGAGGTTCTGATGTTCCAGCAATTTGTCTGGTGTGAGGTCGTCCGGGCTATTATCTTTCCTGGGGATTGGTTGTTCGGATTGTCCGCACTGTTTGGACGGATGCTCGATGGCATGTTCATCGTCCATTGAGTCACCCTGCTCTATGGCTGGGTCTTTGTCGAGGTGGGGCTTGGCCTTGCGCTTACGCCGCCGCTTTGATTGTTTTTCGAGGGAGCGATCCCTGGCCGCATCCTTTTGGTCCTCGTTGTCGTTTCTCTTGTATGTGTCCACCATGCATACATCGTATGATGAGGTGGCTTTCCGGCGCCCTATAGGTGCTGGTTCTTGATCGTCTCCTTTATCGGCGTCCATACCGTCGATATCTTCGGAGTCGAAATCGAGAATGTCGATTAGATCGTCGACAGTGGCTATCAAGTGGGTGGTGGGTGGGTTTCGAACTTCGTCGTCCGCATCCCAACCACCCCGACCGTAGTCCGGCCGGGGTTCTTTCGACAAAGAGAGAGACTTTAGCGAATTTAGGATATCAGGGCGAGTGCTGAAAGACGTCCGCGGCGGTGAACTCCATGATCGGAGCCCGATCCGGTTCGATCGAAAGGGGTGCGGAATATTCAGTCCGGAATGGAGTCCGACACCTTGGGGTTACCGGCCTTGCGAAGGAATTGGCTGGTATTCGGATCTATCGCCACAGAGATTGCGGCTCCTGGGGCGGCCTCCAACCGTTCATCCCTGGCTAGCGCAGTCGGCTCCGAACTAATGGTCGGAGTGAACACCTGAGCGGCGCTCTGGTTGCTGTCCGGCGGCAGAGCTAGATCATGGCCATCGAGACAGTGCGGCGCGCCCGGTCGTGGCCCGAATCCATCGAAGATCAAGTCCCCGCGGATGTCGGCCGTGTAGTTTAAGCTTTCAAACGTGACCTCATGGCCAGGGGCATAGCTTTCGATCTTCTCCAGATGGCCAAATGAGTCGGCCCGCAGTGCGAAGCCGCCAAATACGAAGATCTGTCCGGGGAGAAAGGTCTCATCCCGGACCGCATCGCGATTGACGAGCGAAGAAGCCATCGGGCCTAAAGGCGACGAAACAGAGGAACTCTCAATGAAAGCACCAATGTCGGTGTCAAAACCAGCGGATCTCGGGTAGGGGGTCCCAAACTGTGCCTCTAGGCGGATGGTAACAGGAGACAAGGGACACGATGTTTTTACCCAGGTTCGGGCCCTCTCGATGGAGGTAAAACCCTACTCTTGCTTGATTAATATTGATGATATGGGTAGTACAAGAGTATATCTACCATGAGATCGGAGTGGCTAAACCCTAGAAGCTAGCCTATGGTATGATTGTTGTTCGTCCTACGGACTAAAACTCTCCGGTTTATATAGACACCGGAGAGGGCTAGGGTTACACAGAGTCGGTTACAATGGGAGGAGATCTTCATATTGTATCGCCAAGCTTGCCTTCCACGCCAAGGAAAGTCCCATCCGTACACGGGACGGAGTCTTCAATCTTGTATCTTCAGAGTCCAGTAGTCCGGCCATCCGGACACCCCCTAATCCAGGACTCCCTCAGTAAGCCTCGCTCCCTTGGTTTCTTGCTTTGAGTTGTCGGCCCTTGCTTATAGTCTTGGCCTTTTTCTTCTTCCGCCTGGATAGACTTCTTCCCGGGCCATTCTGCAGCCACGATCCAAATGATCGAGGCCCAGCGCAAGGAGCGAAGGGCGGAGGGTGTGCAGATCGCCGCTGATGCTCCCCGGACCCTTGGCAAACAGGTCCTCAGCATTCAGGCCCGGCTTCGGCATGCTCACCGCTTGCTACGCCGTGTCCACCGCATCGGAGCTCAGGCAGTCTCCACCCTCTAGCCAGGCTTGTTGGATCTGCGCACCCCCAGTCGGACTGCCGACTGGCTGGAGGTGGCGGCCGGCCGCCTGGAAGACTGGAAAGGCTCAATAGCCCGGGCAGGGGCGCGCCGGGCCTTGGAATTCGTCAAGGCGTGGTACCCTAGGCTAGACCTAGCCCAGTTGGCCACGTTCCGACTGGAGGCGCAGGAGGAGCTGGCGGCGGTGGAAGCTGAGCTCGTCAACAGGGCGGCGGCAATCACCGACTTCACCGACACTAGTGTATTTGTCCCGTAGGTGGTCGAGGAAGGCGGCGAAGCTCCGCACGAGTGGCTTGGGTTAAACGCAGAGGACAGTGAAGATTGGGCTGAGGTCATCGACTCCAGCGACGAAGGGGAAGACGGGGAGGAGGAAGGAGAGGAGGAGGAGGAGGAAGACGAGGAGAGCGATGTCGATATGCTGGAGGTCGGGGAGGACGGTCAGCCCCAGCCTGACCGGGCCTCAAGCAACGAGCCACGCACCGAGGTGCTGCCCGCTACCGGAGGCGTCCAAGTGGGGGCAGACCCGCCGCCCGTTCCTCTGACGGACGCCATCGACTCCGTCCTCCAGCACTCCAACGCCCCGCCCGCCACTGGTGACTCCTCCGTCCAGATGGAGCCGCCTGCTGCGCCAGGTGGTGTAGCAAACTCCAGCGTCCAGCCAGAGTCCTTGGCCACGCCATCCGGCACCGTCCAGCCGGATCCTTCTACCTCGCCAGCCGGCACCGCCCAGCCGGAGTCTTCCGTTGCGCCAACCGGCACCGCCCAGCCGGAGTCTTCTCCTGCGCCAATCGGCACCGCCCAGCCGGAGCCTTCTGCTGCTCCTTAGGGTTTTATCTGCTTTCTGCTTGCTGTTCAGAATATTTTGTTAAATTCATGCAATTCCACCCTCGGGGTGTATATCAAACCCTGTTAGAATGCTAGCCAGAGGCCTTTTATCCATGTAAATATTTATCACTGCTTATGCTTGCTGTGCCGACCTCCAACCTTTTTCCCCTTTTTCTCCTTGGTTTTTCCCTTTGCCGCCAACCCTTTGGCTTTGCTTTCACCAGCAGGGCAGCCGCTCTACGGACCGTGGCTGATTTGAGCACTCTAGCCGTTTGTGAGGGGGGCTAGGACTTAGCCATTCGGAGTTTTTTGGTAATACAGGCGTTTTTTGGAGGGGGGCTAGGACCAAGCAGCCAGACGGCTAGGTGCGATGCCGCCCTCTACTATATGCGTTTTCTTCCCTAGTCATTCTTTCATGTGGGGCACTTCTTTGCAACCTTTGCCCGCCATGCAATCGCTCTGCGAGCTGTGGCTTCTGACAAAGGAAGTTTTTTGTGCTGGCACACTACTTGTCCGGCTGCAGGAGGCGGCATATTGTAGAAGGCGGCGAGGCTCCGGGCCGACTGGTCGAACCCGGTGCCAGGCGGAAAAAGATAGACTAAAAATTCTCATAGGCATGACACTTATTATATAGATCAAAGAGGGCACTCCCCGAGCTCTTCTCGGGAGACCCGTAGTGTTTATACATAGTTCAAAAGGTAGCGTGATACATACTGCTTTCAACTGTAAAACCTTCAGAGGAGGTTTGCGTTCCATGGCCTCTCCATCTCTTTGCCTGAATCATCCCTCTTGCGCGCTCTGGGCTTCTGGGCATCAATCAGATAGTAGGCATCGTTGCCCAACACCTTATTGATGATGAAAGGGCCTTCCCAAGGTGCCGAGAGCTTGTGCTGTCCGGCTGTTCGCTGGATCAGCCGGAGCACAAGGTCTCCCTCCAGGAAGGATCTTGGCTTCACCTTGCGGTTGTAGTATCGGCGCAGACTCTGCTGGTAGATGGCCGACCGTCTGAGTGCCAACAGCCGGCCTTCCTCCAGCAAGTCAACGCCATCTTCTCGTGCTTCCTTGGTGTCCGCCTCGGTCTACATGGTGACTCTTGGGGAGTCGAACTCAATATCTGTTGGGATGACAGCTTCGGCACCGTAGACGAGGAAGAAGGGCGTGAAGCCCGTCGACTTGTTTGGAGTTGGGCGCAGGCTCCAGAGGACGGCCGGCAGCTCGTCGAGCCAGCAGCCGGCCGAACGCTCCAGAGGCTCGACCAGTCGGGGCTTGAGGCCGGACAAAATGAGGCCGTTTGCACGCTCCACTTGGACATTTGACTGTGGGTGGGCAATGGACACTAAGTACAGGCGGATGCCCTGTGTTGCACAGAAAGGAGCCAAGGCTCCTTTGGCGAAGTTGGTGCCGTTGTCGGTGATGATGCTGTGTGGGATGCCGTACCGCATGGTGATGTCGGTGATAAAGGTCACGGTAGTCAGCCCATTCAGCTTCTTGATCGGTTTTGCCTCTATCCACTTGGTGAACTTGTCCACAGCAACAAGCAAGTGAGTCATGCCACCGCGGGCCGTCTTGAATGGCCCTACCATATCCAGACCCCAAACAGCAAAGGGCCAGGCTATGGGAATGGTCTTGAGTGCAGAAGATGGTAGGTGCGGCTTTGAGCGGAACCTCTGACACGCTTGACACTTCTGAACTAGCTCTTTGGCCTCTTCCAGGGCAGTCGGCCAGAAGAACCCGTGGTGGAAAGCCTTGGCCACAAGTGATCTTGAAGCCGTGTGGTAGCCGCACTCGCCCTGGTGGATATCCCTGAGTATTGATTGGCCTTGGTCCGACTCCACGCAACGCTGATAAACTCCCGTGACGCTTCGCCGCACCAGCTCTCCGTTGACTATGGTGTAGGCTGCTGCTCGCCTCTGCACTTGTCAGGCTGAGATTTCATCAGCTGGCAGCTCTTTATTCACCAAGAAATTGAGGATTGGTTGAGCCCATGAAGGCGCCGCAATTTCTTCAACTGCGACTACTGCAACTTGTATGAGGGCGGTTGGGCCGGGTGGCGGCGGGTTGGCAATTGCTTCCGCCTGCTATGTTGAAGAAGTCCCCGGGCCGATTGCCGAAGTCCCCGGGCCGGGCTCTGAAGTCCCCGGGCCGGGTGTGGCTGTAGCAGTCCCCAGGCCGCCTGCTGAAATCCCCGTGCGGGCCTCCGGGATCGTCAAGTCGGATCCGACTGCTTCGGGGGGAGCCGGCACAAAGATGGAGACTGAATCAGGAGACGGCTTGACAGACGGCTTCAGAAGGCGGCGTAAGGCGACACAGGCTGGTATTGCTTGTCGGGTGGAGCCAATCCGCGCCAAGGCATCTGCTTGCTCGTTGTCATTTCTTGGTATGTGAAGGAACTCGCACCCATCAAAGTATCCGCTGAGTTGCTGCACGAGGAAGCGGTAGCTTGCCATGTTTGCATCCTTGGCGTCCCAGTCGCCTGACGACTGCTGGACCACCAAGTCGGAGTCACCATAGCACAGGATCCGGCGAATGTCGAGTTCCTTGGCAAGTCGGAGCCCATGTATGAGTGCCTCGTATTCTGCTACGTTGTTGGAGGCGGTGAAGTGGACTTGCAACACGTATTTGAGATTGTCGCCCTTGGGAGAGGTGAGGACGACACCGACTCCCAGACCAGTGCGCATTTTTGAACCATCAAAATGCATCCGCCAATGAGTGGAGTCTGGTGCAGGCGGCAAATATTGGGTCTCGGCCCAATCGACGAGGAGGTCAGCCAACACTTGCGATTTGATGGTGGTGTGAGGCTGGTAGTAGATGGTGTAAGGGGCCAGATCAATAGCCCACTTGGCCACTCGGCCAGAAGCATCCCGGCTTCCAATGATCTCAGCAAGCGGGGCTGTGCAGACTACAGTTATTGGGTGCTCTTGAAAGTAAGGCTTTAGCTTCTTGGCGGCAAAATGCACGCCGTAACACATCTTCTGGTAGTGGGGGTAGTTTTGCTTGGAGGCGGACAATACTTCGCTCAAGTAATACACCGGTCTCTGGACCGGCAATGCTTTGTCCTTCTCCTTGTGCTCTACTACCATGACTATGCTGACAACTCGACTTGTGGCTGCAATGTAGAGGAACATGGGCTCCTTCTCAGTCGGAGCCGCCAGGACAGGCGGGGTTGCCAATATCTTCTTGAGTGGGAGAAATGCTTCGTCCGCCTTGTCATTCCACTCGAAAAAAGTGGTCTTCTTCATGAGTTGGTATAGGGGAAGAGCCTTCTCGCCCAGCCGACAGATGAAACGGTTGACTGACGCCAGGCAGCCGGTGAATTTCTGCATGTCCAATAGTCGGGTGGGCACTTTCATCATCTCAATTGCCTTGATCTTCACGGGATTGCACTCTATGCCGCGCTCTGAGACCAGGAAACCTAGAAGCTGGCCGGCTGGCACATTTCTCCGGGTTGAGCTTGATCTGCAATCAACGCAGGTTCTCAAAGGTCTCCTTGAGGTCCTCCAGCAGCGTGCCATGCTTCTCCGTCTTCACCACCACATCATCCACATATACATGGGCATTTCTGCCGAGTTGCTTGAGGAGGCACTTCTGCATGCAACGCTGAAACGTGGAGCCGGTGTTTCTCAAGCCGAACGTCATGGTCAGGTAGCAGAAGGCTCCAAATTGCGTGATGAAGGCGGTCTTCAGCCTGTCGGCCGAGTTCAGTTCTATCTGGTGATACCCCGAGTATGCATCCAAGAAACTCAACAGGTCGCATCCGGCTGTGGAGTCTATCACTTGATCAATCCTTGGCAGAGCGAAGGGATCTTTGGTGCAGGCTTTGTTGAGGCTGGTGTAGTCAATGCACATGCACCACTGCTTGTTCTTCTTCAACACTAGGACTGGGTTGGCCAGCCACTCTGGAAAGAATACTTCCATGATGAATTCGACTGCTAGAAGCCGGGCTATCTCTTCTCCAACAACTCTTCTCTTCTCTTATGACAGGCGGCGCAAGGGCTGCCTGACCGGCTTGACTTTAGGTCGGACATGTAGCTTGTGCTCGGCAAAATCCGTTGGAACACCCGGCATGTCTTTGGGAGACCATGCAAAGATGTCCCAATTCTCAAGGAGGAAATTGACAAGCTCGCTTTCCTATTTGCTGTCAAGGCCTATGCCTACGACAGCGTGCCTCTCCGGGTGCTCCGGGTCCAAGGGTAATTTCTTTGTTTCCTTGGCCGGCTTGAACGAGCCCTCAACCTCCGACTCCTAGGGGGTGGGTGAAATTCCGGCTTCTTGCCTGCGAACGCCACCACCCGGTGAAGGAGCCGCTTCTCGGTTGCAATCACGAGGGACTCGGCCAGCCGGCTGCTATCTGTGGCGCAAGCGATCGACTTCTTGTAGTCTCCAACTACTGTCAGGATCCCCTTGGTACTCGACATCTTCATCTTGAGGTAGGCGTAGTGGTGGACTGCCATGAATTTGGCCAGAGCAGGCCGGCCTAGCAGTGCATGGTAGGGGCTCTCAAGGTCCACCACTTCAAACCAGACTGGCTATCGGCGGAAGTGATTCTTGTCTCCGAAGAGGACATGAATCAGGGTCTTGCTGATTGGTGATCAGGAAAGGCCAGGGACTATGCCATGGAATACAGTCCGACTGGGGACGAGCTGCTTCTGCTTGATTCCCAACTTCTCCATTGTGTCACGGTAGTTGATATTGATGCTGTTGCCGCCATCTATCAAGACTCTGGAGAAATGGGCTGCTCGCCTCTCTGTTGCAAGGGTTGGTTCTAGGACTAGGTTATACGACCCAGGGGAAGGCATCGCTTCCGGGTGGTCGGCCCTACTCCAATTGATAGGCTTCTCGGACCAATGCATGAACTCTGGAGTGTTGGAGACCACTGCTTGCACTTCTTGTTGTTGTTGCCGTCTGCTGCGTCTGTCGTCAGCCACATTGGTAAACACAACATAAGCTCTGTGTTCCTCTGGGTACTCGTCTTGTATGGCTCCGACTGGCCGGGCTGCCGGCTGCTGGGGCTGAGGAGGCGGCGGTCCGGCAGGCAGAGGAGGCAGGAGTCCATCTCCCTTGGCAATTCTGGTGAGCTAGTGACACTTCCGAGTGGTGTGGTTGGAGGGCTTCGCGCCACTCTGGAACTTGCTGGGTGCATCCAAGATTTGCTCGTAAGAGAAGGCAGGCAACCAATTGGACATGCCGCCCTTCTGTCGCTTGGGGGCCGGCTGCCCTTCTGGCTGCTGATCCTCGACCGTCGCCACCTGCCGGCTGGTGGAAGCCGGCTGGGTGGCCTTCCACTTGTTATCACCTGGTTGCTGTCGCCGACTGGTGTCACCAGCCGGAGTCCGAGGGGCCTGAGGTGCAACCTTGCCGGACGCGTCAACCAGAATTTCCGCCTTCATGGAGGAGTCGGCAGTGAAGTACTTGATCGCCTGTACCTCATGCACGCCTTCGCAGGAATTGGGAAGCTCGGTCCAGTGCGTGAGGTAGTCGCGAGTTGACTCCGTGGGCCCTTGGACGCACAAGGAGAGCAGTCGGGGCTTGGGAGCCCGCTTGTAGGTGCTGGTGAAGTTACGGATGAAGACCTTAGTGAAATCAACCCGGCTATTGATGTTGCGGGGCTTCAGGCTGTTGAGCCACGTCCTGGCAGTGCCTTAAAGCATGAGCGGGACGTACTTCACGGCAACGTGCTTGTTGCCGTTTGCTATACTGACGGCCGTGGAGTAGTCGACCAGCCAGTCCTCTGGCTTCACGGAGCCGGTGTATTTGGGCGTGTCTCGCGGGAGGGTGAACCCCTTGGGGAAGGGCTCATCTCGGATTCGGGGGCCGAAGCAGGGCGGGCCCAGCGCATCTTCTTCTTCAAGTGCCAGGGATCAGTTGAGACGAGCGATCCAATGGCGATCATCATTCTCTCCGACTCCCTCTCGACGGCCAAGGCGGTCGCCAAGTGTTGGATGCGTGATAGGAGGCGAAGTGGGGTACCTCGCTCCACGAGGCGGGGGAGGCGGCAGGTCGCCTCGCCGCTCTACTGCACGAGGGCGGCCGTCCTCGTCCCGCTCGATGGAGAGGCGCATCCAACTGCGGCTGGCAGCCGGCTCGTTGCCCTTTCATCCGCGAGCGCCACCGGTCGGCGTCCGGGAGGTCGCCCTATGATCTTGCCGTGGGGGCGGCTCATTGTTTCGTCTGGCTGGGACTTCAGCGCGGCAGGCGGCCTCGTGCTGCGCGGCAACCACGTCTAGGAGTTGCTGGACTCGCTCCGTCATGTGGTGGAGCTCGTCGCCGTTGTATTTGTTCAGCTCATCCGTTACCGCATGTGCGGCCTGGATGTTCTCTGCAGGCGTGGCGTAGACGGGGCACTCTGCCCCAAACATGCTGGCGATGGTCGCGCCATGCTGCCGAACTGTGTCGAGGCGGCTAGGCCCCTTAGGAGCCGGCGTGCCTCCTACGGCACGGTCCATCCCGTGCCGATAGGCGTCCGACAGCCGGCGCATGCTGGCCAGGCGGCCAGCATTTTCAACAAGCTGGAGGCGGCGTGCCTCCATCACCTCAGCGTCCGCGCCCTCGGGAATGGGCGCCATGAGGTCGCTCAGAGTGGTGTCGAGGGGATCTTGAGCACCCCCGTCCGAGTGCTCCTCACTTTTGATGATGAGTACCTCTGTGATGGTGCTCCCGCCGTTGTACTCGCGAGGAGGCGGCTCGTCGTAGACCACCACGTTGGTGGGGAATGCGTCGAGCGACGCCGTGTCGGAGTCGACGATCATCGGATTGGTCGAGCCGATGGACTCTAGGTCCACAGCAGGCTCGCTGGTGACATGGAGCTGGTCGATGAGGCTGACGAGGTGGCTCTCAGGGCAGCTTGTGCCCGCGTCGGAGGCCGGCTCGTCGGACAGGTCGATCTCGCCGACAAGGTCACCCTTTAATGAGAACGAAAATAATTTACTGATATAGTAGTAATGAGTTTTCTCATCATTAGTGAATAGGGTGACTATATCATTTAACTTAGTAAGATGTGCCACAACAGTTTCAGATTCATAGCCATAAAAAGGATCATATTCAACCAAAGTAATTATCTCAGGATCGATAGAGAAATCAAAATCCTTATCAATAATACAGATAGGTGAAGTAGCAAAAGCAGGGTCATATTTCATTCTAGGATTCAAAGACTTTTCTTTAAGCTTAGCTAATAATTTCTTAAGATCAGATCTATCATTGCAACCAAGAAAATCTCTAGTAGTTTCTTCATCCATAACATAACCCTCAGGCACAACAGGCAATTCATATCTAGGGGGAGAATCTTCATCATCACTTTCTTCAATATTATCAGTTTCAATAATTTCATTCTTTAGCCCTAGCAAGTTGTTCATCAAGAAATTCACCTAGTGGCATAGTAGTATCAAGCATAGAAGTAGTTTCATCATAAGTATCATGCATAGCAGAAGTGGCATCATCAATAACATGCGACATATCATAATTAATAGTAGAAGCAGGTTTAGGTGTCGCAAGCTTACTCAAAACAGAAGGTGAATCAAGTGTAGAGCTAGATGGCAGTTCCTTACCTCCCCTCGTAGTTGAGGAAAAAATCTTAGTTCTTTCGCCTTTCAAGTTCCTCATAGTGATCAGCAGATATAAATCCCAAGTGACTCAAATAATATAGCTATGCTCCCCGGCAATGGTGCCAGAAAATAGTCTTGATAACCCACAAGTATAGGGGATCGCAACAGTTTTCGAGGGTAGAGTATTCAACCCAAAATTATTGATTCGACACAAGGGGAGCCAAAGAATGTTCTCAAGTATTAGCAGTTGAGTTGTCAATTCAACCACACCTAGATAACTTAATATCTGCAGCAAAGTATTAGTAGCAAAGTAGTATGGAAGTAACGGTAACGGTAGCAAAAGTAACAGTAGCAGTTTTGTAGTAATTGTAACAGTGGCAACGGTAAAGTAACTAAGCAAAGAGCAATATATGAAAAGCTCGTAGGCATTGGATCAGTGATGGATAATTATGTCGGATGCGATTCCTCATGCAATAGTTATAACATAGGGTGACACAGAACTAGCTCCAGTTCATCAATGTAATGTAGGCATGCATTCCGAATATAGTCATACGTGCTTATGGAAAAGAACTTGCATGACATCTTTTGTCCTACCCTCCCATGGCAGCGGGGTCCTATTGGAAACTAAGGGATATTAAGGCCTCCTTTTAATGGAGTACTAGACCATAGCATTAACACTTAGTGAATACATGAACTCCTCAAACTACGGTCATCACCGAGAGTGGTCCCGATTATTCTCACTTCGGGGTTGTCGGACCATAACACATAATAGGTGACTATAGACTTGCAAGATAGGATCAAGAACTCACATATATTCATGAAAACATAATAGGTTCAGATATGAAATCATGGCACTCGGGCCCTAATGACAAGCATTAAGCAGAGAAAAGTCATAGCAACATCAATCTCAGAATATAATGGATACTAGGGATCAAACCCTAACAAAACTAACTCGATTACATGGTACATCTCATCCAACCCATCACCGTCCAGCAAGCCTACGAGGGAATGACTCGCGCATGGCAGTGAGCATCATGAAATTGGTGATGGAGGATGGTTGATGATGACGACAACGACGGATTCCCCTCTCCGGAGCCCCGAACGGACTCCAGGTCAGCCCTCCCGAGAGAGTTTAAGGCTTGGCGGTGGCTCCATATCATAAAACGTGATGAATCCTTCTCCATGATACTTTTTCTCCCCGAACATGAATATATGGAGTTGGAGTTGAGGTCGGTGGAGCATCAGGGGGCCCACGAGGCAGGGGGTGCGCCCAGGGGGTAGGCGCGCCCCCACCCTCGTGGACAGGGTGTGGGCCCCCTGACGTTGATTCTTTTGCCAATATTTTTTACTAATTCCAAAAAGTTCTCCGTGTATTTTCAGGTCATTCTGATAACTTTTATTTCTGCACAAAAATAACACCATGGTAGTTCTGCTGAAAACAACGTCAGTCTGGGTTAGTTCCATTCAAATCATGCAAGTTAGAGTCCAAAACAAGGGCAAAAGTGTTTGGAAAAGTAGATATGATGGAGACGTATCAGTGCCCCACCCAGACACACTCGATATGTCTGTTTCTCCATAGCCCCCTCGATATGTATACTTCTCGCGCATGCACAGCTGTAGTGACGATGACGCTAAACCCAGTGTGCCTTGTTTTTACCAGCCTCATGTGATAGTTTTCACCCTGTTTTCTGTTAATTAACAAGGCAACCTTTTCTTTGTTACTACTAGTGAATCTGAAATATTTCGGGGCATACATAAAATATATTACTTCAACCCAATTATCGCAATAACTATTTTAAAAGAAAGAAGCTAGATGCCCGTGCATTGAAGGAAACATCAAGATGCACATGTGTGAGTAGTTTATCTCGTGAGAGAGAAGGATGAAAGAGGGAAGGCCTTATTTGCGAACGTGGAGAGGGGTGTGGGTATATTTTTGCAAAATTGCCAGAGTTTCCTTCCTATCCATTAGATATAAATCCGACGGCCTATATTGCAGGATGGCACGCACACCATCATCACCAACTCTGTTTTCTACTCCCTCTGTTCCTAAATATTTGTCTTTTTAGAGATTTCGACAAGCGCCTACATACGGAGCAAAATGAGTGAATCTACACTCTAAAATATGTCTACATACACATCCGTATGTGGTAGTCCATTTGAAATCTAAAAAGGGCAAATATTTAGGAACAGATGGAGTATAAGAGTAGACATGGAGATATATCTCTAGCATGGTCTGCAACAAAAATGTGATGGACTGGTTAGCATCGGATGCTCGCAACACGATGACCTGAGTTCAAATTCTGTCTTTAACTTTAGATTTTCATATTATATATTACTTATTTAATTTATACTTCTTTCGCTACTGTACTGACAGTGGAACCCACAGAGTACATAGAATACAAGATTAGGGATCGAGTTTTTTCTTTTTAACTTTATGTACGAAGCTGTAGCCACCCTGCAAGTCATGTGTACACTGTACATGCAATTAACTTTTTATAGAGGGAGAATCATACATGCAATTAACTCAAATGGATTGGATGTCACTATTATTTCCAGCATAAGAGCATCTCCAACAGTAGCTGGCAAATTTACTCCCGCTTCCTTCCGCGGAGGATGACATCAAACGCCAGCGGCACACATTTTCACAACTCTAACCAACCAGATGAAACTCGTGCTAACACAGACTTATTTCATATAAGCATGAAGGATTTCATATAAAAAGCCGGATCTTCATATAAACATGATGGATTTCATTACATTTACATGAACTAAGCGGTGCTAATCTGGCTCTCTTGGTATAATTAATACTCCATCCGACTGGAAAAACTTTTCCTAGAAATGGATGTATCTAGACTTATTTTAGTTATAGATACATACAACTTATCCATTATTAGAACAAATATTTCCCGCCAGCTAGAGAGGGAGTACCTAATCTAAATTGCCGGTCGCGGATCCCTTGTCTTCCTCATGTCTGGCAGACACTTGCGGGGTCGACGAAGGTCCTCGGAAGAGACAAAGCAGCAATGAAACCACCTGAATGCACAGTCATCACCTCGGCGGTGGCCTTCATGGGACCCAAGTGGCGGCGGCCTCCTGTGTTCTACTTCTGCTCGATGATGGCGGCGGACACGAAGAAGCTGCCACCGACTTGTCACTCTCCATGCACCCAGCTTTTACAGGAGGCGTGCCACTGACACAGGAGTCGCGCCCACCACAGACACTGGTGGTGCGATACAACGCGGCAGCGATGATGCCCGTACCGGCGTGCTCTCTGCCATGCCGGCGTGGAGCAACTCACCACTCCTCATCGAGCTGAACTGGAGCGGGGAGTTGCTGAACCACGCGCCTGCTTGGGGCGGCAACTTTCTCTATCGGGCCAAGCGAGGTTGGTGAACCACCGAGCGGCCTCGCCCGTATCCGGAGGGCTTCGCGGGCCACCCAGTTAGGTAGTATGCCAGAGAACGGCTCTCGGAAGCCATCGGAAGAGTGGACAAAATGGTGAAGGGGGAGATGGGGGAGCGGCGGAGGGGTGCGATTCTTGCCCGCTATCTATCTGGCCTCGTTTAAACAGAGGGTGGACGGTAGGAGTTTGGCGGGCGTTTGTCCTCATTTAAACTGAGGGCGGACGGGAGGAGCTCGGCCGGTGTTGCATTTAATTCCGGCCCGCTCATGAACAGACATGTGGTCGGAGTAGGTTTCTCGGTTTGCATGCGGGTTTAACGGAGGGGTTTGATGGAGGCGAGGAGGCGTCTTTAACCGGGCGTGCAGCGGGCGGTGTAGTACTATTCAATTTGACAGCGGGCGGCGCAGTTCCCCATACGTCTTTAATGGAGACGAGGGAGGGGGTAGCGGTGTGACACCCCCGATTCAATCATACACTAATCATGCACGCAAATGTGTACGATCAAGATCAGGGACTCACAGGAAGATATCACAACGCAACTCTAAAAGTAAAATAAGTCATACAAGCATCATAATACAAGCCAGTGGCCTCGAGGGCTCGAATACAGGTGTTCGGTCATACACAAGTCAGCGGAAGCAACAATATCTGAGTACGGACATAAGTTAAACGTGTTACCATAAGATGGCTAGCACAAACTGGGATAGAGATCGAAAGAGGCGCAGGCCTCCTGCCTGGGATCCTCCTAACTACTCTTGGTCGTCGTCAGCGGCCTGCGCGTAGTAGTAGGCACCTCCAGTGTAGTAGTCGTCGTCGACGGTGACGTCTGGCTCCTGGGCTCCAATGTCTGGTTGCGGCATCCGAGAAGAAGAGGAAAACGGGGGAAAAGAGGGAGCAAAGCAACCGTGAGTACTCATCCAAAGTACTCACAAGCAAGGAGCTACACTACATATGCATGGGTATATGTGTAAGGAGGCAATATCAGTGGACTGAACTGCAGAATGCCAGAATAAGAGGGGGATAGCTAGTCCTGTCCAAGAATACGCTTCTGGCAGCCACCATCTTGTAGCATGTAGAAGAGAGTAGATTGAAGTCCTCCAAGTAGCATCGCATAGCATAATCCTACCCGGCGATCCTCCCCTCGTCGCCCTGTGGAAAAGCGATCACCGGGTTATCTGTGGAACTTGTCTGGGTGTGTTTTATTAAGTATCCAGTTCTAGTTGTCATAAGGTCAAGGTACAACTCCGGGTCATCCTTTTACCGAGGGACACGGCTATTCGAATAGATAAACTTCCCTGCAGTGGTGCACCACATAACCCAACACACTCGATCCCATTTGGCCGGACACACTTTCCTCGGTTATGCCCGGCCTCGGAAGATCAACACGTCGCAGCCCTACCTAGGCAGAACAGAGAGGTCAGCACGCCGGTCTAAATACTATGGCGCAGGGGTCTGGGCCCATCGCCCATTGCACACCTGCATGTTGCAAGGGCGGCCGGAAGCAGACCTAGCCCCCTTAATACAAGAGCAGGCTTACGGTCCAATCTGGCGCGCGCCGCTCAGTCGCTAACGCCACGAAGGCTTCGGCTGATACCACGACGTCGAGTGCCCATATCTTTCCCGCGTAGTTGATTAGTGTGTATAGGCCAGTGGCCAGACTCAGATCAAATACCAAGATCTCGTTAAGCGTATTATTATGAAGTAACCGCGAACGCCGACCAGGGCCAGGCCCACCTCTCGCCTAGGTGGTCTCAACTTGCCCTGTCGCTCCGCCACAAAGTAAAAGTCGGGGGCCGTCAGGAACCTAGGCCCACCTCTACCGGGATGGAGCCACCTGTCCTTCTAGCCCCCACATCTGAATCACTTGTGGGTACTCAACGAGCTGACCCGACTTTATTCACCATCTGTATAGTATATGTATGTATGTATAGTATATACCCGTGATCACCTCTCGAGTGATCACGGCCCAATAGTATAGCAAGGCAGACTGACAAGAATGTAGGGCCAATGATGATAAACTAGCATCCTATACTAAGCATTTAGGATTGCGGGTAAGGTATCAATGACTGTAGAAACAATGACAGGCTATGCAACAGAATAGGAGTAACCGAACAGTAACATGCTACACTACTCTAATGCAAGCAGTAGAGAGGAGAATAGGCAATATCTGGTGATCAAAGGGGGGGCTTGCCTGGTTACTCTGGCAAGGAGGGGTCGTCAACTCCGTAGTCGAACTGGGCAGCAGCAGCGTCTGTCTCATAGTCTACCAGAGAGAAGAGGGGGAAGAAACAGTAAATACAATGCAAAAATAAGCATGACGATGCATGACATGACAATGAGCGGTGTTAGGTGTGCCCTAACGCGGTAGTAGGTGATACCGACGAAGGGGGGAAACATCCAGGAAAGTATCGCCGGTGTTTCGCGTTTTCGAACAGGTGAACCGGAGGGGGAAAGTTGCTGGTTCACTATGCTAGGGACGCGTGGTGGACGAACGGGCTGCATATCTGGATTCGTCTCATCTTTCTGAGGAACTTTCATGTACAAAGTATTTTCATCCGAGTTATGGTTTATTTCCTATGATTTATCAAAGTTTTATGCATTTTTTTAATTTATTTAATTATTTTAAATCAACATTATCCAAAATAGTGTATGCTGACGTCATCATGATGTCAGCAGTCAAGAGGGCGTTGACTGGGTCAAAATGACGTGTGGGTCCCAGCTGTCATAGTTTGTTAACTAATCAACCAAGTTAATTAGTTTAATTAATGGATTAGTTAGGTTAGCTAATTAATTAGGTTTATTAATCACAATTAATTAAGTTTAATTAATTTAGTTAGTTAATTAATTAATTGATTAATATTTGTATTTATTTATTTATTAATTCTTCTTTTTTACATCTATTTTTTTAAAGAATTTCAGGGGTGGGGCCCCTTTGTCATAGGGCCCTGGCGGCCTTAGTGGGCACCGGGCGGTGGATGCGGCGCATGGGCGCTCGCCCTGGGGCGCGCAGTGCGGGGTGCATCTGGCTGCGACCACCGGGCGCGGGGAGCCGACCGGCCGGAGTTGCGCCCAGTGGTGGGTGGTGGGAGAGCGGGGTGTGCAGGGCAAGGGGACGGCGCAAGGGTCAGCGCGACAAGGCGAGCAGGCGGGCGGAGCGAAGGCAGCAGGACGGTGCGCGGTGGCGGCCGAAGCAAGAACTCGAGGGGGCCGGTGAGAGGAGCACACACGCAAAGCACCGAAGGGCTAGGCAGCTCCCACGCGATGCCAGAAGCAGCGTGGTGTGATTGCCTTAGCCAGAGAAGCACTACAACAGCGACAACAAGCACGATGGCGGGTCTGCCAGGGAGGAAGAGGGCAAGGGAAAGGGGGCTCACATAGCCCTGTAGTTGAGCGCGGCATGCTCGAGGAGGAGGACGAGGCAAGGGCGGCGTCCAGGTTGCCGGCGACGAGTGTGGCAGGGCGACGGGGTCGAGGGTGCGGCGTAGGAACGGCGGCCTCGGCACGGGGCAAGGAGGAGGCCGAGGCACATGGGGCGATGGTGGCGTCGGCGGAGACCTCAGGCAATGGGCACGCCGGTGAGGTGAAGCTCCATCGCGGCAAGGGGGTCGGGCGCGAGGTGCTTGGCGACGCTGGAGGACGGGAGAGGGTGGGTGTCTCAGTCAGGAGGAGTGGGGGTTCGTGCGGGATGAGTGGGGGGTTCGTACGGGGCAACGGGGATGATCCCGATCCAGATCTAGATCGATGAGGGAAGTGGGGGGTGGTTGCCCTATTGTTCGATCGGGGTGGGGGATATGGAGGAGGGGAGTGGGGCGCCGGCTGGGCCGGCCAGGCTAGCCCAATGGCCAGCTGGGCCGGCCTGGCTAGCCGAATGGCCAGCTGGGCCAAGGCCCAGCGAGGGGGGCTTTTATTTTCTTGTTGTTGTTTTTTTATTCTTTTCTGTTTTATTTTAGTTACACTTTATTTTTTTAGTTTAGTAAAATATGACAATAGCTCCAAAAATAGTGTTTCAAAATAATCCACTGTTCTAAGAAGTTTTACCTCAAAATAAACATAGTTTACCGTTTCTTAAAATATCAAAGGCACTTATTTAATCATTTTAACTACTGTTTTAATCATTTTTAGTGTAGTAAAACATTTTACAAAAGTGGGGTTTCTGCACCACAATTACCTTTGCATTCTTTTGGCACAACTCAAACATTTTAGTTTTAAACTTTGAAATCTTTTGTTGTTTGCCTGATTTTCAATTTGAATCCGAATCGGTTTCGAACTAATGCGAGATTAGCAACAGTAATCGAGGAGATGTGGCATCATTAACAGAGGTTCATTGTAGCTTAACTATCCGGACGTCACAATTCTCCTCCACTACAAGAAATCTCGTGTGGGGACCCCGACTCATAAGTCGTAATCACAGAATGCACGTGTACAGTGATCCGATAGATCAAAGCTCACTTAACACACAGAAGCTGAATAACAAGAGTCTTACATCCATACATACCGTCTTACACAAATTATGAACATTATGGTCAAGTCCTACATAGATAAAGCCATAGGGGCTGAATACCAAATAATCTTAAGAAGCGGAAATCTTCGTTGATAAGTAGAACCCATGCCATCTGCCTTAACCCTACAAGCATTCTGACTGGAAAGCGCCATAGTTCACGTGTTCGTCACCAAAGAACTCTTCCTCGAACTCCTACTCTTCCATGCCTGGTCAATTAAATAACCAGTGGCAAGCCAATGAGTACTTTGAATGTACTCGCAAGCAACCCATGATTTGGTTCAAAGTAACAATGCAATTGTACAACAAGTAAGCAGCCTAGCTTCAAGCTAGTTGAGATGTCCTATCAACTTGTGAGATATGCATCAATCAACATGGGTAACCTTGAGAACAGGTTACAGATATCAACACAAATAGGGTTTGGATAAATGCCATTTCATTCAACATGTCAAGTCACCACCTTGACACAAATAGTTCTCTTCCACACATGCACAGAGATTGTAAAATTTCTGGACATAGTTTAAGTAGCACCTCCCAACTATCCATGACCGTGGACACGGCTATTCGAATAGTTTGACACTCTGCAGAGGTTGCGCACTTTACCCACAAGATCCGGGAAGCTTTCGTGTCATCCACGATCCCGCAGTACCTCAAGTACTTGGGGGAAGCACCCGATCATTACCTTTCCCTAGATGACACTAACATAGGGTCCACTCATTGATACACGACCCTCGTGTATAAGCAAAAGATCATGGGACTCTGCCCTTTTCACATTATTACGCATACATGAAGGGACCAACGTGTGTCCGGTGCCCTGTGAAAACAGTCATGGCCGCCTATTCAAGCACGACCCCATCCCGAGAGTGACCTCAAGTCACCCCCGTCACTAGTAATGTGGGCACCATGCTAGTATCAGCCTAAGTAATCTATAATGCCCCGTCCCATAAAGGGGTAGAGTGGTTGCACATGTTTGGTTGGGACGGTAGTCACACATAAATCTAATCCATCATTTTACACACACCCACCAAAAGTTCTCTTTGGTACACCACTTCTTCCTCAAGTGGTGACCTTAGTTCAACATCTCCCAAGGGCATTAGGGGCACCAGATGGGGTTTTCGAAAGAATGTAACCATGAAGAGTTCATGGTACACATGCATCATTATGCATCAACTAGTCTCTTGAAAATGCAATCATGAACAAGGTAAGGTCATGAGTAGGGGTATGCATCGTGGGGTGGTTCACAACAAGCTTTACCACCGTCATATTTCATCATCATGCAATTGGAAAAAGGGTACCGATGAACAAGAGGGGTGAGATGGTCAAAGGGCTGCTTGCCTTGATTGGCTTGTTCTTCGAGGTCTTCAAATCCTTCTCCTCCTTCTTCTTCAGCAACTTCATCAAATACAGGATCTAAACGTCGCAAGAAAATAACGAGAAAATAAGGCAATAGTAAAACAGAAAAACCAAAGTGCTCAGAAAAATGTCAACTCATTTTTGTTAAATACTAGGGTGAACACTAAGAAGGGCAAAATTCCTAGTTTTAGATTTGGAGTAGCAGAATAGGAGAAATGGATTTACAAAGGTATATTTAAATGCTTAAAATCACATTTAAATATTTAAAGTGAAGAAAAGGTTGTTGGATTTGAATGAAAGTTGCACCATTAAATAGGTGGGATTTTTACAAGAATTTAGGAACTGGAATTATTTCATTTGGATTAATATTTAGTCCAGAGGCATTTTTGCAAGTCTGACAGAAAAGAAAAAGGGGAAGGGGCACTATGCCTGCTGGGCCAGAACAGCCGCAGGGCAGTGGCCCAGCCAGCGACGCGGCCAAGCCGAGCCGACGCGCGCGCGCACCAGATTTTGAAACCTGACGGGCAGGCGCCAGCTACCAGTGGGAGAGAGAGGGGGCAAGAGAGAGGTGAGGATGACAGGCGGGGCCCTCCTGTCATCTCTGACCTCGCGACCAGAGGGCCGGCGTGCTCACCAGCCGCGATGCAGGGCACAGTGGCTCGAGCTGACGGCACAGATGGACTCGACGTGGAGTCGCCGTTCGGGTGGTGGTGGTGGACATTGCCGGAGTTGCCTGGTTCGCCGGCGACGAGGAAGCACAGCAAAGGTGCGTCGGGCGGTGGTTGTTGCGGTCGACTCCGGCTGCAAACGAAGGGGAAAATGAGGGGGAAGGAGTCAGGGGCTCTCTGCGATTCCAGATCGAGCAAAAGGAGCGGTGGGGGAGGATCTTACCGCGCAAACACCGGTGACCCAAGGCGACGGCGCTCGGCTCAATCCCGAGCACAGAGAGGGGGAGGGGATCTGTGGCTCTGCTGGTGATCGCTAGGAGGCGAGAGAGCTCAAGGGATGGAGAGAACATGGTCCGGGGTGGCCTTAAATAGGAGGGGCGCAGTGCACCATGGCTGATGCGCCGGTGAGCTTCTAGCCGTTGCTGGAGACCACGGGGGCGCGCGTGGGTGTGTGTGGGGCATTTGTGGAGGTGGTCCATGACCAGGGGAAGGAAGAGGGGGTGTAGGAGGGGCCAGAGGTGCCGCGTGTGTCAGTGTGCTCATTGGAGCTCTCGGGCGGCCATGGCGCGCATGTGAGGGAGGCCGTAGGAGGGAGAAGGGAGAGGAGGACCAGGGCTTAGCATGCTGCGGATGCCGAGGCGCATTGCCGGGCGCGCTGGGGAGGCCCGAGGTGGCCGGAGGTGGTTGGCAGGGGGCGTCTACAGTGTGGGAGCGAACTGTAGCGCGCTCCAGAGCATGCAAATGGCCGGCATGCCATTTTTTGGCAAAGTGGGCACGGCCAGGCATGTCTGGTAGCTCTAAGGGGAAGTAAAGAAGAGGGGAGGAGCATTGGATGCCTTGGGGATCCAGTAGGAGAGGAGTGGGGTTGAGAGAGGGGGGGAAAAGGGCCTGTCCAGAGGGGTAAATGAGGTGGTTTCACCCCTCAATCATTGAGCTAAGATGCATCCATTGTTACTGGAGGTAGAGGAGGACTTGTAGGGGTTGTGGTAAAAAGTGGAGGCCATGGAGAAGAGTGGAAGTGGTAAGAATAGTGTTTTTAGAAAAATGGCAGAAGGTTTTGTTGTTGATTTGGGAAATAAGATGAACTCCTCTTGTCATGAGGCTTGACAGGGTAAAATGGAGTGAGAAAATAAGAGGTTCCACCAAGATTGAGTTTATTTGGGCAAAGTTGCCAATGCAACTTTTGTAAACCCTGGAAATTAGCAGAAATGAACTTGTGTAGATCTAGTTGAGAAAATCACTTCTCCTTGATGCACCACTTGGTGTAGTGGCCTCATTTGGTCATGTGAACATGATCACAAAAGTTGAGAGCAAAATGACAAAGTTGACAACGTAAAGTTGTTCAAATTTGATTCTGGACAGAGACGGTTTTGGGGCACTTTGATCAGGTTAACTTGTTCTGCAACTTGTGCCACTTGGCCTAGATGAATAATTAGAACATTTGAGCATGTTCACAAGGTTTGAGAACGTTTGGAAATGTTTGGCAATGTAAAGTTGCTCAAACTTCAACATGGACAGAAATGGTTTTCAGGGGATTTGACGATGTTATATTGTTCTCCAAGACATGATACTTGGCAAGATCATCTAATATGTCATATGTGACATGCTAGATTTTCTTGGAAATGTTAGAGAATATTTCCTTTGTAAATATTTCAAAAGCTTGAAATATCCAGAAAGAGTTTTTGAGGGGTTTGACCAATATTTTGAACATGACCATGTGTTGAAACTCTTATATATGGACAATATATGTCCACTGAGTTTCCCTAAATTTTCACAAATATTTTTAAAGTATTAAAATAATTTTAACCTATTGAAGACCATTTCTGGCCTAAAGAAAAAGCCTTTAAATAAAATAGGAAAATAACTTTTAAAACTATATTTTTGTGGTTTATGGAAGTCCTATATCTAATAGGTTTCAAATATACTCTTTGAAATATTTTCATACCCCAAATCAAGTACTTGCAGTGCAAACCTCAAATCAGCGGTTTTTGGAAAACTAATTTTTGAAAATACTTTTTGGCCAAATTATTTTTGTAAGAAAATACTATATTGCTCTATACACATGGCATGATCATTGGGCAGAAGTTTGGGGCAAGGAGATGAAGTATAGAAGGTGGAGTTGTGTTGACTTTAAAGAGCACTTGAAAAACACAGAGAGAAAACCAACTCCAAATAAAAGTCAATTGATGCAAAAGTTTTTTGTCAAACCACACTTTATCATGATTTATTAGCTCAAGTGTTGTGGCATGAAAATCAAGGTGTGACAGACCTACCCCCCTTACAAGAATCTCATCCCCGAGATTCCCAAACTAGGCGCAGAAAGGGATACAAAAACTTGGATCTGGGGTAGTCTTCAAGTCCTCATGTTGCTTCTGCTTCCGTGTAGTGCTCCATTGAGCTTGAAGTACTTGATGGTGTGGCTTCGTGTATGACACTCTTCTTGATCCAGGTTGCTAATCGGTAGCTCGCTGTAGGTTAGATTGGGCTAGGGGTCGATGGCTCTGTGGTCAATGCCCTCATAGAGATCGGGCAAGTTAGGAAGTTGGAAACACTTCCGGGGTTGTGATGCATGGAAAGCGTTGTGCACATCAGGTAACTCCGGTGGCAACTCCAGCTGGTAACTGTCTTCTCTTCGTCTCGTAGTGATCTCAGAGGAGGGTTGTTAAATCTTGGAGTGATCTCGAAGGGGGCCGATGAATCTTGGTGTGGGTCTCCTTGTCATGGAAATGCTTGGTTCCTTAGAGAGAAGTGGCTTGCAGATACACCTGGTCTTTGAAGAGAAAGTTCACTTCTTGACGATGGTGGTGGGTGTAGTTCTTCCTCCTTGGCATGGCGGTCTTCAAATGTTCCTTGACTAGCTTAACGGCTCTTCTTCCATCTTCGGGTGGACAAGTAGGTCACCAAATGATGATGACAACTATCTTGTGTAAGCACTCCATGAAGACTTTGTTCACGAGGTACGTAAAGTAGGCTGGGGAATTAGTGGTGGTTTTTGTTGAGTGTGGGCCAAGGTGTTCTAGATCTAGTGTCCAGGCCCTAAGGTCCTAATACGACCATGTTGTAGCTTCGTAGGGCGTAAGGGTTTCAAGGATTCTAGTGTGCGAGTGAACATTTATCATCTTATCTTTAAGCATGGTTTCTGAGATGCCAATTGTGCTATCTAGTCCTTTAAACAAATCACATCATATCACTGATAGCATCATTTCGTATAGGTCAACTCCAATCATCACTCATGTGATTCATATCCTCATGACTCTCGAGAGGAGGTCTAAAAAATCATATATGTCTACCATCTCCAAACTCAGGTGTATGGCTATCCTCATGTAAAAATCCATGGGTAGAACATACAACTGCCAAACTGAATTAAACATGACAATCCAAGGGCTCAACCTATTCTTCCAAGGTCCAAGATATTGCATCCCTATCCTAAGGAATCACGTCGTATGCCACTCCAAGATCTTGTTTCCTTCCTATGAGTCAACTGCAACATCCCATTAACTTCCATTAACCACTACAAATCCAATGTCTATGGTGTTCCACACGATCTTCTAATGTCCTATAATCCCCAATACTTGAAAGAGCTATCTCTACTATAATCAATCCACCAATTCCCATCTTCGGGGTCAAATAACTTCCAACCCCAAGCTTATATAGATCCCTAAATCAACTCCGACAATTAATCCAATCTCCTAGTTTATTATCCACCGAGAAACATGGTATCGTAATTGAGATCATCTGTATAAATCCAATTTACTCGGACCATATAGACCTACTCAACATCTAGACTCCA
Source organism: Triticum dicoccoides (assembly GCF_002162155.2). Taxonomy (NCBI): domain Eukaryota; kingdom Viridiplantae; phylum Streptophyta; class Magnoliopsida; order Poales; family Poaceae; genus Triticum; species Triticum dicoccoides. The sequence continues at coordinate 149,119,256 of NC_041387.1, read as the reverse complement.
CTAGGTTAACCTATTTAATCCAAATATCATGGTCAGCTATCTTCTATCAATATCTCCTGGCTAAGCCAAATCCTTATACCTTCAAGAATTTCATCGTGTGATCATAATTGTACTACAAAATCCAATTTACTCCCCGGGTAATGAATGCTATGCTACTCTATTAACGTGATCCCACCAAGTTCATCAACTAACTTGGAAACCTTATAATCCACCAAGAAGTCTCGGATAATCCCTCAAGGTCTCTAATATAAACTCATCAAGTCATTTTCCCTATTTCAATATCCTCGAATAGGTCTACCCTATCGCATCGTCAGTTCTGGTGCTATCTTGGCATGATAATGTGCTCGTTCACTATATCCACTAGTTCCCTAATGAACCAGTGCAAGGTTATGGAGGCTTAGCTGGTTCTCTTGCAATTTTGTGGGTTAAGCACTTGGTTAGAGATTCGAGCTGGGTTATATCGTGAAGTCTCGAAGGGTCTAGGGATGGGTTTCTAATCGTGAGAGGTAAACATAACTCTACTGGGCTGCTCTTGGTCGAGAAGGCTGTAGCAAAAATCTCCATTGCTAGTTGGTCACTGAAGTAGAATCCTTGGTGTACCTTGTCTCGCCGGTCTTCAGTTGAGGAGAGAGGGATGATATGGAAAAGCATCATAGATGGGGGGAAATGCTTAAAGGGGGGTTCTATAGTGCAGGTGCAAACAAACAGGTGCCAAAAAGGCCACACACAATTTCATTAAGATAAGATAGGTGATATAGTCGCATACATGATGCCTAAGGCAAAAGTGCAACTTATATCAACACACAAACAGATAAGAACAACCAACACTCAACATGGTTTCATTTGAACCATCATATGGACTCGACTGTGCATAGGGGGTACATGACTCATCCTACCCTAGGGGTCCTCAGATTCAGTAGTCGTGCTTGCTTCGTCACTTTGAGAGAAAGGTGTTCGGTCTTCAACTTCTAGGTTCTCCTGGGTGCCAATGGACACACTGCTTGTTGGGACACATCCTATTAATATGCCTGAGTTCACCACACCCGTGACATGTGACGGAGGCAAGAGGGATGCTATTCAGTCTTGGGTATTGTCGTCGGGGGCCTGACGATGATCCTCTATGAGGTGGATATGGAAATCCATTCCTATGCCTTTTGTGTGGGGTTTGGTTGTGAGCTTTCTGAAGTTCCTTGATTTGATGCTCCTAATTAAAATGTGGGCTCCTAGGGAAGTGATTTGCTGTTCTTGCTCGACCACCTTCTTCTTCTCGAGGCAGTGGAGGTGCAGAAGTGAAGGGAGATCTTGAAGAAATGCTTCGGTAAGGTGGCGTAGAAGGTAGTCTCATGCGTTGACGAAACAGATCTGGTACTTGAGGGTTGGATCCTCGTCTTTTGGGGAAATCATCACTTGAGTCGGAGCTCCAAATCCACTCTTGCCAGGTAGTTAGCGGGTGGCATGTTCTTCTTTCATTTCTGGAAGGAGGTCTCGAAGACGGAGGAGTGCTTGGTATGCCACTTGCTGAATGGCTAGGTCTCTTGTTGGCATAGGTGGTCCAACGAAGAACCACCCCTCAGGTGAGGTCTTGGCAGGCACAAAAACCTTGGCGTAGAACTCCTTCTCGAACACATCTTTTTCTAGTTCGTGCAGGGTGTATATGGGTAGCAAGGGATAGTGGCATTGTTGGGGGCAATCTCTTAGGAGTGATGGAAATCCTGTCGTAAGGAGTCTCAAGGGGGTGACGACCATCTAGAAAGGTGGAGTGGGAGGGGTCAATAAGGAAAAATATATTTTGGGTTGGGTAAGCTTTAGAAAAGAAGAGAAGTTTAGATGGTTCCAAGCTAACTAACGTCCATGCTAACTAAGGCTTCCTACAGTCAGGATGGCTCTGATACCAGCTCTGTGGGGACCCCAACTCATAAGTCGTGATCACCGAATGCACGTGTACAGTGATCCTAGAGATCAATGCTCACTGAACACACAGAAGCTGAATAACAAGAGTCTTACATCCATACATACCGTCTTACACAAATTATGACCATTAGGGTCAAATCTTACATAGATAAAGCCACAGGGGCTGAATACCAAATATTCTTAAGCAGCGGAAATCTTCATTGATAAGTAGAACCCATGCCATCTGCCTTAACCCTACAGGCATTCTGACTGGGAAGCGTCCTAGTTCGCGTGTTCGTCACCAAAGAACTCTTCCTCGAACTCCTGCTCTTCCATGCCTGGTCAATTAAATAAACAGTGGCAAGCCAATGAGTACTTTAAGTGTACTCGCAAGCAACCCATGATTTGGTTCAAAGTAACAATGCAATTGTACAACAAGTAAGCAGCCTAGCTTCAAGCTAGTTTAGATGTCGTATCAACTTGTGAGATATGCGTCAATGAACATGGGTAACCTTGAGAACAGGTTACAGATATCAACACAAATAGGGTTTGGATAAATGCCATTTCATTCAACATGTCAAGTCACCACCTTGACAAAAATAGTTCTCTTCCACACATGCATAGAGATTGTAAAATTTCTGGACATAGTTTAAGTAGCACCTCCCAACTGTCCATGACCGTGGACACGGCTATTCGAATTATTTGACACTCTGCAGAGGTTGTGCACTTTACCCACAAGATCCGGGAAGCTTTCATGTCATCCACGATCACGCAGTTCCTCAAGTACTCGAGGGAAGCACCCGATCATTACCTTTTCCTAGCCGACACTAACATAGGGTCCACTCATTGATACACAACCCTCGTGTATAAGCAAAAGATCGTGGGACTCTGCCCTTTTCACATTATTACACATACACGACGGGACCAACGGTGTGTTGGGTGCCCTGTGAAAACAGTCATGGCCGCCTATCCAAGCACGACCCCGTCCCGAGAGTGACCTCAAGTCACCCCCGTCACTAATAATGTGGGCACCATGCTAGTATCAGCCTAAGTAATCAATAATGCCCCATCCCATAAAGGGGTAGAGTGGTTGCACATGTTTGGTTGGGACGGTAGTCACACATAAATCTAATCCATCATTTTACACACACCCACCAAAAGTTCTCTTTGGTACACCACTTCTTCCTCAAGTGGTGGCCTTAGTTCAACATCTCCCAAGGGCATTAGGGTCACCTGATGGGGTTTTCAAAAGAATGTAACCATGAAGAGTTCATGGTACACATGCATCATTATGCATCAACTAGTCTCTTGAAAATGCAATCATGAACAAGGTAAGGTCATGAGTAGGGGTATGCATCGTGGGGTGGCTCACAAAAAGTTTTACCACCGTCATATTTCATCATCATGCAATTGGAAAAAGTGTACCGATGAACAAGAGGGGTGACATGGTCAAAGGGCTGCTTGCCTTGATTGGCTTGTTCTTTGAGGTCTTCAAATCCTTCTCCTCCTTCTTCAGCAACTTCGTCAAATACGGGATCTAAACGTCACAAGAAAATAACAAGAAAATAAGGCAATAGTAAAACAGAAAAACCAAAGTGCTCAGAAAAATGTCAACTCATTTTTGTTAAATACTAGGGTGAACACTAAGAAGGGAAAATTCCTAGTTTTGGATTTGGAGTAGCAGAACAGGAGAAATGGATTTACAAAGGTATATTTAAATTCTTAAAATCACATTTAAATATTTACAGTGAAGAAAAGGTTGTTGGATTTGAATGAAAGTTGCACCATTAAATAGGTGGGATTTTTACAAGAATTTAGGAACTGGAATTATTTCATTTGGATTAATATTTAGTCCAGAGGAATTTTTGCAAGTCTGACAGAAAAGAAAAAGGGGAAGGGGCACTGTGCCTGCTGGGCCAGAACAACCGCAGGGTAGCGGCCCAGCCAGCGACGCGGCCCAGCCGAGCCGACGCACGCGCGCGCGCCAGTTTTTTAAACCTGACGGGCGGGCCCCAGCTGCCAGTGGGAGAGAGAGGGGGCGAGAGAGGGGTGAGGATGACAGGCGGGGCCCGCCTGTCATCTCTGACCTCGCGACCAGAGGGCCGGCGTGCGAGGCAAGGCACGGCGGGTCGAGCTAACGGCACAGTTGGACTCAGCGTGGAGTCGTTGTTCGGGCGGTGGTGGTGGACGTCACCGGAGTTGCCTGGTTCGCCGGCGACGAGGAAGCACGGCGGAGGTGCGTCGGGCGGTGGTTGTTCTGGTCGACTCCAGCTGCAAACGAAGGGGAAAAGGAGGGGGAAAGAGTCAGGGGCTCGCTGCGGTTCCAGATCGAGCGAAAGGAGCGGCGGGGGAGGCTCTTACCGCGCAAACACTAGTGACCCGAGGTGACGGCGCTCGGCTTGATCCCGAGAACAGAGAGGGGGGAGCTGGGGCTCTGCTGGTGATCGCTAGGAGGCGAGAGAGCTCAAGGGATGGAGAGAACGGGGTCCGGGGTGGCCTTAAATAGGAGGGGCGCGGTGCACTGTGGCTCGTGCACCGTCGAGCTTCTAGCCGTTGCTGGAGGCCACGGGGGCGTGCGTGGGCGTGTCTGGGGCGTTTGTGGAGGTGGTCCACGACCAAGTAAGGAAGAGAGGGAGCAGGAGGGGCCAGAGGCGCCGCGCGTGTGAGTGTGCTCATTGGAGCTCTCGGGCGGCCATGGCGCGCGTGTGAGGGAGGCCGTAGGAGGGAGAAGGAAGAGGGGGACCAGGGCTTAGCGTGCTGCGGACGCGAAGGCGCATCATCGGGGGCGCTGGGGAGGCCCGAGGTTGCCGGAGGTGGTTGGCAGGGGGCGTCTACAGTGCGGGAGCGCACTATAGCGCGCTCCAGAGCGTGCAAATGGACGGCATGCCATTTTTTGGCAAAGTGGGCACGGCCAGGCATGTCTGGTAGCTCTAGGGGGAAGTAAAGAAGAGGGGAGGAGCATTAGATGCCCTGGGGATCCAGTAGGAGAGGAGTGGGGTTGAGAGAGAGGGGGGAAATGGGCTGTCCAGAGGGGTAAATGAGGTGGTTTCACCCCTCAATCATTGAGCTGAGATGCAGCCATTGTTACTGGAGGTAGAGGAGGACTTGTAGGGGTTGTGGTAAAAAGTGGAGGCCATGGAGAAGAGTGGAAGTGGTAAGAATAGTGTTTTTAGAAAAATGGCAGAAGGTGTTTGTTGTTGATTTGGGAAAGAAGATGAAGTCCTCTTGTCATGAGGCTTGACAGGGTAAAATATAATGAGAAAATAAGAGGTTCCACCAAGATTGAGTTTATTTGGGCAAAGTTGCCAATGTAACTTTTGTAAACCCTAGAAATTAGCAGAATTGAACTTGTATAGATCTATTTGAGCAAATCACTTCTCCTTGATGCACCACTTGGTGTAGTGGCCTCATTTGGTCATGTGAACATGCTCACAAAAGTTGAGAGCAAAATGAGAAAGTTGACAATGTAAAGTTGTTCAAATTTGATTCTGGACAGAGAGGGTTTTGGGGCACTTTGATCAGGTTAACTTGTTCTCCAACTTGTGACACTTGGCCTAAATTAATAATTAGAACATTTGAGCATGTTCACAAGGTTTGAGAATATTTGGAAATGTTTGGCAATGTAAAGTTGCTCAAACTTCAAAATGTTTAGAAATGGTTTTGAGGGGATTTGATGATGTTATATTGTTCTCCAAGACATGATACTTGGCAAGACCATCTAATATGTCATATGTGAAATGCTAGAATTTTCTTGGTATTTTTAGAGAATATTTCCTTTGTAAATATTTCAAAATCTTGAAATATCCAGAAAGGGTTTTTGAAGGGTTTGACCAATATTTTTAACATGACCATGTGTTGAAACTCTTATATATGGACAATATATGTCCACTGAGTTTCCCTAAATTTTCACAAATGTTTTTAAAGTATTAAAATAATTTTAACCTATCGAAGACCATTTCTGGCCTAAAGAAAAGGCCTTTAAATAAAATAGGAAAATAACTTTTAAAATTATATTTTTGTGGTTTATGGAAGTCCTATATCTAATAGGTTTCAAATATACTCTTTGAAATATTTTTCATACCCCAAAGCAAGTACTTGCAGTGCAAACCTCAATTCAGGATTTTTTGGAAAACTAATTTTTGAAAATACTTTTTGGCCAAATTCTTTTTGTAAGAAAATACTATATTGCTCTATACACATGGCATGATCATTGGGCAGAAGTTTGTGGCAAGGAGATGAAGTATAGAAGGTGGAGTTGTGTTGACTTTAAAGAGCACTTGAAAACATAGAGAGAAAACCAACTCCAAATAAAAGCCAATTGATGCAAAAGTTTTTTTGTCAAAACACACTTTATCATGATTTATTATCTCAAGTGTGGTGGAATGAAAATCAGGGTGTGACATGTCGTCCCGAGATTTAAGCGGTGGAGTAAGGGGGGAAGGTGCTGGTAGCGAAAAATCTAACGAGTCTTCTCGGTCTTGGCTGCCCTTTTGAAGAGGTTGATCCCTTTCATTGATTTCTTCATTTCTCTTCTTCAGGTCATCATGGTCAAGTCGTCCTTTTCTTCAGGAATTCGAACGTACTTACGAATAGGTAAGGGGCATCTCGGCTAAGACAAAATGCTTAGGAGGGAAACAATCTAGGGTTAACCCATGAATGAGCATAAGGTTATATCTCGAGTTGAACATATAAAATACATCGAGAGTAAGGTAATAAGGTACAATAAGAGGTTCCAAGCGGATAGATAGTTGCTCGAAGTCTGAACCAGAGTGAGAAAGGGGTTCAAAGCATCGAGAGTACGTATTGCGTCTGATACCAGAATAGAGCACTAGGAAGGTGGCCAGTGAATTATGCACGAAGCCAAGCGGGTGGAATAACTTTTAGAAATAGGATTGTACAGGAGAGTCAGGTTTCGATCCTGGGACCTTTGGGTTATGTGCCCACCATGTGGGTTAAAAGTAGGAAGGGCGGAGACGTCTTGCATGACCATGTAAGCAAGGCATGTCAGGGATAGCCAGTCAGTTATATGTCAGTAACAACGTCGGTACCATGGGCGAGGGACAAAGAGAACCATTTTCCTGCTTGTTGAAATGAGGCAGACCAATAGGCAATTTCTCGTCCATCAGTGGTTACCGAAATGTCATCAACAATAGTAACAGGGTCTTACTAACAAAGTTGTACACTGAGGTGTTTACATAAGCAGGAGAATATTACTGCTTAGATCATATAGATCACCAATAAGGTTAAATGAAACAATGGAAAGGAAAAGGTTATTATCAGGTTAAACAGAACAATGGAAAGGAAAATGTGTTTAAACACATATTTCAGGGATATATCCTTCCCAAGGACAAGCAGAGCATGATATCTGTGGCAGGATATAATGTAGAAAACCCTTTAGGTAAGGGGAGAGAAATTTCATGACATTACCCATACAAAGGTGTTTGGATAATTGATAAGGAAAATTTAGCATTGAGCTTCAAATGTTCTTATTGATGATAGGAGTACCACATACATGCTTCGAGATAGCATTGATACGGACTTTGCATATACAAAGGATTCATCGGTAACAACTTATGAAATAAGTCTTACGATTTCCTCATGGAAGAATCGCTAAGCTTGCTAAAAAGGATACTATAACACTAGGTCCTTCGGCCAGGTATGCTAGGCATGACATCACCGTACCGGGTCATATAAAGACCAATGTTATAATTCTTGGAAATAGGTTCCAACCATCATATCTGACTGAGATTCAGATCTGATTGGTGTCTAGATAACTCAGACTCGGGATGTCTGAGAACAAAAGGTGCAACACAAATTGATGAGATGACATAGTAAGATTCTCAGGAAATGAACTATGGAAGCAAGTTCCGAAACAATAGTTCATCATTAACCAAGGAGAAGATGAGGATGTGGATGATGGACTCAGCGACATTTCATCGAGAATTCCAAAAGATGGGTTTCCACAATCATGTGAACAAGGAGATACCATTTTTCAGATCAAATGACATAATAATGTATGCTCGAGGGAAACAGAACCAATTTCTAGTGACTTGAGTGCACTAGATTATCTTTATGATGTTTTGCTTGAAATCCGTGAATCTGAAAATTGTGATGAAGTGCTTTATGAAATGATTCACGATAGATCCTTGAATAAAAAGCATGATTGAAATGATGTCAATATAAATTCTATTAATGTCAATTGTGTTAATGATATGCAGAACCTTAATCTTGGGGATGCTAGTTTTGCTACGTCCACTACTTGTTGCGATGATCATGATTGGGGTGATTCTTCTTATAATCTTGAAATTTTATTTAAGCCCCATGATGAATATGAGATTGATAATAATGTTTGCAATAATACTGAAAGTGGGTTTGGAAGAGTGTCAACTTTAGATCCCACATATTTTGATAATGTTCAATCTTATGAAATTTTTGATAAAAGTGGGGTTGGAGAGGTCATGACTTTAGTTAATGATATTCCCACTATTTTGGAAGAGTGTCAACTTTGCATGCATGTGGATCATGTAGATCTTTTTATGTGATAGCTATATTGTTGAACTTGATTATGATCCCACATGTAATTATTATGAGAGAGGAAAATATGGTTGTAGACATTTTCATGTTACTAAATTACCTCTCGTTATGTTGAGATTGCTATTGTTTCTTTCTTCGTCCTTGCATATGATAGTTTTTGCTTATCTTGATAATTTGTTTGCTTATAAAATCCCTATGCATAGGAAGCATGTTATACTTAAACTTGGTTGTCACATGTTTTATGATGCTCTCTTTGTGTTTCAATTGCTATCTTTCATGTGAGCATCATTAAAATTATCAAAGCCTAGCTAAAAGGCTTTAAAGAAAAGTGCTTGTTGGGCGATAACCCAATATATTTCCTTTTTGTTTTTGAATAAATAATTCATCTACCCTCTGGTTAGATGTGGTTTTGTGTTTTAGTTAGTGTTTGTTCCAAGTAAGACCTTTGGGATAGCTTACGGTGATAGTTCTTTTGATCTTGCTGTGAAACAGAAACATTTGCACCCAGGAAAGTAATTTTCATAATTCACAAAAGCGTGCTTTTGATCTGATTCTTGTTGCATATGATTGGTATACAAATTGCCCAGGTTGTACTAATTTTTCAGAATTTTTTGAGTTACAGAAGTATTTGACAGTTACATATTACTACAGACTGTTCTGTTTTTGACAGATTCTATTTTCTATGTGTTGTTTGCTTATTTTCGTGAATCTATGGGTAGTATCGGGAGTTATGAAGCATGCAAAAGTTGGAATACAGTAGATATTACACCAATATAAATAAAGAATGAAATCACAACAGTACCAAAAGTGGTGATTTATTTTCTTATACTAACGGAGCTTATGAGATTTTCTGTTGAGTTTTGTGTTGTAGTTTTCAAGTTTTAGGTAAGGGTTTGATGGACTATGGAATAAGAGTGGAAAGAGACTAATCTTGGGGATGCCCAAGGTCCCCCAAGGTAATATTCAAGGACAACCAAGAGCCTAAGCTGGGGGATGCCCTGGAAGGCATCCCCTCTTTCGTCTTCGTCTATCGGTAACTTTACTTGAGGCTATATTTTTATTCACCACATGATTTGTGTTTTGCTTGGAGCGTCTTGTATGATTTGAGTCTTTGTTTTTTAATTTGACACAATCATACTTGCTGTACACACCTTTTGAGAGGGACATGCATGAATCGTGATTTATTACAATACTCTATGTGCTTCACTTATATCTTTTTAGCTAGGCAATTTTGCTCTAGTGCTTCACTTATATCTTTTTAGAGCATGTCGGTGGTTTTATTTTATAGAAATTGATGAACTCTCATGCTTCACTTGTATTATTTTTAGAGTCTTTAAACAACATGGTAATTTGCTTTGGTTATAAATTTAGTCCTAATATGATAGGCATCCAAGAGGGATAAAATAAAAACTTTCATATAAAGTTCATTGAATACTATGATAAGTTTGATTCCTTATGATTGTTTTGAGATATAATTATGGTGATATTAAAGTCATGCTAGTGAGTAGTTGTGAATTTGAGAAGTACTTGTGTTAAGGTTTGTGAGTCTTGTAGCATGCACGTATGGTGAACCGTTATGTGATGAAGTCGAAGCATGAATTATTTATTTACTGTCTTCCTTATGAGTGGTGGTCGGGGACGAGCGATGGTCTTTTCCTACCAATATATGCATGCGCGTAGTACTTCGTTTCGATAACTAGTAGATTTTTGCAATAAGTATGTGAGTTCTTTATGAGTAATGTTGAGTCCATGGATTGTATGCACTCTCACCCTTCCACAATTGCTAGCCTCTCTAGTGCCGCGCAACTTTTGCCGGTACCACAAACCCACCATATACCTTCCCCCAAATAGCCACCATACCTACCTATCATGGCATTTCCATAGCCATTCCGAGATATATTGCCATGCAACTTTCCACAGTTCTGTTTATTATGACACACACCGTCATTGTCATATTGCTTTGCATAATCATGTAGTTGACATCATATTTGTGGCAAAGCCACCGTTCATAATTCTTTCATACATGTCACTCTTGAAATAAAAATGTGATGATCTTCATCATTAGAGCATTGTCCCATGTGAGGAAAGGAATATGGAGACTATGATTCCCACAAGTCAGGATGAGACTCTGGATGAAAAAAAGAGGCCAAAAAATGAGAGAAGGCCTGAATAAAAAAATGAGAGAAAAGAGAGAAGGGGCAATGTTACTATCCTTCTACCACACTTGTGCTTCAAAGTAGCACCATGATCTTCATGATAGAGAGTCTCCTATGTTGTCACTTTCATATACTAGTGGGAATTTTTCATTATAGAACTTGGCTTGTATATTCCAATGATGGGATTACTCAAATTTCCCTAGGTCTTCGTGAGCAAGCGAGTTGGATGCACACCCACTTAGTTTCTTTTTGAGCTTTCATACACTTATAGCTCTAGTACATCCGTTGCATGGCAATACCTACTCATTCACATTGATATCTATTGATGGGCATCTCCATAGCCAATTAATACACCTAGTTGATGTGAGATCATCTCCCTCTTTTTGTCTTCTCCACAACCACCATTCTATTCCACCCATAGTGCTATACCCATGGCTCACACTCATGTATTGCATGAAAGTTGAAAAGGTTTGAGAATACTATAGTATGAAACAATTGCTTGGCTGAAACCGGGGTTGTGCATGATTTGAATATTTTGTGTGACGAAGATGGAGCATAGCCAAACTATATGATTTTGTAGGGATGAACTTTCTTTGGCCATGTTATTTTGAGAAGACATAATTGCTTCTTTAGTATGCTTGAAGTATTATTATTTTTATGTCAATATTAAACTTTTGTCTTGAGTCTTACGGATCTGAACATTCATGCCACAATAAATAAAATTACATTGATAAATATGTTAGGTAGCATTCCACATCGAAAATTCTGTTTTTATCATTTACCTACTCAAGGACGAGCAGCAATTAAGCTTGGGGATGCTTGATACGTCTCCAACGTATCTATAATTTTTTATTATTCCATGCTATTATATTATCTATTTTGGATGTTTAATGGGCTTTAATATACTATTTTATATTATTTTTCGGACTAACCTATTAACCGAGGGCCCAGTGCCAGTTTATGTTTTTTTTCCTATTTTAGAGTTTTGCATAAAAGGGATACCAAATGGAGTCCAAACGGAATGAAACCTTCGTGATGATCTTTCTTGGACCGAAAGCAAACTTGAAGACTTGGAGATGAAGTCGGAGATGCAACGAGGAAGCCATGAGGCAGGAGGGCACGCCCCCACCTTCGTGGGCCCCTCGTAGCTCCCCTGACCTAGTTCCTTCGCCTATATATACTCTTATACCCAAAAAAACATCAGGGGTAGCCATGAAACCACTTTTCCACCACCGCAACCTTTTGTACCTATGAGATCCCATCTTGGGGCCTTTTCCGGCCATCTGCCAGAGGGGGATTCGATCACGGAGGGCTTCTACATCAACACCATTACCTCTCTGATGAAGTGTGAGTAGTTTACCACAGACCTTCAGGTCCATAGGTATTAGCTAGATGGCCTCTTCTCTCTCTTTGATTCTCAATACCATGTTCTCCTCGATGTTCTTGGAGATCTATTCAATGTAATACTCTTTTGCTGTGTGTTTGTCGAGATTCGATGAATTGTGGATTTATGATCAAGATTATCTATGAATATTATTTGGTTCTTCTCTGAATTCTTATATGCATGATTTGATATCTTTGCAAGTCTCTTCAAATTATCGGTTTAGTTTGGCCTACTAGATTCATATTTCTTGCAATGGGAAAAGTGCTTAGCTTTGGGTTTAATCTTGCGGTGTCCTTTCCCAGTGACAGTAGGGGCAGCAAGGAATGTATTGTATTGTTGCCATCAAGGATAAAAAGATGGGGTTTTAATCATATTGCTTGAGTTAATTCCTCTACATCATGTCATCTTGCTTAATGCATTACTCTGTTGTTATGAACTTAATACTCTAGATGCATGCAGGATAGCGGTCGATGTGTGGAGTAATAGTAGTAGATGCAGGCAGGAGTCGATCTACTTGACATAGACGTGATGCTTATGTTCATGATCATTGCCATAGATGTCATCATAATTATGCGATTTTATATCAATTGCTCGGCCGTAATTTGTTCACCCACCATAATATATGCTATCTCGAGAGAAGCCACTAGTGAAACCTATGGCCCCGGGTCTCTTTTCCATTAATTGAATCTGTCATAATTCTTTCATACATGTCAGTCTTGATTCATTGCACATCCTGGTACACCGCGGGAGGCATTCATATAGAGTCATATTTTGTTCTAAGCATCGACTTGTAATTTTTCGAGTTGTAAGTAAATAGAAGTGTGATGATCATCATTATTAGAGCATTGTCCCATGTGAGGAAATAAAAAAAGGCCAAAGAAGCCAATGTAAAAAAAGAGGCCAAAGAAGCCATTCAAAAAAGGAGAGGAAAAGAGAGAAGGGGCAATGTTAATATCCTTTTTCCACACTTGTGCTTCAAAGTAGCACCATGATCTTCATGATAGAGAGTCTCTTATTTTGTCACTTTCATATACTAGTGGGAATTTTCATTATAGAACTTGGATTGTATATTCCAATGATGGGCTTCCTCAAAATGCCCTAGGTCTTCATGAGCAAACAAGTTGGATGCACACCCAATTAGTTTCTTTTTGAGCTTCCATACACTAATAGCTCTAGTGCATCCGGTGCATGGCAATCCCTACTCACTCACATTGATATCTATTGATGGGAATCTCCATAGCCCGTTGATATGCCTAGTTGATGTGAGACCATCTCCTTCTTTTTGTCTTCTCCATAACCACCTTCTATTCCACCTATAGTGCTATGTCCATGGCTCACGCTCATGTATTGCGTGAAAGCTAAAAAACTTTGAGAAGATCAAAAGTATGAAACAATTGCTTGGCTTGTCATCGGGGTTGTGCATGATTTGAATATTTTATGTGATGAAGATGGAGCATAGCCAGACTATTTGATTTTGTAGGGATACGCTTTCTTTGGCCATGTTATGTTGAGAAGACATAATTGCCTTGTTAGTACGCTTGAAGTATTATTGTTTTTATGTCAATATGAAACTTTTGTTTTGAATCTTACTGATCTGAACATTCATGCCACAATAAAGAAATTACGTGGATAAATATGTTAGGTAGCATTCCACATCAAAAATTCTATTTTATCATTCGCCTACTCGAGGACGAGCAGGAATTGAGCTTGGGGATGCTTGATATGTCTCCAATGTATCTATAATTTTTGGTTGTTCCATGCTATTATATTATCTGCTTTGGATGTTTTATATGCATTAATATGCTATTTTATATTATTTTTGGGACTAACCTATTAACCTAGAGCCCAGTGCCAGTTCCAGTTTTTCCCTTTTTTTGAGTTTTGCAGAAAAGGAATACCAAACTGAATAAAACCTTCGCGATGATTTTTCTTGGACCAAAAGCAAACCAGGAGACTTGGAGATAAAGTCGGAGGAGCCACGACGCGGACACAAGGACGGAGGGCGCGCCCAGGGGGGTAGGGCGCGACCCCACCCATGTGGCCCCCTTGTGCACCTCCTGACCTAATTATTTCACCTATATATTCCCATATATCCCCAAACCACCAGAGGCATCCACGAAAACACTTTTCCACCGCTACAACCTTCTGTACCTGTAAGATCCCATCTAGGGACCTTTTTCGGCACCCTGCCGGAGGGCAATTTGATCATGGAGTGCTTCTACATCAACACCATTGCCCTTCTGATGAAGCGTGAGTAGTTTACCCCAGACCTATGGGTCCATAGCTAGTAGCTAGATGGCTTCTTCTCTCTCTTTGATTCTCAATACCATCTTCTCCTTGATGTTCTTGGAGATGTATTTGATGTAATACTTTCTTGCGGTGTGTTTGCCGAGATCCGATGAATTGTGGATTTATGATCAACTTATCTATGAATATTATTTGAATCTGCTCTAAATTCTTTTATGCATGATTTGATATCTTTGTAATTCTCTTTGAACTATTGGTTTGGTTTGGCCAACTAGATTGGTTTTTCTTGCAATGAGAGAAGTGGTTAGCTTTGGGTTCAATCTTGCGGGGTCCTTTCCCACTGACAGTAAGGGCAGCAAGGAACGTATTATATTGTTGCCATCGAGGATAAAAAGATGGGGTTTTCATCATATTACTTGAGTTAATTCCTCTACATCATGTCATCTTACTTAATGTGTTAGTCCATTCTTTATGAACTTAATACTCTAGATGCATGCTGGATAGCGGTCGATGTGTGGAGTAATAGTAGTAGATGCAGGCAGGTGTCAGTCTACTTGACCCAGACGTGATGCCTATATTCATGATCATTGCCTTAGATATCATCATAAGTTTGCGCTTTTCTATCAATTGCTCGGCAGTAATTGTTCACCCACCATACTATTTTCTATCTTGAGAGAAGCCTCTACTAAAACTTATGGCCCCCGGGTCTATTTTCCATCATATAAGTTTCCGATCTACAATATTAGTTTCCGATCTATTCTTTTTGCAATCTTTTACTTCCCGATCCATAAACCATAAATACCAAAAATATTTACTTTACTGTTTATCTATCTCTATCAGATCTCACTTTTGCAAATAACCGTGAAGGGATTGACAACCCCTTTATCATGTTGGGTGTTGTCGGCGTCCTGGACTTGGGGGTATCCATTCCTGCCTGCCTGCAGCCCACTGCGTGACTTCATCGACGACCTGGTACAGCCTAGCTTCAACACCAACACCACAAGACCCTCCCGAGGGGCCGAGCCTCGCGAGGCGGACGACACCAGACCCATGAAGGAGTTGGCCTCCTCAGGAGGGCTCCTGAGGGGCGGAGAGTTCTATGCATCTACCTCATGAGGCTCAGCTGACGTGAGCCATGACGACCAAGGCCAGGCGGGCGCTAGGCGGGTGCAGAGCGCAGGTTTCCTCTTCGGTGCATGGGAGGCAAGCCACAGGCGCGGAGTCCCGAGGAATCAGCCAAAGGTTTCCATTCTGGTGCAACAACACCAAGACCGCCAGGACGGAGGTCATCACCGAGCCCACTACAGCGTCATGACTAGAGGCTTTTCACAGGCCGAGACTACTTTTGTGAGGATAGACTGTACTACTTGTCCCCTTTCAAATCCCGTCGTTGTGGAATCCCTTCCCGCTCATATTTGGGAAGAGGACCAAGGCCACTATATATAGGACTTAGCCACCACCATAGAGGGGGATGAGAGGAGGAAAACCAGAACAAGTAGAACACCACACCAGCTCAAGAACACCTCACCTCCTGAGGCTTGTTCATCCACTGTACTAGTTCATCCATAGCCCCTCAAGGCAATCCACCACACCACGCTGGATTAGGGTATTACAGCACACCGGTGGCCCAAACTGGTATAAATCTCTGTGTCTTTGCGTCCCTTTGAGCTCGACGCGCTAGGCTAGGAGGATCGCGAGTAGGCAGGCCGGGCAGGTTGAGATCTCCGCACGCACCCCAGAGTTCGAACCTCTCAAGGGTTGCTGGATCCCGAAATCCGACATTTGGTGCGCCAGGTAGGGGTGCATCGGATCCTCTCTTCGTCGTACCACCCGCCACTGATCTGACACCCCCATGGCCGACGCGCACAGGGCTCGCGCCGACCGTCGGGCTGCAGTCGATCGCTTGCGTCGCCCAGACGGCACCGGCGGGTGATGGTTGTGCCCCCTGCGCTCCTTCTCCGGTGGCCAACGCCGCCACGGGCCCTGCCGGCCACGAGCAGCAAGCCTCATCGCTGCACCCGTCGGTGCGCCATGACGGCCGCACCACCACTCCTTCTCTGACTCCAGCAGCTTCGTCATCCCATGCACACCGCGGCCAGGTGGACGCGCAGGCCGCTCTGCTCACGGCACGGGACCTTCTTCGCTAACTTCCGTTGGGTGACCTTTACGAGGAGTGGCTCGAGCGGATCGCCCAGCTCATCAGCGTCGCGCACGGGGGCTCCGACGGGCCGGCTCACTCGCTGCCTCAGCAACCACCCGCAGCGGGCAACATCGCGCGCGGGGCTCCTCCTCCACCTTCGGCCCAGGGTGCCATCGTATGGCCCCGCGGCACGACCCACAGCGCCCGGCGCCGGCCTGAGATGACGTGAGCTGCCAGGTGGTGCAACGTCCCAAAGGAGAAGCGTGCGTGCTTCCAGCACCCCAGCACCAGGCTGGTGAGACGCCACAGGAGGTGGCGGTGCACGTGCACCAGGACTACGTTCCACCCCCTGGACGACCTCCGGTGGCCGTGGCAGCATGCCATGCGTTCGCTACAGAGCTCCACAATGTTTCTGGCCGAGCAAGTTCAAGCCTGACCCGCCTCCACGCTATGACGACACCGTAGACCCAGCCGAGTTCCTACAACTCTATGAGCTGAGCATCGAGGCGGCCAACGGTGATGAGAAGATCATGGCAAAATGGTTCCCGATGGCCCTCAAGGATGGCGCGCGTTCTTGGCTCCTGAACCTGATAGAGCGGTCGGTTTCTTCTTGGGAGGAGATGCGCATCCGCTTCATCGCCAACTTCCAGGGTACTCGCGACCGTTCACCGGCCGCGGGCGACCTGCGCCGCATCAAGCAGCAGCCTGGAGAGACCCTGCATAAGTATATCCAGCACTTCAACAACGTTTTCCTGAAGATTCCCAAGGTGTCTAACGAGGCCATCATCTCCGCGTTCACCGATGGCGTCCGTGATGTCAAGATGAAGGAGGAGCTAGCCATCCACGAGGACCTCTGCACCACTCTGGAGATGTTCAACATGGCAAACAAGTGTGCAAGTGCTGAGGAGGGGCACCTCTCCCTCCCCGGAGCTCCCTGATGCTGACCCAGAAGATAAGAAGACCAAGGCCAAGGACACGAAGCGCAAGGGGCCAGCCATGCTTGCGGCCGAGCCAGAAACCAAGCGTGGCTGCGACCACCCCGAGTCATCCAAGGGCAAGTGACCATTCTGCGCCTTCCACAACGTCTACAGCCACAACACCAGTGACTGCCAGGAGCTCAGGGCTCTCCATGACATTCGCCTTGATCGATGCCCCGAGTGCAACTATTGGGGCTACGGTCACGGAGGTGGCTGAGGTGGAGGGCGCTGGGACGGACGCGACTGCCGTCAGAAGTGGCGCGACCAGACTCGTGAGGATCGTTGGTAGGACCATCCTCGCGAGGGCAACTAGACGGAGCAGTCTCGCGAGGACCGCCTCAGGGCAACGCAGCTTTGCCTCCTCTGCCTCCACCGCCAAGAAGGAACGAAGATCGCCACCAGGACGAGGGGCTGGGGGCTTCCAAAAGCCTCGGTCCATTGCCTACATCCTGGGTGGCTCGCAGGCCCCAGGTTCCCACCGTGTCTTCAAGCAGTTTGTGCATGAGGTGAACGCAATGCTCCCGAAGCCCATAGCGATTCGCCCTCTCAAGTGGTCCAAGTGCGCCATCGCCTTTGACTCCTCAGATCGGCTCAAGTGCGCAGCCACCACAGGCACGCTCCCCATGCTCTGCTCCCCCGTCATCAGCAACGTGACCGTCACCAAGACTCTCATTGATGGCGAAGCAGGGCTCAGTGTCCTTTCTGTCCAGACATTCGATAGGCTTCAAGTGCCATACTACCAGCTGCACCCCACCAATCCATTCTGAGGAGTGACCGATGGATTGACACATCCGATCGGGCAAGTTTGCCTCCCTGTCACCTTCGGCGAGCGCAACAACTACCGCACCGAGCTCATCGACTTTGACATCGCCGACATTCGCCTGCCCTACAACGCCATCTTAGGGTACCCAGCGTTGGCCAAGTTCATGGCAGCCACACACCACGGCTACAACGTCCTCAAGATGCCACGGAGCGGCGCCATCATCACGGTCGCCTGCCAAGAGAAGGATGCAGTGTGCTCCCTCGAGCACGCCTTCCAGGCTGCAACAGTTGAGAACCCAGAAGACAAAGATGGCGCCCTCCCTCCTGAGGTCGCCCCCAAGACGAAGAAGCTGCAGCTGAGCCAGGGGTCTCATGAGGGAGCATCGCTCGAGGACGGGGCCCTGAGCCTCGCGTCTCCGGACGCGGCACCTTCGCCCATCGCATAGGAAGGCGCGCCCAGCACCCCTCTCATGCTAGGCTTGAGGGCTCTCCTTTGGAGGGCCTCAGACCTAGCCAATGTCACGAGAGTGGTGCTCGGGCACCATGTGGAGGCGCTCTTCAGAGCACGCTTCCCAGGAGAAGGCAACAGGCGCGAGGCGCTAGGCATTCAGGAGTTCGTCAGTAAGGCAATCGAGGAGATTCAAGAAGGAAGGGTTCTGCAAGGTGATCGTCGCCTGCCGCGTGGCGCAGCTCACTGCCCTGGCGAGGGTAAGGAGTTCCGCGTCTGCATCGACATCCCCAAGCTCAACAGGGCCGCCTCTCGGCAGCTCATGTGGCCTTCTCGAGTCGGTCGAAGCGAGGGTCCGCCTCACAGCTAAGTCCGCATGCCTTTTGGCCTGGCGGGCATGGCCAAGGCGTTCCAGCGCTGCATGAGGGACGCTCAGATGGCCTGCAAAGCTAGGCACTAGGCGCTCCTGGTGGAGATGGAGGAGCACCCTCAGGAGCCTTCTGGTCCCCCGAGCCTCCCGAGGCTCGGCACCTGAGTGGCTCATGAGGAACGGCTTTAGGAGCGCGCGTTTTTTGGCTACTTCAATAACTCTTCAACAATGGTACCAGGTGACATCTCCCTAGTTCGTTCAGTTTGGGGGCGCCCCTCAGGCTGCATCATCCCCGGGCCGTGTGGGTCCATCCCTACGACATGTATTATTTTGCATTCACCAGGACTATCTAATCATTTCTGTGAATTTATCTATGATCGTCACCTCGTGGCCGCCGCCTCATGCCCCTCATGCCTTCTGACTAACACCATTCCTGCACCACTGCACGATACTCACATTGGCACGGCGCATGTGCTTGGGTCCATCCCTGCAATGCTGAAAAACCCGGGGATTGAGCTCTAGTTCGCGGCCCGCCTCGCGTACACCACCTCACAGGGTCCTCGGTGCCTCCGTCTCACGCCCCAGGGGGCTCTCGGCCTCCTTTCACATCCAACCTACAGGTTCACCCAGCGATGGGCCAAAGGTCGGCCCGGACGACCATCGTCTGGCATTGCGAGTCGCTTGCACGTTAAAGGGGGGCCTCCCGAGCATCACGTCTCGGGAACTCCTACTGGCTCTCCAGCCCTCACCCCTGGCCTTGACCACGGAATCATGGCCTGGCATACCAGCGGCGACCGAGCTCGCTCGAGGCCCGGGAGCCGAGGACATAGAGCACTTCGGCGAGCGAGGCAAGAGGGTGGCCTATACGGGCCGCACCTGATGGCACCACGGGCGCGACAGCAAACATTACCTCTCCGATGGACTCAGACTGCAAAATGTAAGTCTTGGCTCGCTACAGCACTGGTTTTGCTCCCTACGACCCGCCTCACGGTTCCACTTGGGCGGTTCGACTCCCCTTTTTGATTTTCTACACAACTGCTTGCATGCCAAAGAGGACCTCGTGAGCATCGCGTCTCACGAGCTCTTACCGGACCTTGGGCCGCTCACCTCCTAGCCTTGACCACGGCATCGCGACCAAGCATACTAGCGACGGTTGAAGCCTGCCTGGGGACTGGGTCTTGTCGGCGTAGAGTGCCACACTGTCTAGGGAAGAGAAAAGGGAGGGACTCAGCCGAGCTGGAATACTTGCGTCCATTACAAAGTCAAAATAAACAGCGATACTATTAAATACATCTCGATCCTTACAAGCCCCATGGGGGCTGATCTTCATCTCGCGCAGGAGAAACAACTACGGGGCCCTACGGTGTCGCTGACGACATTGGGCGGCAGCGCTCCGACCTCGACGGGAGCTCGACGGCACGTAGCTGTCGTCACTCAACTCCGGAGAATCGCTGGGCTCAGGAGAGTCGCTGGATTCCCAGGAGTCGTCGTTGCTGCTGGATGAAGCGCTAAAGGGGGCAGCAGCATATCCAGCACCCATTGCATCGTCCCTCGAGTTGTCTCCCCCGGGGCAGCATTCCAGCCACTCACCCTCCTCATTGAAGACCTTGAAGAACAAGGTGGCCACATCGTCGTACTCGAAGTGGATCGCATGGGCTCCTTCCGCTCGCAAGCCAGGGCGATCACGCCCCATCCTCGCGTCATGAAGACATCACCAGGCGGCAAGACCTCAACCTGAGCTCCGGTGGCTACGCTGCTGCCCCCTGCGTGCTGCAGCCACAACTCCACCGGTCCCCTTGAAGGTAGCTCACTGGCAAAGAATCGCGGGAGTCGGATCCAGGTGTCAGGAGGCATCACCTCCCACACCACGAACTCACACGAGCTACCCTCAGCATGTGTCCATGGTGCGGTCGGCAGGGCAATGGCGGTCCTACCATCTTCACGAGGCGCCACTCGATGGTGCACTCCTTCACCTTGTGCCCGGGCACACAGGGGGAGGGGGAAGCCAGGCGGAGGCCTTGACTTCCAAGGCATAGCCACCTCTCGCCCGGTGCCGACGTCGTCGGGAAGGTGGAGCCGCTTATTCGATGGGAGAGGGTCCGGCCCCTCCCTAGGAGCCTTCCCCTTCTCTACGGCGGAGAATCTCCTGATCGGCGCCATGAGAGCAAGATGGAGAGGAGAAGAAGCAGGCAGGAGCAAGACGAAAGAGAGATGGGCAGGGGCTCCACCCACTCGCACGTTTATAGCCAGGAGAAGGTAAATCGTCGGCCTCCCACGATTTCCAGTAATGATGATCCTTTCTGCATGCAGCATGCAGTTGTCAAGTCGAGCAGTTACCGAGGCAGCATGGGGAAATGGAGTCGCCCACGTCCAATCAATCGCCACACGACATCAAGGCCGCAGGCGGTTGGGGCCTGCGGCGCTCCGCACTTGCCCTTTGGCTTCGCCTAGAAGCCAAGTCTGAGCACGCCTTGGGCCCGAGGGCTACTGTCGGTGTCCTGGACTTGGGGATATCCAGTCCTGTCAGTGTTCTGGGAACGGGGGTCCCCAGACTTGCCTGCCTGTGGCCTGCCGCGTGGCTCAAGGGGTGGGCCAGTACAGCCCATCTTCATCAACCCAAACTCAAGACCCTCGTGAGAGGCCAAGCCTTGTGGGGTGGACAAAGCAAGGCTTCCTCAGGGATGGCCTCACCAGGTAGGCTTGCGAGAAGGCAGAGAGATCAAGGCAGGGGTACCTCGCGAGGTGCTCGTGATGCAAACCATGACGATCAAGACCAGGCGGGTGCCAGCCTACGAAGTGTCCTCGTTTCCTCTTTGGTGCAAAGGGGGCAAGCGCAGGCGCGGAGTACCGAGGCATCAAGCAAAGGTTACCATTTCGGTGCAACGAGACCAAGACTAGCTGAGCGGCAGGACGGTGGATCCCAAGACGGCGTCATCGCCAGTGCCTTTGGCAGCCGAAGAGCAACTTATTCAGGATAACTTGTACTAGTTGTTCCCATTCCAAATGGTTGTTGTTGGCTCCCTTCCCTGTCAATATTTGGGAAGAGGACCAGGGCCTCTATATATAGAGATAGCCATCACAGTAGAGGGCATCGAGTTCTCATCGAATCCTTCACTAGCAGAGCACCACACTAGCTCAAGAACACCCCTCGCTACGTTGTTCTTCCTCTGTATTGTTCATCATCAGCCCCAGAGGCAATCCACCATACCACACACTGGATTAGGGTATTACACCACAAGGGTGGCCCGAACCAGTATAAACCTTGTGTCCCTTGTGTTGTTCATCGTGTAGCTTAGATTCGCGACGAGGTTTTGAGGCGTGGATCAGTAGGGAGAAGATCTTCGTGCGCACCCCAGAGTTCGAACCTTAAGGGTTTTGCCGGAACCCGATATCCGACATTTGGCGCACCAGGTAGGGGTGCGCCAGAATCTTTCTTCCGTTGTTCCGCATTCGATCATTCGTCGCATCCATGGCTGACGCTCGCCGAGCTTGCGCCGAGCGTCGGGCTGCTCTCGCCGCCCGTGTCCCCCAGACGGCTCTCATCGGTGAGCCTCCCTGTCATTCTTCGTCGCCTGCCGCAAACGCCGCCATCGGCCCGGCGGGGAACGAGCAGCAGACATCGTCGTTGCATCCCTCGGTGCGGCGGGAAGGCCGCACCGCCACTCCGTCACTGACTTCAACTGGTTCGTCGTCTCATGCCCGTCGCGCTCCCACGGACGCGCATGCCGCGTTTCTCCTGGCCCGCGAGCTCCTACACTACCGCCCCGTCGACGACCTCTATGAGGAGTGGCTTGCTCGCATCACCGAGCTCGTCAGCACCGCAAGGGGCTCTCCTGCACCGTCCCTCTCGCTGCCTCGCCCTCCGTCTTACATGGGTGATGCAGCTCAGGAGGTGCCTCCGCCACCTCCTCCCCAATAAGGTGCCCTGGCTCCAAGGCACACGGCCCCAGGACAAGACCCATCGCGTCCAGCGCCCGCGACAAGAAAGGAGCTGCCAAGAAATCCCTCATCCCCAAGAAGGTGCTCGCGTGCGCCCTGCTCCAGCACGTCATGACCGCATCCCTGCGCCAACACGTCAAGACCCCGCGCTGCCCCTGGCAGCGGCGCGCGGGAATCCCCAGGAGCAAGCCCCGCTTCTGCAAAGGGCTCCGGTGGCCACCGCAGGCTGCCGCGCCTTCACCACCGAGCTGCGAAGTGTCACCTGGCTGGGCAAGTTCAAGCCGGATCTGCCTTCTTGCTATGATGGCACTAACGACCCTTCAAAGTTCCTGCAGCTCTACGAGCTAGGCATCGAAGCGGCCAACAAAGACGAAAAGGTCATGGCGAATTGGTTTCCCATGGCGCTCAAAGATGGTGCCCGCACCTGGCTCCTGAACCTGCCTCCTGGCACGATCTCCTCTTGGGACGAGATGCGCACCCGCTTCATAGCCAACTTCTAGAGCACTCGTGACCGTCCCCCGGTCGTGGGTGACCTGCGCCGCATCAAGCAGCAACCTGGAGAAACCCTGTAGAAGTACATCCAGCTTCAACAGCGCTCGCCTCAAGATTCCCAAGGTGACCGAGGAGGCCATCATCTCAGCATTCTCTGATGGCATCTGCGACATCAAGATGAAGGAGGAGCTGGCAATCCACGAGGATTTGTGCACATATCTGGAGCTGTTCAACCTGGCGACCAAGTGCGCAAGGGCTGAGGAGGGGCGCCTCTTCCTTCTCGAGCTCCCAGCCGCTGACCCTGAAGAGAAGAAAGCTAAGGCCAAGGATGTGAAGCGCAAAGGAGCAGCCATGCTCGCAGCAGAGCCAGACACGAAGCACGGCAGGGACCAGCCGGAGTCGTCCAAGGGCAGCCGGTACTGCGTATACCACGACCTCCACATCCACAACACCAACGAATGCCAAGAGCTCAGGGCCGTGCGAGAAGGACGTATCTATCGACGCCCCGAGTGCAACGATCGGGGCTACGGCCGAGGAGGAAGAGGTGGAGGACGATGGGACGACCGAGGCTCTCGCCAAGGGTGGCGTGACCGACCTCGCGAGGACCGCTGGCAGGACCAGCCTCGCGAGGGGACTTGGAGGGATCAGCCTCGCGGGGATCGCCCGCAGGGGAACGCAGGCCTTCCTCCTCTGTCGCCACCGCCAAGAAGGAATGACGACCATCATTAGGACGAGGGGGCTGGGGGCTTCCAGGAGCCACGTGCTATCGCTTGCATCTTGGGCGGTGCTCAGGCCCCAGCCTCTCACCGCATCTTGAAGCAGTTTGCTCGCGAGGTGAACGCAGTCCTCCCCAAGCTCGAGGCCACGCGCCCTCTCAGGTGGTCCACGTGCACCATCACGTTCAGCTCAGCGGATCAGCTGCAGGAATCAAGAGTTATGCGCGGCGATCGATGCCTACCCGGCGTAGCTCCCCATCCAGGCAAGGATGGCGGGCTGCGCATCTGCATCGACTCCCGGGGCTCAACCGAGTCGCGTCTCAGGAGCATTTCTGGCCTTCGCGCGTGGGACGTTGCGAGGGTCCCCCACACAGCTATGTTTGCATGCCTTTCGGCCTGCCGAGCATGGCTGCTGCTCACCAGCGCCTAATGCGGAGCATTCTGGAAGTTCAGGAGGCTAGGCACCACGCGTTCCTGGCGGAGATGGAGATGGACCTTGAGGAGCCGCCCGGACCCCTAGAGCCTCCCGAAGCTCAGGTCTCCGATGGCTCATGAGGATCGGCCTCTTCACCGCGCATCATCAGCTACTTCAACCCCCAGAGCCTGCCGAACGCGGCTGCTGCTCACCAGCGCCTAATGCGGAGCATTCTAGAAGCTCAGGAGGCCAGGCACCGCGCATTCCTGACGGAGATGGAGATGGACCTCGAGGAGCCGCCCGGACCCCCAGAGCCTACTGAGGCTCAGGGCTCCGGTGGCTCATGAGGATCGGCCTCTTCACCATGCATCATCAGCTACTTCAACACCAGCTCTACAATGGTATCAGGTGACATCTTTCAAGTTCCATTTCAGCTGGGAACGCCCTCAGGGCTGCATTATTCCCAGGTCGCATGGGTCAGTCCCTGCGGCATCTATCCCTTTTGCTTATGCCTTTAGTTTATCTTGCTGGGGGCGCCCCACGGGCTACATCATCCCTAGGCCACTCGGGCCTGACCCAGTGGCGTGTATCCTTCCTGCAGTTATCTAAGTTGGTTTGCCTTCATGCTTAACCTGCCTATGATTATCGTCTCTCGCCTACCGCGGCCCCTTTTCTCCCTCATGCAAATCGCTTGCACATTAAAAGGGGGGCGCCTGAGCATCACGACTTAGGAGCTCTTACTGGCTCTCCAGCCCTCACCCCCTGGCCTTGTCCACGGCATCGCGACCTGGCATATCAGTGGCGGCTGAGCTCGCTCGAGGGCCGGGACCTGAGGATGTAGAGCATTTGCATCTAACCACCCTGCAGGAACCCTCAGCCGCCCAAGGCTCAAGATCAGGTGCAACCTGCCTTGAGGTAGGGCCTCGTGAGTCCCGCGCTGGCTCATGAGTGCCCAGATACACCTCGTCTAGCCCTACCGTGCCGGCCACGTGTCAGGGCGGGGCTGTACACGCCCCGGGGGATCCTCTTGGAGGGGGGCCCCTCCCACGTGTCAGTGGAAGCACCATGCTTCGTGCTGGCTGACAACACTACTGAGGAGCGGCTATGCTCGTACACATATGGAAGCACTATGCTCCGTGATGGTGATAAACAACTGAGGGCAGTCCACGGCTGTATCAACCTCAGGGACCCCAGAGCTCAGTGCCAGGCCTCATCACAACGCCTCCCCTCGGGAGCGCCACGCGAGGGGGCTGGACACGGGGGCTATGCCCGGGTCATGCCCGAGCGCACGCCACCCAGCCAGGTCCCTCGGACCTGGTCGTCGCGCGCCCCTCCCCGAGCGGAGCCAAGGTATGAAGATCGTTTGAGCGTCAAGGGGGACTCCTGAGCATCGTGAATTAGGAGCATAACTGGTCACGTAGCCCCTCACTCCTTAGTTCTGAAAGGCTAATGGCGGTTGACGTATGCACGGGGCCGGGCCCTACCGACGTAGAACGACAGATCTACTCCTACACCCCTCTCCCTATTTGTTGTTTGTGCGTCAAGGGGGACTCCTGAGCATCACGACTCATGAGCCTAACTTGTCACGTAGACCCTCACCCCTTGGTCCCATCCTGGTGATCCAGTCGGGGGCTAACAGCGGCTGAGGTATGCACAGGGCCGGGTCCTGCCGACGTAGAACACAAAGCAAATAGGAAGAAAACCGCAAAATCTCGCAAATTCAGAAGCAAATATTACAGACCATAAATTGTCCTGACGATACCAAACACAAGTTTAAACGCCTCCACGAGGCACGGTGCATGTTGCAAGAGTTGAAACAGGAAAGAGGCCACGAGGAGATCACCCTTGGGCAGTGTCGTCGCTCGTGGTGGAGTCGCGCTTGTCAGCTCCACCTCCCGAGGCCGTGGAACCAGCAGCACTTGCCTTGGGCGCGGTGGCGAAGGTGCGGAACTTCTCCAACAAGGCTTATGCGTGGCCCTTTACGGCCTCAGCAGCAGCGGTGGAGCGCTCGGCGTCCACAGGCTCTAGCAGGTCGTCAAAGTTGGCGTCGGGGTTGCGAAGGTAGACGTGGCTGAGGATCCACGTCAGCGTTGCAGAGGAAAGGACGCGAGCTTCAATCTCAGCCATGGGGCCGATGCAGGTCACGACCTCCTCAAGTGCTTCGACCAGGAATGGAAGCAGCTTCGCGGGGCCGTCCATGGCTCCGGCCAGCGGCTTATCCAGACCATCATCGTAAAGCCACTTCAGCGCCTTGCGACACCTCTCCTCTTAATCCGCGAAGTCCAAGTGATCCTCGGCCAAGACCTTCGCCTTGGCGTCCAGCTTAGTCCTCTCCGCCATCAGTTTCTGCTCCAGTGTCTTCATCCAGCCGCGATCAGCAGAGAGCTCAGCATCGCGGTGCCCGATGGCGGCCTCCCGAGCCTTCATCTCTTCCTCCTTCACCTGACGGTCGTGAACCTCCTTGGCGAGCTCATCACGCAGGCCTTGCAGCTCGTCCTCCAGCACCTTGCAGCGGCCCTGGACAGTGGAAGCATCCTTCAACGCTGCGTCGTGAGTGATTGTGGCATGGGTGACGGCTTGCTTCTCCTCCCCGGAAGCCACCACAGCCTGGCTCAGCGCCGCTCGAACGGAGGCATCAGAGTGAGCCTAGCCAGATATCAGCTCCAGGCGCCCGGCCACCAGGCGGGGGTCGGTGCCCTGGAGATCTTCTCGGGGCCAACCCAGCTCAGCAGCAGCACGGTCCAAGGCGACGGCGGAAGTAGAGGAGTCAGGGACCAGAGGAGCAGGAGGAGAAGACGGCAGCGTAATCATGGCCTAGGAGGCTGGGACCTCCTGAGCCTTGGCAACCTCGGTGACAGCATCAAGAAACGGCGCCTCCAGAATCAGCGGGGCCACGGGAGCTGGCCCCCCCACTAGAGCGTCCCTCCTGGCCTCGCGAGGACGACCGGGCAGGGGAGGTGCGAGCTCCACTGCCTCCCCTTCCCGCAGGCGAAGGTGTGGCCAGAACAGATGAGCTTTCCCCAAGCGAAGCAATCTTGTCCCCCTTCAGCCTCTTCGCCGCGGGCGGCGGCCTACCCACGCGATGGAAAATGTCATGCCCTGACAACAAAAATAAGAGCAAAGCAGAGTTCGAGTACTTACTGGTTAGTCGCAGCGAGCTCCAACGGCCTCTGGCCGAGCTTAAAGCCTGAGAGCCTCTTGCGGGGCGCAGCCTCGGGAGGTCCGACAGTAGAGGAGGGCGCACCAGAAGGGCTGGAGCTAGCTTCGGGCAGTACCGGAGCCGGAGTAGACCCTCGGGAGATCAGCCCCGACCTGTCCTTCTTCGGGACCATGGGCGGGTCCTCTCCCCCTCGCCTAGTGTTGGCCTCATCGTCGTCCGACATGGAGCGGAGGACGTTGGACCTGCACCAGGGGGAAGTCTCCCCCATCTCCTCAGTGGTCGCTCCGAGTCACGCTCCTCCTCTTCCTCGTCTTCCTCCTCTCCCCCGCCGGAATCATCGGAGGACAACTCCACTGTCGCCGCCGCCACCTGGCCCTCAGGAGGCACCCCCGGTACCAGACCGCTCCCGTCAAAGGTAGGCATGGCGTCCACCACCCGCTCCCAGTCATCGCGAAGGAACAAAGGGACAGGAGCACCCTCCAGACCTTCCACATCCTCTCCAACCAGGAAGCGGAGAGCTGCGGACACATCTTCATCAGCCAGGGCCTCCGAGTTCAGGAGGAGATCAACGTCCGCATCCCCAAGCGTCCACAGCGGGCGCGAGTGCGCTTGAAGTGGAGCCACCCGATGCGCCAGGAACTCCCTCAGGAGCGTAGCCCCGATCAGCTTCGCCGCCTTCATGTTGCTCAGCCTCAGGTCGGCGTTCATCTTCTCCAGCACCAGCTTGTCCGCCTTCATGTTGCTCGGCCTCATGTCGGTGTTCATCTTCTCCAGCACCAGCTTCGCCCACTGTCGGTGTCAAAACCGGCAGATCTCGGGTTGGCGGTCCCGATCTGTGTGTCTAAGGCTAATAGTAACAGGAGGCAAGGGACACAATGTTTTACCCAGGTTCAGGCCCTCTCGATGGAGGTAAAACCCTACTTCCTGCTTGATTGATATTGATGATATGAGTATTACAAGAGTTGATCTACCATGAGATCGTAGAGGCTAAACCCTAGAAGCTAGCCTATGATGATTATGATTGTGTCTCTAAGGACTAAACCCTCCAGTTTATATAGACACTAGAGGGGGCTAGGGTTTACACAGAGTCGGTTACAAAGAAGGAAATCTAATAACTCGATCGCCAAGCTTGTCTTCCATGCAAAGGAGAGTCCCATCCGGACATGGGACGAAGTCTTGAGTCTTGTATCTTCATGGTCCAACAGTCCGGCCAAAGTATATAGTCCGGCTATCCGGATACCCCCTAATCCAGGACTCCCTCAGTAGCCCCTAAACTAGACTTCAATGACAATGAGTACGGCGTGCAGTTTGTCTTTGGCATTGCAAGGCGGGTTCCATTCCGAATACTCCAAAGCATCTGTCGTAACAAACAGTGTCTGGCTTCCCATCAATGTTGTACTCCTCGGCTTCTGTGCTTCAATAATGGGCATCTCCACGTGTCGAGCGAATACGAGGAGCCGGAGCATTTTTGCATTTTCCACCCCAGTCCTGCAGGCAAACCGTCTATTTGAAGGGACGGGGATTCTCAGATCCAAGCCTCACCTTCTTCCCTTGAACGAGCATCCAACAAAGCACGCCCAGAAAAAACCATTCCAACATGGCCGGTCGCCACAGCTCCTCCTCTCGCTCCCTTAGCTCTAAGCCAGGTGATTGGGAAGAATGTTCTGTTCCTCAAAGCCGTTTCATAGAGTTGCAGACCCAAGGGTTTCTTCCACCGGCGTTCGTGGTCCCCGTCCGAGCCGTACTAGCCACCTATAATGGCGGGGAGCAAGCAGAGAGATCTCCTAATCCATCCCCGAGGGAGCGAATATGCCTCATCTCGCATCTGCTAAGAGGCGACGGGTTTCCAATCCACCCATTCCTTCGCGGGCTCCTAGAGTTCTACGGCCTCCAGTTACACAACTTCACCCCTGCCTCCGTGCTGCACATCGCAGGATACGTCGCCCTTTGTGAATTATTCCTGGGCTGTAAGGCTCACTTCGGGTTATGGAAGAAGTTGTTCTGCCTCGTCCCTCGCAACCAGGGGGAATCCATATGTCAAGTAGGCGGAGCTGAATATGGCGCGTCGCCGAGACCGGATACATGTCCGACACTCCCAAGAAGGCATCTGCAAACTGGCCCTCGGAGTGGTTTTATGTTGATGACGTTCCCCTTCCGGATCCAGTCCGGACGTGCTTCCCTGAGTTCAGTAACGCTCTGCCGAAGGCACACTGAAGTTGGCGCCCTCAGGGCCCCCAAGAGGAGGATACCAGAGAAGTACACTTCCTGATGAGCAGGATAAAGATACTGGCCAAATCAGGGCTGACAATAGTCGAGGTTATAGCAATATGCATAATGCGGGGGGTGCAACCGCTTAAATACCGGGGGAAGGCCATGTGGCACTACAATGGGGAAGATGATGCCACCCGCTGTGGTTGTAAAGGTCCGGACTCCGCCACTACTCTGGCGAGGATATTGTCCGATTTGTATAAAGGAGGGGAAGAAGAATTCCTTCATATTAAACCACGGGATGGATTTTCCATGTACAACCCCCCAAGCTGGGTAAGTCGTCACTCTTTTCCCCGGCTCCATTCATTCCGGCGTCCTTCATCACGATTATTTACCTTGGTATTTCTGAGCAGGAACTAAGGAGGGCCGTGGAAGGATTCAACAGCCCCTCCCCACAGCCAGAGGACCCCGGAAGGGCCCTCGACACAAGACTTGAAGATGATCCGGATATATCTGTGGAGCTTGTCAATGGGACATTTTATCAGGCCAGCTGTGATGGTGCCTCGGTGGCTATTATCGCCGACTATCCCGGACTGCTACCTGCATCGCGTGTAAGCAAAGTCGAAACCTTATCTGAAGAGGACTCCTTTCTGATACCATGCCTTATGCATAAAATATCGTATTTTTGTAGAGACGACCATCGGAATGCGGCGCCGAGCCCCTGGGGGCTCATCGACAAAGGGCGTCTGAATCGGGCAGGCTTAAGAGGAAGGCGGTTAGGGCCGAAACGCCGTTACAGAGGTATGGTAAAAACCTGCTCTGTGATTATTGTGTTTGAAATGTAACAGCGTCCTTCGTGTTCTGGCACATAGAGGAGTTGTCGGACTATATCCGGAGATCCTGCCAATCATGCCTCCACCAGCCGGATTCCAGAACCGGCTTCGAGAGAGGAGGCCACTGCGGGGCCGATGCCGAATTGTCCTCCGACAGGGGATGCGGATATGCTCTCCGCCGCGAATTCCGAAGTAGAGAGTGCCATGAATCACCGGCGCCGATGGGCCGTACTTCGCAATAGCATCTTTTCCGAAGAGGCATTTAATGCTTTCAATTCGGGAGACGCATATATCCGAGCTGCTCAAGGCGGGCTCGCCCGAGCGACGG
Source organism: Triticum dicoccoides (assembly GCF_002162155.2). Lineage (NCBI taxonomy): Eukaryota > Viridiplantae > Streptophyta > Magnoliopsida > Poales > Poaceae > Triticum > Triticum dicoccoides. Next base: position 149,088,257 of record NC_041387.1, on the reverse strand, counting down.
ACCAGTATGCAATAGATATATAGGGTAAGGAAATTTGATAAGCATGTGTAGCAGTAGCCCCTGAGACTTGAAACGGTTGGGACAACTGATTTAAGGATCATTTTATGCATAGTTTCTTGTAGATAAGAATACCCAATTGTCTGAAGAGCTGGAGGAGTGCAAGACGCAACTGAGGGTCGCGGTTGCCAAACTAGAGGAATCCCAAAAGGCCTCATCTGGTAACATTTGCCTCAATAGAGAAATTTTGAAGGAATGTACCAGTTAGCAATTGGCTTGCTTCATAAGTTTAACAGAAAATTCTGCAGACAATCCCGGGACAAATCCGGAGATTGTAAAAGATAGCGAGTCGCATCTCCAAAGACATCTAAGGGCTGGCGAGCGTGTGCTTACGCAGGTTAGGCGGGAGAAAAACAGTCTCCAAGATGCCAATGTCCGGCTGGGCGTCGAATTATCAGATGTTCGAGCTCAGCTGGAGGACTCCGTAAAGGAGAATAGAAGGCTTCGTCGCGACATTTATGGTAAGTGCCTAAACGAACTGCAGTACAGTTCAGCGAGGAAGCATATTAAAAGAGTTTATATCTGTAGGTATGTTGACGGGCCGTCCTGAAGAGGAGATGCCCGGATCCGCAGGCGATGTACTGCAAGACCTCTCACCAACTGCACGAACGAGTTCGGCATGTGATATAGGGTATTGCCCAGGCTTTGTGGCCATCCACTTCCCTGCCAAGAGACATGGGGGAGCTCGTGGATATGCTCCAAGGAGCACAGCGGCGCTTCCGGTTGTGGAAGGTGTCCGCCTGCCGACAAGGTGCAAGGGAAGCCTAGGCCATGGTGAAGATGCGCTACACCAAGCTTGACCCAAACCATATGGCCGAAGTCGGACCAGCAGGGCCAGATGGGCAAGAAATTCCCGTGAGTCTGGTGTATGACCAGGTATCTTTAGCCGCAAAATATTCCCAACAGGATTGCAAGCCACATAGCCTGTTGGACGGTATAGAGGAATAATATAGTCAGTCCAAGTGACTATGTAATTCAATGGACATATGTAGTCCCTAGCCGGATTAAAAATCATTTGTCTTGGCGGACCTTTTTGCTTCAGCCCCCGGATCCGACAGTCCGGAGTGTATTCGAATACCCACTCAGTTATGCAGAACCAGGGTATGCGTGGAAACCAGGCATAGGGGTCATAAGTTCTTGAACAGACAAGTACCCAACTAGTTATGTTATATTACATGGGTAGTAAGAAACATCTTCCAGGGAGAATAGTTCCGTTAGGGGTTCCTTTCCCTGGGTACGCATGCATCGATGTACATGTCCGGACTACGAACAGAAACGCAGGATACAAAACTTCTGGGGATTCATGTTGTAATAAATGAAAGAAACATCTTTTGTTCACCGACCGAATATTCCCTTAAGAACGCTAGGTTTTGGCTTCACCTAGTCTGAGGTACACATCCAGCTGAACCGGCAGTAACAATCGCAGAGGTGCTCCCCTTATGCCCTAGCCTAATTAACGGGAATGTAGGGCATAAACACACGAGCCAGGCAACCCAGCATGGCCACATCTTAAGTCATATCGATGCGTATAATGGTGAAGAAAAGGCACATATGGAAGAAGAACGCATATGTGATAGGCAAGACGCCATGAAAGTAATTATATTTAGCTTCCGTATAGGAAGCCCCAAGGTATGGTTTACCCACGTGGTGCGGCCAGAGGGATCCGAGCATCTGCACTTTATTGAATACTTTGTGTGAAGAAAGAAGAAGGGCGAGAAAGTAAAAAGGGGATGAACATAGTTAAAAGGGGCGGGGGTAAGGAGACAAACACTAAGTTTGGCACTAGGTGTAGAATCTCTAGAGTCTGGCCACGTTCCATGGGTTCGGCTCGAGTCTGTTGTCAGATGCATTACGCAGGCGGTACGCTCCTCCGGTGAGAACTTTATCAATAATGAAGGGACCCTCCCACTTAGGTTTGAGCTTGTCCTTCTTCTTCTCTGGTAGGCATAGAACAAGTTCGCCAATATTATAAGTTTTGGCCCGCACTTCTATGCTTTGATACCGTCGAGCCTACTGCTGATAGAATGCGGAACGGGCTTTTGCGACGTCGCACTCCTCCTCCAGGGCATCTAAGTTGTCCTGCCGATCTAACTCGACTTCCTTCTCTTCATACATGCGCACGCGAGGTGAGTCGTCGATTATGTCGCAGGGCAGTACTGCTTCTACGCCGTACACCATAAAAAATGGTGTGTATCCGGTGGTGCGATTCGGCGTGGTCCGCAGCCCCCAGAGTACAGAGTCGAGCTCCTCGACCCAGTGCGTGTCCGATTCTGTCAAGGACCGCACTAGTCTGGGTTTGATGCCGCTCATGATGAGACCATTTGCATGTTCGACCTGGCCGTTTGTTTGGGGATGGTAGACGGAGGCATAATCGAGCTTAATGCCCATGTTGCCGCACCAAGTTTTTACTTCATCGGCTGTGAAGTTTGAGCGATTGTCAGTGATGATGCTGTAAGGGATGCCGTAACGGTGTACAACCCCTGATATGAAGTCTATCACTGGTCCTGATTCGACCGTTTTAACTGGTTTGGCTTCTATCCATTTGGTGAACTTGTCCACCATGACCAATAAGTATTTTTTCTTATGGCTTCCCCCTTTAAGAGGTCTGGCCATATCCAGCCCCTAGACCGTGAAGGGCCAAGTAATGGGGATTGTTTAGAGAGCGGTGGGGGGCATATAACTCTTATTGGCAAAGAGCTGGCGACCGACGCAGTGTTGGACAAGGTCCTGTGCGTATGCTCAGGCTGTTGGCCAATAAAAGCATGTACGGAAGGCCTTGCTGACAAGTGCCCGAGCCGCAGCGTGGTGCCCGCCGAGTCCGGCATGGATTTCAGCCAAGAGCTGCTGCCCTTCCTCTTCGGAGATGCATCTTTGGAGCACTCCGGTCGCACTTTTCTTATAGAGTTCTCCCTCGTGGACTTTGTAGGCCTTGGAACACTGCACAATACAACGTGCTTCATTTTGGTCCTCGGGGAGCTCCTGACTATTTAGGTAGGCCAAGAAAGGCTTGGTCCACGAGGCGATTACAACCATTATTTCATGGGCCGAAGGTGTTATTTCGGCGGCAGAGCCTCTGATTACGTCAGATGGTTTGAAATCTGGGGTTGTATTCGGATCCGGGCTAGTGTTGCCGGACTCCCCTTCCCATACCACGGATGGCTTGAACAGCCTTTCCAGGAATATGTTAGGTGGGACAGGGTCGCGCTTAGCACCGATGCGGGTGAGGATATCCGCCGCTTGATTGTTTTCTCGAGCCACATGGTGGAATTCGAGCCCCTCGAACCGAGCTGACATTTTGAGGACGACATTACGGTAGGCCGCCATTTTCGGATCCTTGGCATCAAAATCTCCGTTTATTTGTGATATTGCAAGGTTTGAATCCCAGTGCACCTCCAGGCGTTGAATGCCCATAGAGACTGCCATCCGAAGACCATGCAACAGAGCCTCGTATTCGGCCGCGTTGTTGGAGTCTGTGTATAATATTTGGAGTACATATTGGACCATGTCTCCGGTGGGGGAAGTCAGGACTACACCTGCTCCCAATCCGGCTAGCATTTTAGAGCCATCGAAGTGCATGATCCAATTAGAGTACACGCTGTACTCCTTAGGGAGTTTGGCTTCTGTCCATTCGGCGACAAAGTGAGCCAGTACTTGTGACTTAATGGCCCGCCGTGGTTTGTATGTTATGTCGAATGGAAGGAGCTCGATGGCCCATTTAGCAATCCGTCCCATAGCGTCGCGGTTGTTTATTATGTCGTTCAGTGGTACTTTGGAGGCCACCGTAATCAAGCACTCCTGGAAGTAGTGTCGTAGCTTCCGGGATGCCATGAAGACCGCATATGCTGTCTTTTGATAGTGTGGGTATCAGAATTTGCATGGGGTGAGGACCATGGACAAATAATATACCGGCTTTTGGAGCGGTAATTTGTATCCGTCTGCTTCTCGTTCGAGGACGAGCACTGTGCTTACCACTTGATGTGTTGCAGCTATGTACAATAGCATAGGTTCGCCAATATTTGGCCTTGTCAGGACTGGATTACTGGCCAATAAGGTCTTTATTTCATCCAGTCCGGCCACGGCTGTATCCATCCACACGAAGTGTTCGGTGCATCGAAGAAGGCGGTAAAGAGGTAGTGCCTTTTCTCCTACTCAGGAGATAAAGCGGCTTAAGGCAGCCATGCATCCAGCTAGTTTCTGGATATGCTTGAGGTCTGTTGGGATAGCCAACTGCGACAGAGCTCGGATTTTTGCCAGATTTGCTTCGATTTCTCTATTGGAAACGATGAAGCCGAGCAACTTCCGGAGGGTACGCCAAAAACGCCTTTTTGCAGGTTGAGCTTGATGTCGTATGTTCGGAGGTTGTCGAACGTAAGTCTCAAGTCATCTATTAAGGTTTCGATGTGTCTTGTTTTTATGACTACGTTGTCCACATATGCCTCAACTATTTTTCCGATTTGCTTCTCCAGGCATGTTTGAATCATGCGTTGATAGGTTGCGCCTGCATTTTTAAGCCTGAAAGGCATAGTGTTGAAGCAGAAAGGACCATATGGCGTTATGAAGGCCGTTGCGGCTTGGTCGGACTCTGCCATCTTTATTTGATGGTATCCAGAGTATGCGTCGAGGAAACATAGTGAGTCGTGTCCTGCGGTGGCATCGATGATTTGGTCGATGTGAGGGAGGGGGAAGGGATCCTTGGGGCATGCCTTGTTGAGGTCTTTGAAATCGATGCATAGGAGCCAGGATTTGTCCTTGTTTGGTACCATTACCAGATTTGCCAGCCAATCCGGATGCTTGATATCTCTGATGAATCTGGCCTCAAGTAGCTTGGCTAGCTCTTCTCCCATGGCTTGCCGTTTAGGCTCTGAGAAGCACCTAAGAGTCTGTTTGACTGGCTTGTATCCTTTCAGTATATTGAGGCCGTGTTCGGCCAGCCTGCGTGGGATGCCCGGCATGTCCGAAGGATGCCAGGCGAAAATGTCCCAATTCTCGCGTACGAAGTCTCGTAGTGTGGCGTCCATTGTGGGGCTCAACTGTGTCCCAATGGAAGATGTCTTCGTGTGGTCCGTTGGATGGACCTGGAATTTGACTATCTCGTCTGCGGGTTTAAATGAGGTGGACTTGGGTCGTTTGTCGAGTATCACGTCGTCCCTGTCCACTGTGGAGCGCAGCGTTGGTAGTTCTTCGGCCTCTAGGGCTTCGGATAATGCTTCCAGGGCTAGTGTTGCAGTTTTATTTTCGGCGTGGAGTGTGACGTCTGGATCACTGGCTAGAGTGATGATTCCATTGGGTCCGGGCATTTTAAGCTTCATGTACCCGTAATGGGGTATAGCTTGAAAGCTTGTGAATGTGTCCCGCCCTAAAAGGGCGTGATATCCGCTGCTGAAAGGAGCCACTTGGAATGTCATTTCTTCGGACCTGTAATTCTTCGGGGTGCTGAATACCACATCAAGTGTGATTTTTCCCGCACACCGTGCCTCCCGGCTAGGGATGATTCCCCTGAAGGTTGTGCCACTTTGCTCAATGCGGCTTTTATCAATTTCCATCTTGTTGAGTGTTTCTTCATAGATCAAGTTTAATCTGCTTCTGCCATCCATGAGTACTTTAGAGAGGCGAAAGCCGTCCACGATTGGGCTAAGGACCAAAGCGGCTGGTGCCCGGACTGTCTAGAATTGAGGTTCATCACTGGCACTGAAAGTTATAGCAGTATCGTTCCACGGATTTATTTTTGCCATGTGGCAGATTTCAGCGAAATTTTGATGAGCTCGCCTATTATTTGAGGCGAAAGTCTCGAAGGCTGTTAGTACCACATTGTTGTATTCAACGGGACGTTGTTCTGCTTTATGGCTTACAAGAAGATCCTCGCCGCTTTTTGCTACTTGCCGGAGTATCCAACATGCTCTAAGGCTATGCGTTGGCGTAGTATCCGGCGTGCTGTGTATTTTGCATGGCCCATTGAGCCATTCTTCCAATATGGTTCCATGCCTTGGAGTGGGCTTTGGTTTTTTGGGAATTGGATCGGGTACCTTACGAGAGTTTGCCCTTTAGCTCGGACAAAGGATTTAGTGAGAGCCGGATTATCCCAAAAGTCTGTTTGGGTTTTCCAGGTACTTTCCATCGCACAGTACTTCTGTACTATGGCTGCTAAGTCAGCAAAGGGTACTATGTAATGGCAACTTATAGCATTAAGGATCCCTTTGCTCGTGCAGTTTTTGCAGAAAAGTGAGATTGCGTCTTCCTCGCGACAGTCCTTGAGCTTGTTTATCACAAGGAGGAATCTGGCCCAGTAGCGATGTACTGTCTCTTGGGGCTCTTGTCTAATATGGGAGAGACGGCTTAAGTCTGGGTGGGTGGGCGTAGTTAAATCAGGATTATGATCTGATCTAACGTCTAGGGGCAGAGGAGCTTTCGGGCTTGGCAGCTCGGGCTCCGGGGTGCTGCCCGATTTTTCTGGCCCGTTGCCCGATTCTAAGTTCGGGGCCTGGGTCATGTCCTCCCGCAAACGGGTATCCGACTCAGAGAGCTCGGTAAACCGGATATAGTTCGTCCTTAAAATAGAAGGATAATCAATGTGTGGCTCCTCCACTACCGCTATCCCGTGGGTGACCGGTGGGGATTTAATATCCCTTTGGTCAGTTTTAAGCCCAATCCGATCATAGTCTGTAGTGACTCCCAAAGCGGCAATGCGATCCAAGAGCTCATTAAGGGAGGAGAGCTCCATTGGATCCATCTGTTCGGCGAGTTTCGAGTTGACGTGGAGGCTGTTTTTGATGACCCGAGAGGTCATCGTCGGTGCTGAAACCGATCAGGCAGCCATGACGAAGCCGCCTAGTCGGAGAGATTGGGCTACCGCCAGTGCTCCCCCAGAGGTGATGTTGTCCTTGACAACAAGACGGGCCATCGAGCCTTGCAGCGACGACAGGGAGGAACTCTCAATGAAAGCACCAATGTCGGTGTCAAAACCGGCGGATCTAGGGTAGGGGGTCCCAATATGTGCGTCTAAGGCTAATGGTAACAAGAGGCAAGGGACACGATGTTTTAGCTAGGTTCGGGCCCTCTCGATGGAGGTAAAACCCTACTTCCTGCTTGATTGATCTTGATGATTTGAGTATTACAAGAGTTGATCTACCACGAGATCGTAGAGGCTAAACCATAGAAGCCTATGATGATTATGATTGTGTCTCTAAGGACTAAACCCTCCGGTTTATATAGACACCAGAGGGGGCTAGGGTTTACACAGAGTTGGTTACAAAGAAGGAAATCTAATATCCGGATCGCCAAGCTTGTCTTCGACGCAAAGGAGAGTCCCATCCGGACAAGGGACGAAGTCTTGAGTCTTGTATCTTCATGGTCCAACAGTCCGACCAAAGTATATAGTCTTGTTGTCCGGATACCCCCTAATCCAGGACTCCCTCAAGGATACACAACTTCTGGGGATTCACAGTCGTCAAGCTTCGCACGGGACCACGCCTCGTCGGCCTAGGGCTGCCCCGAGGGCAGCGCCAGCCGAGAGTTGATGCATCCGGCATCCAACATGACCCATTTGCTCCGGAAGCCATCAGCCCTCTTCCCGGCCTTCAAGATTGTGTTGGCTTTGGAGTATGCAACGAAGCCTGCGCACGCCGAGGTATTGGCGCCGGTAACTCGGAGGGAGAAGAAGTGGCACAGCAAGGCCACAGAAGGCATTACCCCTATGTGCGCCTCGCAGTAGTAGGCAAAAATCGTCAAAAGGAGAACAGAGTTGGGATGGAGATGACGAGCCTACATCTTATAATGGCGGAGGGCGGCATAGAAGAACTCAGAGAAAGGAGGCACCAGACTGGCAATGATGGCGTTATTGAAGAAGGAAATAGTAGGTGCTCCCCTTGTCCTCCGGCTGGGTGGAGCCGGCTCGGAGCGCAGTCTCCCCCATCTCGCTGCCTTGCTCCGCCATCATCAGGCGCATGAGGGCGAGATTCTTCTCTGTCATGTTGTGGGGATCCAGAGCCGGCGAGTACCAGGCCGGCGGAGCCTCGGCTGCAGTCTTGCGGGGCACCATTGCTCGCTGGAGGAGAAAGGATGAAGGGGATCAAGAGATTTTGGAAGTAGGGGGGCAAGAGCAAGAAAAGGGATCTAGAGCAAGGCGAATAAGAGCAATGAAGGTAAGCCTAACCCAGGCCAGCCTTTTGTCAGACGGGCGGTTGCCGAGGCAGCATAGGGAAGCGAAGACACCCACGTTCAATCAACCGCCACGCGGCGACCAAGGTCGCAGGCTGTTGGGGTCCGCGGCGCTCTGCACTTGCCCTTTTGCTTCGCTGCTAAGCCAAGTCCGAGTGCACCTTGGGCCCGGGGGCTACTGTCGGTGTTCTGGGAATGGGGGTCCCCAGACTTGCCTGCTTGCGGCCTGCGGCGTGGCTCAAGGGGTGGCCCAGTACAACCCATCTTCATCAACCCAAGCTCAAGACCCTCGCGAGGGGCCAAGCCTCACGGGGCGGGCGACGCAAGGCTTCCTCAGGGACAGCCTCACCAGACAGGCTCGCGGGGAGGCGGAGAGATCAAGGCAGAGGTACCTTGCGAGGTGCTCAGGGCGCAAGCCATGACGATCAAGACCAGGCGGGTGCCAGCCTGCACAGTGTCCTCATTTCCTCTTTGGTGCAAAGGGGGCAAGTGCAGGCGCGGAGTACCGAGGCATCAAGCAAAGGTTACCATTTCGGTGCAACGAGACCAAGACCAACAGAGCGGCACGACGGAGGTCACCGTTGAGCCCAAGACGGCGTCATCGCCAGTGCCTTTGGCAGCCGAAGACCAACTTTAGTCAGGATAACTTGTACTAGTTGTTCCCCTTCAAAATGGTTGTTGTTGGCTCCCTTCCCGCTCAATATTTGGGAAGAGGACCAGGGCCTCTATATATAGAGATAGCCATCACAGTAGAGGGCATCGAATTCTCATAGAATCCTTCCCTATCAGAGCACCACACTAGCTCAAGAACACCCCTCGCGAGGCTGTTCTTCCTCTGTATTGTTCATCATCAGCCCTAGAGACAATCCACCACACCACACACTGGATTAGGGTATTACATCACAACGGTGGCCCGAACCAATATAAACCTTGTGTCCCTTGTGTTGGTCATCGTGTAGCTTAGATTCGCGGCAAGATTTTGGGGCGTGGATCAGTAGGGAGAAGATCTTCGTGCGCACCCCAGAGTTTGAACCTTAAGGGTTTTGCGGGAACCCGACATCCGACAAGTCCTGCCTGCCTGCGGCCCACCGCATGACTTCATCGACGGCCTGGTACGGCCCAGCTTCAACACCAACACCGCAAGACCCTCCCAAGGGGCCGAGCCTCGTGAGGCGGACGACACCAGACCCCTGAAGGAGTTGGCCTCCTCAGGAGGGCTCCTAAGGGGCGGAGAGTTCTATGCAGCTACCTCATGAGGCTCAGCTGACGTGAGGCATGACGACCAAGGCCAAGCGGGCACCAGGCGGGTGCAGAGCGCATGTTTCCTCTTTGGTTCAAGGGAGGCAAGCCAGAGGCGCGGAGTCCCGAGGAATCAGCCAAAGGTTTCCATTCTTGTGCAACAAGACCAAGACCGCCAGGACGGCAGGACAGATGTCATCACCGAGCCCACCACAATGTCACGACAAGAGGCTTTTCGCAGGCGAAGACTACTTTTGTCAGGATAGACTGTACTACTTGTCCCCTTTCAAATCCTGCCATTGTGGAATCCCTTCCCGCTCATATTTGGGAAGAGGACCAAGGCCACCATATATAGGACTTAGCCACCACCATAGAGGGGGACGAGAGGAGGAAAACCAGAACAAGTAGAACACCACACCAGCTCAAGAACACCTCACCTCCTGAGGCTTGTTCATCCACTATACTAGTTCATCCATAGCCCCTCGAGGCAATCCACCACACCACACTGGATTAGGGTATTGCACCACAATGGTGGCCCGAACCCGTATAAATATATGTGTCTTTGTGTCCCTTTGAGCTTGACATGCTAGGCTAGGAGGATCGCGAGTAGGCAGGCTAGGCAGGTTGAGATCTCTACATGCACCCCAGAGTTCGAACCTCTCAAGTGTTACCGGATCCTGAAATCCGACAGGTGCAAGTTTGTTTGATTGTTTGTGAAGGTATTCTGTGATTTGTGCATTGTCTGGTACTGGATTGATACCTTTGTTCTCAAACTGAGGGAAATACTTATCTCTACTTTGTTGCATCACCCTTGCTTCTTCAAGGGAAAAAACAATGCAAGCTCAAAAAGTAGCACAAACATATGGTTAATGATGAACTTAGTTTGGACACACTCGGGTGTCTTCGGCTACATACCTTTGGGTGGGGGCTTAACCCTGGGGTTCCTTCAGGGAATCTCTTCGGACACCTCAGACTCCTCGGTGGAGTCCGAGCTATCGTCAGATAGGGCCACCCTGGCCCTGCCTTGCCTCTTCAGAGCAGGAGGAGGCTGATCCTCCTTTGCATCATTTGACACCGCCCTCTTCCTTGTTGCGAGGATTCGCTCTCCTTCCTGTCCTCTCCCTGCTCTCCATCATGAGAAGAGGGGGCTTGGGTTTCACCATACTTAGAATGTGGGGGTCCTCTAGGGCGAAGGCCTTCTCGAGCCTCCATCTTCTTGCCTTTCTTCTTCTCCAGCGCCCTGTACAGCGCCACGGCCAACATTTTTGTCAACAAGGCTATCTTGGGGCCCTCAGGCAGTTGGACCGGGCTATCGACCTACTCGGCTTTCTTCAGCCAGCTCTATGCGGGGAAGAATGAAGAAATGAGTACTTTGTCAAAAAGGGATATCCGAACATAATGATAAAAATTGGCATACCTCCAGAGGGGATGTCGCCACATCGAAGTCGATGTCCTCCTCCATGGGTGGCTAGTCTTGTTGAGGTTTGAACAACACCTTCCACAACTTATCATGGGAGGTGTGGTAGAAGCGGAGCAGGGTGAAAAGTGTCTTCGGGCTTGTAGGACCACATGGGGACGACCCGGTCTTGGCAGGGTAGGAGTAGCCGGCGAGCATGATCAGAATTACGTTGGGTAACTCGACCTTCTTCTTCATCATCTTGGATATCCGACTCTGAAGCGATGCCATGTGACGCCCCTGATTCAATCGTACACTAATCATGCATGCAAATGTGTACGATCAAGATCAGGGACTCACGGGAAGATATCACAACACAACTCTACAAATAAAATAAGTCATACAAGCATCATAATACAAGCCAGGGGCCTTGAGGGCTCGAATACAAGTGCTCGATCATAAACGAGTCAGCGGAAGCAATAATATCTGAGTACAGACATAAGTTAAACAAGTTTGCCTTAAGAAGGCTAGCACAAACTGGGATACAGATCGAAAGAGGCGCAGGCCTCCTGCCTGGGATCCTCCTAACTACTCCTGGACGTCGTCAGCGGGCTGCACGTAGTAGTAGGCACCTCCGGTGTAGTAGGCTTCGTCGTCGACGGTGGCGTCTGGCTCCTGGACTCCAGCATCTGGTTGCGACAACCAGAAAGAAAGGAAAGGGGGAAAAAGGGGGGAGAAAGCAACCGTGAGTACTCATCCAAAGTACTCGCAAGCAAGGAACTAAACTACATATGCATGGGTATATGTGTAAGGAGGCCATATCAGTGGACTGAACTGCAGAATGCCAGAATAAGAGGGGGATAACTAGTCCTATCGAAGACTACGCTTCTGGCAGCCTCCGTCTTGCAGCATGTAGAAGAGAGTAGATTGAAGTCCTCCAAGTAGCATCTCCAAGTAGCATCTCGAGTAGCATAATCCTACCCGGCGATCCTCTCCTCGTCGCCCTGTAGAAAAGCGATCACCGGGTTGTCTGTGGAACTTGGAAGGGTGTGTTTTATTAAGTATCCGGTTCTAGTTGTCATAAGGTCAAGGTACAACTCCAAGTCGTCCTGTTACCGAAGATCACGGCTATTCGAATAGATTAACTTCCCTGCAGGGGTGCACCAACTTACCCAGCACGCTTGATCCCATTTGGCCGGACACACTTTCCTGGGTCATGCCCGACCGCGGAAGATCAACACGTCGCAGCCCCACCTAGGCTCAACAGAGAGGCCAGCACGCCGGTCTAAACCTAAGCGCACAGGGGTCTAGGCCCATCGCCCATAGCACACCTGCACGTTGCGTACGCGGCCGAAAGCAGACCTAGCCTAGTGGCGTTCCAGTCCAATTCGGCGCGCGCCGCTCGGTCGCTGACGTCTGAAGTGGTTCGGCTGATACCACGACGTCGGGATACCCATAACGACTCCCGCGTAGATAGTTAGTGCGTATAAGCTCGTAGCCAACTCAGATCAAATACCAAGATCTCGTTAAGCGTGTTAAGTATCCGCGAACGCCGAACAGGGCCAGGCCCACCTCTCTCCTAGGTGGTCTCAACCTGCCCTGTCGCTCCGCCTCAAAGATCCACTCGTGGGTGCTCCACCAGCCGACCCGACTTTAGACTCCACATGTATCATGTATAAAGTATAGTATATACCCATGATCACCTCCCGAGTGATCACGGCCCGATAGTATAGCACGGCAGACGAACAAGAATGTAGGGCCGCAGATGGAATACTAGCACCCTATACTAAGCATATAGGATTGCAGGTAAAGGTAACAACAGTGGTAACAAGGACAGGCTATGCATCAGGATAGGTATAACAGAAAGCAGTAACATGCTACACTACTCTAATGCAAGCAGTATAGAGTAGAATAGGCGATATCTGGTGATCAAGGGGGGGGGGGCTTGCCTGGTTGCTCTGGCAAGAGAGAGAGGTCGTCAACTCCGTAGTCGAACTGGTCAGCAGCAGCGTCGGTCTCGTAGTCTACCGGAGAGAAGAGGGGGAAGAAATAATGAATACAGAGCAAACAAAGCATCACAAAATATAACAAGGCAATACGCTGTTTTTGGTGTGCCCTAACGCGGTAGTAGGTGATACCGACGAAGGGGGGAAACATCCGGGAAAGTATTCCCGGTGTTTCGCGTTTTCGGACAGATGAACCGGAGGGGGAAAGTTGCGAGTTCGATAGGTTAGGGGTGTGTGGCGGACGAACGGACTGCGTATTCGGAATCGTCTCGTCGTTCTGAGCAACTTTCATGTTGAAAATATTTTAATCCGAGTTACGGATTAAAAGATATGATTTTCTAAAGATTTTATTAATTTCTGGAATTTAATTAATTATTTAATTAATTCAAAAAACAGGTTAATGACATCTGCATGATGTCATGCTGACATCAGCAGTCAACAGAGTTGACTTGGTCAACCTGACGTGTGGGTCCAGGGGGACCCACCTGTCATTCTCTGTTTAGGTTAATTACAGATTAATTAATTTAATTACTATTTAATTAACCTAACTAGTTAATTAAATTAATTAAACCGGATTAATTAACTTAATTAATTCATTAGATAATTAATTAATTAATAATTATTAATTATATTTATTTTAATTAATTTTTTTAATCCTTTTTTTGTGTAAGACGTTATGGGGCGTGGGCCCCCCTAGACAGTGGCCCGGGGGGCCTTAGCGGGCACAGGGCGGTGCGGGCGCCCGAACGGGCGCGTGCCCGTGGGGGAGCTGTGACCGGTGGGCGAAGGGGCAGGCACACGGTGGCCTTGGCCTCGACCGGAGCAGTGCCGAGGCGGGGCTAGGCGGGGCTGTGCGGGAAGGCCGAGCGGCGGCCGTTGGTGGCCAGTGGACGGGCGACGAGCAGGCTGTAGCAGGGCGCGGGTGTTCGGCGCGGTGAGCAGGGGGGCGGAGGGAGGCCGGTGGGGTTCCTCACCCGCGTTGCAGAGAAGGCCTGGTGCAGGGCGAACGCGACGGCGGGGAGCGGTGGAGCCGAGGAGACGTTCCGGCGGGGTCCGATGACGGCGCGTGGCGATGTGGGGCCGGCGTCGAGCACGTCGGGCGGCGGGGAGGAGATGAGGAGGCGGTCGGCGAAGCGGCGTTCCAGGCGGCGTGGCGACGGACGAGGGCGAGATGGAGGCGACGGGTGACGGCGTC
>NC_041387.1:149064675-149074107 GCF_002162155.2 Triticum dicoccoides | reverse complement strand
GCTGGGTGGCGAGGACGAGGCGATAGGGTCCGAGCGCCGTGGGGAGGTTCGTCCCCCCGATCCCGATCTAGATCGGGGAAGGGAAGAGGGGCGTGCGGTCGTGGGGAGGGGGAGAGAGGAGTGGGGCGAGTGGGAGTGGGGGTTAGGGTTTCTAGGGTGTGGGTGGCCTATAGGCCAGGGGGCGGCCGGCTGGGCCGTGGGGCAGGCCAGCCCGTTCGGGAGGCTGAGGCCAGCTGGGCCACTTGGCCCAGCGGGGGGGGGGGTGCCCTGTTTTCTGTTTTCCTTTTTATATATATATATATATTCTTGTCTCTTTTTATTTGTAGTTTCTTTTATTTCCAGTTTTATAAAATTACCACTAGTGCCTAATTTGTATTTACCAATAAACTACTACAAGATTAATTCTTAACCCATAATAAAATAGTGTTAGCATTTTATAAATTCAATAGGCATTTGTTTAATTGTTTTTCACTATTGTTTTAATTGTTTCAGGGTCTTTAAGCATTTTATCAAAGTTTGGTTTCTCCACCATAATTACCTATGTATTATTTGGTTCACTCAGGACATTTAAATTTTAATATTTGAAAACTTTTATTGTTTGCTCGATTTTGAATTTGAAATTCGAACTAGGTTCCGAACTAACGCGAGTTTATCCACAGTAACCGAGGTGACATGGCATCATTAGCGGGGATTACTGTAGCTTAATTACCCGGGCGTCACAATTCTCCTCCACTACAAGAAATCTCGTCCCGAGATTTAAGAGGGGAGTAAGGGGAAAGTTCTGGTTACGACATTCTAACGGATCTTCTCGAAGAAGTTAATCCCTTTCGTTGATGTCTTCAATCCTTTATTCCGATGCATCATGATAAACTTGTCATCATTTCTTCGGGAACTCCATCGTACTTACGAAAAGATAAGGGGCAGCTCACTACGACATAATGCTTTTGAGGGAAACAATCTGGGGTTAACCCATGAATTAGTATAAGATTATCACTCGAGTTGAACATATGAAATACCTGGAGAGTAAGGTACGAAGGTACCATAATAGGCTCCAAGCGGATAGATAGTTGCTCGAAGCCTGAACCAGAGTGAGAAAGGGGTTCAGAGTAGCGAGAGTAAGTATTGCGTCTGATACCAGAATAGATCACTAGGACAGTGGCCCGTGGATTACATACGAGTCCACGCACGAGGAATAACTTTGGGAATAGGGGGTCTACAGGACAGTCAGGTTTCGATCCTGTGGAACTTTGGGTTATGGGCCCACCAAGTGGTTTTTTAATAGGAGCAGTGACATCTTTCACGGTCATGATAGCAAGGCATGTCAGAGAGTACCATGTCAGTTATGTCGGCATCAACGTTGGTACCAAGGGCGAGGGACGAAGAGAACCACTTTCCTGCTCGTTGAACGAGGCGGACCAATAGGCAAGGTTCTCGTCCATCGGTGGCTACCAGAATGTCATCAACAATAGTAACAGGGTCTTACTAACAGAGTTGTACCTCGAGGTGTTTGCACAAGTAGTGGATTATTACTGCTTATATCATATAGATCATAGAAAAGGTTCAAACAAACCAATGGAAGGAAAATATGATCATCAGATTAAACAGAACAATGGAAAGGAAAATATGTTTAAACACATATTTCAAGGGTATATCCTTCCCAAGGACAAGCAGAGCAAGATATCCATGACAGGATATAAAGTAGAAAACCATTTAGGTAAGGGGGGAGGAATCTCATGATATTACCCATACAACGGTGTTAGGATAAATGATAAATAAAATTTAGCATCGTGCTTCAAATGTTCCTGTTGAAAATCGGAGTACCATTGACATGCTTCAGGTAGCAATGATATGGTGTTTCAATCAAGGACCAGACTTCGGATACACCAATGATCCATCAGGAGTAACTTATAAAATAAGTCCTATAATTTCCTCCAGGAAGATTGGTTATCCTTGCAAAATAATTTATAATGATCGGTCCTCCAGCCGGGGGGGGGGTGTGCTAGGCATGACATCATGTTACCGGGTCATCAAAGGATCAACATCATAACTCTTGGAAAGTTGTCCCAACCATCATATCTGACCGAGATTCATATCCAATTGGTGTCATGATACCTCAAACTCAGGGGGTCCGAGAGGAAAAGGTGCAACACAATCGACGAAATGACATTGCAAGATTCTCGAGAAATGAACTATGGGAGCGGGTTTCTGAAGCAATAGTTCATCATTAAACCAAGGAGGGGATGAGAAGGTGGCTGATGGGCTCAGCGACAATTCATCGAGAATTCCAAACAGATGGATTTCCACGATAATGTGAACAAGAAGATGACATTTGTTAGATCAAATGATATAATGTTGTATGCTCGAGGAAAACATACAGCATTAATCATTAGTTGAAAGGTGTGCCCGAAATATGACCTTAGGTAGCAAGATCACTGTTAGAGTGACGATTCAATAACCAACAGTCTAAGAACGAACTGTCAATCATTAACTTCAAAGCAATAGGGTTGCTAAAAGTACAGAATCCAAGCAGCATCATTCCCTTGTTGGAATCCCGGTTAGAATCAACACAGGGAACAAGAAGGAATGGTGATGGTGAGAAGTATCACTTGCATCAAGAATTCTCAAGAGGTGGTGAAATTACCATGACATTTTTCACATAAAAGATGGTAATATTCCAAGCTAAAGAAGAACAAACATTGGATAGCAAGGAACTCAAGGTATAACACAAAACACGAACAAGTTTTGTGTTGAAGGGAAGGCAATAAAGTGGTCACTGATAACACAAATCATCGAGGGCAAGGATGGTATTACTCAACATGAATTCAACTGGTATCCTGGAAGTGCTCAGAATGCTGATGATGATCACGACACATTTGTCGAGAGATTTCATGAAGATGTAATCGATCAGTGACGACATCAAGTCAAAGGAATAATGAAGCGGAAGGTTATTGGAACCATGGGTAGGACACAAACTTGAAATCAAGCTTGTTGTTCAAGGCGAACTGATATGACGAGGAAGATCGACGTAAGTTTAGCTCATCATCGAAAATTGTGCTCCGAAAAGGAGGACCAGGTAGTACGGTTTAAAATTTAGCCGATCAGGCTAGGAAAGACTTAAAGGATTAATGAAATCATAAGCAACAAAAATTACTTAGGGTTATCGAACCAAAATGTGGAATCGTTGTTCTCGATTGACGACAACCCAGAACCCGAGAAAATTGGAATCTGTGAGAAATAATAGTTGATGAAGAACCCATAATAAGTTATGCAGCCCCATGATATTCTTGAGATACCAAGGGGTAATACTCGACGACAAATCAAAGTAGAGGTTGGACTGGGGTATTACTCTGTAGAAGACAAGTGCTTAAACTTGCACGAGAAATGGTATTTAAAGGAGATCATGGTCGGAACCACGATTACAAAAGGCCAGATCCTAGATATAAGATGAACTTATACCAAAGGAATAATTTATTTAAGAGAAGCTTTAATGATAAGATCTACATCGTGTCCATGGGCATGAACACAAGTTCAAGGTCGACTCCCACTTCTCCAATGCATAACCTTTCATTCACTTCTCACGTTCGATGATGTTGCAGTGTTGAAATTTTATCTGGTGAAGCACCAGAAGAGTATGACTCGCGAAAACTTTCGGGTTCACACGGTTTAGAGAAGGCATATGTTCAACCCATAGGGGCTTCTTAGAAACATATACCACAAGTTCCAAGAGTAAATAACACAAGCCCGAAAGCAGAGCATGGTTGACCAAGCAGAGGATACAACTTAACAAAGGCATTATGTATCAGGGGAAGAACTCACAAGGTGATCAAATGTGAAGGACACTGTCGGATAACAATCCAACAAAGGACTTGATGGTCCACAAAGGATCTGATACGAGTATCGGTACTCAACTAGAGGAAGAAGAATGCAAGGAGATCAGATTATAGAAACAAGTGACTAACTCATTTGTCAAATGCAAAGGAAATATGATTTCCAAATCAAGGGATCAGAAGCAATGCTCTGATTAGGGATGGATAAGTTGAATAGCCTTATGGTACAATCAACGGCAATTGGATTGGTCGAGAACCAATTCCAGTTAAAAGAATGGCAGCTCAGCCGGAAAAGTAACTTATAAGGATCAAAGATGATTGCGTGTATTTGCAAACATATTGAGTCAACAGACTCAAAAATGATAATGACAAGGAATGTCAATAAGACTACGAGAGTTATGGGATTAACCATAATGCAAGCAAGCAAGAATTTCAAGAGCCAAAGACTGCTCGGGATTTTCGGAAGATCGAATGGCATTTCGAAGACTTTTGTGAAATACATGAATCAACTGGGGATGAGCGGATACTGGATAAGTGCGAGAAATTATCCATATGGGTATTCAGGTGGTAAGAAACTGCAAGGCAGTAGGCATAAGTATTCTAAGAACAACAACGAGTATTTCGGGGCGTCTTGTAATAAAAGACAACTGGGAACTAAGTAAGAACGGTGTATGAATTTATTCATAGGGATATTTCGATGGTAGTGAATTGCAAAAGCAATGGGCAGTCCCGAAAGAGTATTGGAAAGTAACTTTGAAATCTTCATGTGCAGTCGGCGATCATCTAGACTGAAGGGGCTCTCCGGGAGAAAGCGTTTTCGAGAACCTAAAGTTAGATTTAGAAAATCATTTAACCCGAATAGAAGAGAGATCAGAGTCCCAGAGTATAGACGAGGAGTAAAAGATCCTAATACCACCCAATGGCGACGTGGGCCCGTAAGGCACACAGCCAAGTTAGTAAAAGTTTTGCAATGACTAGACTCAACTTCGGCCAAGGATTGTGGAAGGGGGAGTCCTACAGGCAGTTGGCTCTGATACCAACTTGTGATGCCCCCGATTCAATCGTACACTAATCATGCACGCAAATGTGTACGATCAAGATCAGGGACTCACGGGAAGATATCACAACACAACTCTACAAATAAAATAAGTCATACAAGCATCATAATACAAGCCAGGGGCCTCGAGGGCTCGAATACAAGTGCTCGATCATAGACGAGTCAGCGGAAGCAACAATATCTGAGTACAGACATAAGTTAAACAAGTTTGCCTTAAGAAGGCTAGCACAAACTGGGATACAGATCGAAAGAGGCGCATGTTGGGGAACGTAGCAGAAATTCAAAATTTTCCTACGTGTCACCAAGATCTATCTATGGAGAGACCAGCAACGAGTAGAAAGAGAGTGCATCTACATACCCTTGTAGATCGCTAAGCGGAAGCGTTCAAGTGAACGGGGTTGATGGAGTCGTACTCGTCGTGATTCAAATCACCGATGATCAAGTGCCGAACGCACGGCACCTCCGCGTTCAACACACATACAGCCCGCTGACGTCTCCCAAGCCTTGATCCAGCAAGGAGAGAGGGAGAGGTTGAGGAAGACTCCATCCAGCAGCAGCACAACGGCGTGGTGGTGGTGGAGGAGCGTGGCAATCCTGCAGGGCTTCGCCAAGCACCGCGGGAGAGGAGGAGTACTTGTGAGAGGGGGAGGGTTGCGCCAGAACTTCGTGTATAGCTCCCATGCGCCTCCCCACTATATATAGGGGTGGAGGGGCTGGTTTCTTGCCCTCCAAGTCCATTGGGGCGTTGGCCAAGGTGGGAGGAAAGAAATCTCATTATTTCCTTCCCCTCCGATTGTTATCCCCCCTTTTTAGGGATCTTGATCTTATCCCTTCGGGATATGATCTTATTCCTTCTAAGGGGGGATCTTGGTGCGCCTTGACCAGGGGTGTGGGGCCTTGCCCCCACTACCCACGTCCATGTGGGTCCCCCCATGCAGGTGGGCCCCACTCCGGAACCTTCTAGAACCTTCCCGGTACAATACCGAAAAATCCCGAACATTTTCCGGTGGCCAAAATAGGACTTCCCATATATAAATCTTTACCTCCGGACCATTCCGGAACTCCTCGTGACGTCCGAGATCTCATCCGGGACTCCGAACAACATTCGGTAACCACATACAAACTTCCTTTATAACCCTAGCGTCATCGAACCTTAAGTGTGTAGACCCTACGGGTTTGGGAGACATGTAGACATGACCGAGACGTTCTCCGGTCAATAACCAACAGCGGGATCTGGATACCCATGATGGCTCCCACATGTTCCACGATGATCTCATCGGATGAACCACGATGTCAAGGACTTAATCAATCCCGTATTCAATTCCCTTTGTCTATCGGTATGTTACTTGCCCGAGATTCGATCGTCGGTATCCAATACCTTGTTCAATCTCGTTACCGGCAAGTCACTTTACTCGTTCCGTAACACATCATCCCGTGATCAACTCCTTGGTCACATTGCGCATATGATGATGTCCTACCGAGTGGGCCCAGAGATACCTCTCCGTTTACACGGAGTGAGAAATCCCAGTCTCGATCCGCATAAAACAATAGATACTTTCGGAGATACCTGTAGTGCACCTTTATAGTCACCCAGTTACGTTGTGACGTTTGATACACCCAAAGCACTCCTACGGTATCCAGGAGTTACACGCTCTCATGGTCGAAGGAAGAGATACTTGACATTGGCAAAGCTCTAGCAAATGAACTACACGATCTTTTGTGCTAGTCTTAGGATTGGGTCTTGTCCATCACATCATTCTCCTAATGATGTGATCCCGTTATCAACGACATCCAATGTCTATAGCCAGGAAACCATGACTATCTGTTGATCACAACGAGCTAGTCAACTAGAGGCTCACTAGGGACATATTGTGGTCTATGTATTCACACGTGTATTACGATTTCCGGATAATACAGTTATAGCATGAATAAAAGACAATTATCATGAACAAGGAAATATAATAATAATACTTTTATTATTGCCTCTAGGGCATATTTCCAACAGCGCAGGCCTCCTGCCTGGGATCCTCCTAACTACTCCTGGACGTCGTCAGCGGGCTGCACGTAGTAGTAGGCACCTCCGGTGTAGTAGGGTTCGTCGTCGACGGTGGCGTCTGGCTCCTGGACTCCAGCATCTAGTTGCGGCAACCAGAAAGAAAGGAAAGGGGGAAAAAGGGGGGAGAAAGCAACCGTGAGTACTCATCCAAAGTACTCGCAAGCAAGGAACTAAACTACATATGCATGGGTATATGTGTAAGGAGGCCATATCAGTGGACTGAACTGCAGAATGCCAGAATAAGAGGGGGATAACTAGTCCTATCGAAGACTACGCTTCTGGCAGCCCCCGTCTTGCAGCATGTAGAAGAGAGTAGATTGAAGTCCTCCAAGTAGCATCTCCAAGTAGCATCTCGAGTAGCATAATCCTACCCGGCGATCCTCTCCTCGTCGCCCTGTAGAAAAGCGATCACCGGGTTATCTGTGGAACTTGGAAGGGTGTGTTTTATTAAGTATCCGGTTCTAGTTGTCATAAGGTCAAGGTACAACTCCAAGTCGTCATGTTACCGAAGATCACGGCTACTCGAATAGATTAACTTCCCTGCAGGGGTGCACCAACTTACCCAGCACGCTTGATCCCATTTGGCCGGACACACTTTCCTGGGTCATGCCCGGCCGCGAAAGATCAACACGTCGCAGCCCCACCTAGGATCAACAGAGAGGCCAGCACGCCGGTCTAAACCTAAGCGCACAGGGGTCTGGGCCCATCGCCCATAGCACACCTGCATGTTGCGTACGCGGCCGAAAGCAGACCTAGCCTAGTGGCGTTCCAGTCCAATTCGGCGCGCGCTGCTCTGTCGCTGACGTCTGAAGTGCTTCGGCTGATACCACGACGTCGGGATACCCATAACTACTCTCGCGTAGATGGTTAGTGCGTATAAGCTCGTAGCCAACTCAGATCAAATACCAAGATCTCGTTAAGCGTGTTAAGTATCCGCGAACGCCGAACAGGGCCAGGCCCACCTCTCTCCTAGGTGGTCTCAACCTGCCCTGTCGCTCCGCCTCAAAGATCCACTCGCGGGTGCTCCACCAGCCGACCCGACTTTAGTCTCCACATGTATCATGTATAAAGTATAGTATATACCCGTGATCACCTCCCGAGTGATCACGGCCCGATAGTATAGCACGGCAGACGAACAAGAATGTAGGGCCATAGATGGAATACTAGCACCCTATACTAAGCATATAGGATTGCAGGTAAAGGTAACAACAGTGGTAACAAGGACAGGCTATGCATCAGGATAGGTATAACAGAAAGCAGTAACATGCTACACTACTCTAATGCAAGCAGTATAGAGTAGAATAGGCAATATCTGGTGATCAAGGGGGGGGGCTTGCCTGGTTGCTCTGGCAAGAGAGAGAGGTCGTCAACTCCGTAGTCGAACTGGTCAGCAGCAGCGTCGGTCTCGTAGTCTACCGGAGAGAAGAGGGGGAAGAAATAATGAATACAGAGCAAACAAAGCATCACAAATTATAACAAGGCAATACGCGGTGTTTGGTGTGCCCTAACGCAGTAGTAGGTGATACCGACGAAGGGGGGAAACATCCGGGAAAGTATTCCCGGTGTTTCGTGTTTTCGGACAGATGAACCGGAGGGGGAAAGTTGCAAGTTCGATAGGTTAGGGGTGTGTGGCGGACGAACAGACTGCGTATCCAGAATCGTCTCGTCGTTCTGAGCAACTTTCATGTTGAAAATATTTTAATCCGAGTTACGGATTAAAAGATATGGTTTTCTAAAGATTTTATTAATTTCTGGAATTTAATTAATTATTTAATTAATTCGAAAAACAGGTTAATGACATCTGCATGATGTCATGCTGACATCAGCAGTCAACAGAGTTGACTTGGTCAACCTGACGTGTGGGTCCAGGGGGACCCACCTGTCATTCTCTGTTTAGGTTAATTACAGATTAATTAATTTAATTACTATTTAATTAACCTAACTAGTTAATTGAATTAATTAAACCGGATTAATTAACTTAATTAATTCATTAGATAATTAATTAATTAATAATTATTAATTATATTTATTTTAATTAATTTTTTTAATCCTTTTTTTTGTGTAAGACGTTATGGGGCGTGGGGCCCCCTAGACAGTGGCCCGGGGGGCCTTAGCGGGCACAGGGCGGTGCGGGCGCCCGAACGGGCGCGTGCCCGTGGGGGAGCTGCGACCCATGGGCGAAGGGGCAGGCACACGGTGGCCTTGGCCTCGACCGGAGCAGTGTCGAGGCGGGGCTAGGCGGGGCTGTGCGGGAAGGCCGAGCGGCGGCCGTTGGTGGCCAGTGGAGGGGCGACGAGCAGGCTGTAGCAGGGCGCGGGTGTTCGGCGCAGTGAGCAGGGGGGCGGAGGGACGCCGGTGGGGTTCCTCACCCGCGTTGCAGAGAAGGCCCGGTGCAGGGCGA
This sequence comes from Triticum dicoccoides, assembly GCF_002162155.2. Lineage (NCBI taxonomy): Eukaryota > Viridiplantae > Streptophyta > Magnoliopsida > Poales > Poaceae > Triticum > Triticum dicoccoides. Next base: position 149,064,766 of record NC_041387.1, on the reverse strand, counting down.
ACGCGACGGCGGGGAGCGGTGGAGCCGAGGAGGCGTTCCGGCGGGGTCCGACGACGGCGCGTGGCGATGCGGGGCCGGCGTCGAGCACGGC